>NC_080540.1:147169494-147472525 GCF_028640845.1 Ahaetulla prasina
TGTACATGCGCAGCCAGGGAACTAGTAGTAAACCGGTTCAGATTTCACCACTGAGCAGGGATGCTGGCTGGGGAATTCTGGGAACTGAAGTCCACAGGTCTTAAAGTTTCCAAGGTTGTACCTTGGAAATGTTGGAGACCTTCTCAAGGAATGCTAGGAAGTAAACAGGGCGTTTTCTGAATGCCTGCCGTGTATTCTATTGCTGAGCTATGGCCCCTCCCTCTGATTCTCCTCTTGTAGGTTCAACTGCACCATAAGTGGCATCTGATGAAGGCAGTTTCAATCTCAAAGAAACATACATTCTTCGCAAGGGCAACACGTACAGGAGGGTGCACCACCACCCAAAGGAATGAAACTAAAACAGTTTAAAAATAGCTTTGGGCCATTCCACCCAAAAGAGGAAATAGACCAAAATATCTCTTGTAGTGCATCAGCATGATAAATGACTCACTGCAAGCCCTGTTTTTCTTTTCTTTTTTTAGTTTTTTTTCTTTTCCATCAGCTGCTTTATGTACCCTTTTGAAGGACAGTTTTGGAGAACTCAGAAGCTTGGATTCCACGTCTTCCAGGCATTTGGGCTGGTCCTGATAAAGACACTGCCCAACTAAGGATTTTTCTTTCCTCCCAAGAACTAGCAATGCTTGCTTTCCTTTATATATATATAAAGCACATGCAAAACAACATGAGAAGATCTGTAACCTGAATAAGCATGCTTGTCTATTTCCCCCTCTCTTCTCTGTGCTGGTTGAGAAACATCACCCATCCTTTTATCAATCATGCTGTTGAGTGACAGATGTTATAGCGTAACATCTCTGTACAATGCCTTGTAGAGATAGGCGATCTACTGTATATGAGTGTTTCCCAGTCTTGGCTGCTTTCAGATGTGGGACTGGCTAGGGAGTTGAAGTCCACACATGCTATTTCCAGACTGGCCCATGGGCTTTGTGTTTGACACCCCTGACTCAGATTGGCAAACACTGATCTCAATAAAGGAGAAGATTTGTAATCCGGGTTTGAAATGAGGGGTCTTTGGCGCTCTCTGTTGTTGTTTTCTTCCCAAAGTTTCATTATTCAGACTGGGTAACATCATCAGTACTGATGATGTTACCTAGTTTGGGTAATAAAACGTCTGCAAGAAAACAACTAAGCGCAGAGAGCACCCAGGACCCCCTCACACATTGATTTACATGTAATGTAAACTCTTAAAACTCTGCCTTTAAGGATTGCCAATTATAATAAGTGTCTCAAAAGGCTTCTTGCTCTCACCAGTACAACAGGGTAGATTGCTGAAGGCGGCAGGATATGGTCTCTGAGAGTCCCGCAGTCACAGGTGGAAGGCATGAGAGGTAGGCACTCATCGTGAATCTAGAAGATCAAGATACAAAGCAAATGTTTTTCAATGCCATGCTGAAGGCACTGAAGGTGGGCAGAGACACCCCCAAAATCCCAGGGAACATCAGTTTGGGTTCAACACTTATAATTTTGCCTTCTGTATCACAAAGCCAGAGGGGGAAAAAACTGCTACTACTTTGAGTTGATTAAAAAAACGTGTATAAAAAAAACCTAAATTCTAATTTTGGAAGAAATGATAGCAAGCTCTTTGAAGAGGCCTAGATTTACACCATATGCGCCATATATGAAAACTAGGTATGCTGATATGAAAACAAATTCGATGCTTTTGCAAAAACGATGTCTTGTAAAGGCAACTTATTAAACAATGGCCTCATTTATGCCTCTGCTCTTCTAACTCCATATCTAACTATATCCATGAAAGAGTCAGTATTCAAAACAATGTGAGTCTATACCCTGAGAAATAAACTGGAAAACCCCAACGATCTCCAAAATACATTTGTGTACGTTTGTATTTAGAGACAATATCTCTATAAACGGGGAAACATAGTTTCCAATTGCATGAAAGTTATCTAGATGTGGCAAAATTTCCATTGGGTCACCACAAAATTTGGACAGTTGATCCATTGGTGAAATCCTCCACAGATTGCCACCGGTTTGCTCAGTGTGCGCCAAACACACACTGTGCATGGAAAAAGGAGGTTTAACAAGGTAAGTAGAACAGGGGGGGGGGGGAACAGCTGTGCCGCATGATTTAGATTTGCTACAAAGTAGGATTTCCTGCTTTCTAGCGAATATAAATCGTGCAGCACAGCTGATCTTTGGAAATACCGGTGTGGACAAACTGCTAGCTTTTTTTTTACTACCAGTTCGCCTAAACCGGTAGCTTTTATCACTATCGGTTCGCCCAAATTGGTGCGAACCGGTAGCATTTCACCCCTGAGTTAATCTATGAATAGGCAAAGAGTAGATATGGTTTCTGCTCTTTTGAAATGCTCATTCATCCTTCTTTCCAATAGTATTTCTCCAAATTTTCCTGCTGGGCAAATGAATTTTTCTTGCATATGAACTACCATCTTTGTAATATGTTTGGTTTTAAGTTTCTGTTTTAATGTGTATATTGTGGGTTTTTATTATCTGGCTGTACACCGCCCTGAGTCCTTCAGGAGAAGGGCGGTATAAAAATCTAATAATAATAATAAAAAAAAAATACTGTGTTTTCCGGAAAATAAGACCTGGTCTTATATTTTTTTTGCCACCAAAAAAGGCACCAGATCTTATTTTGGGGGGGGTGTCTTCCACTGATTCACCTCGTGGTGGCGGCACCAACAACCCTACCCAGCAAGAGTCTGCTGCCAGCCCACTTCTGTGGCCACTTGTCACCGCTTGCCTGTGTTGCCCCCAGCCTCCGTTTTGCTCTCAGCGGCCTTCAGTAAAGGCCTCTGCAGCCAAGAAACAGGCTCCGGATTGACACACATGGTGCCCATCGGCCTCATTTCACCATTAGAGGCCTTCCGGACAAGTCTCTGCAGCTGAGAAACAAGGACTAGATTGACGCCTACTTCGCCCCGGCCTCCATTTTGTCGTTAGAGGCCCTTCGGGAGAGGCCTCTACAGCCAATAAAACAGCTCCAGATTGATCCAGAGCGCTATTATTGGCTGCAGAGGCCTTTCTTGAAGGGCATCTGACAGCAAAACGGAGATTGGGGGCAATGCATGCGTAAAATGCAGACCTCGTTTCTCAGCTGCAGAGGCCTTTCCGGAAGGCCTCTGACAGCAAACCACAGGCAGGGGGCGATGCGCGCAAGCGGCGGCAAGCAATGGCAAGCAGTGGCAAGCAGCCGCAGAAATGGGCCAGCAAGGCAAGGCAGGTGTTGGGGTGTGTAAGGCCTGGTAAGTAGGGCAGTTCCACCCCCTCATCCCCAACCTAGCTTAATTTTTACCCGTGCATCTCGCCCCACCCCATGCACCCTGGAGTGGGCGGAGTCTTAACTAGGGCTTATTTTGGGAGTGTGGCTTATTTTGAATGCATGTAAGCTAGTGCTTACTTTTGGGGTAGGTAGGTCGTATTTTCAGGGAAACACAGTACCTACAGAATAAGAGCCATCTAATGAAAAGCCCCTCCTGAGTTCTGAATCCCCTTTTAAATCAAATCATGGAATCACGAGTAGCTTGCCTTCTGATGGCACCAGACACAGTGCATGCCCGTGAGACTCTGGAAACTCTTGATCTTCTTTTGACACTTGTCACACTTATTGCCGTCACAGCCTCCTCTTACCCAAACGTGTGCTTGCACCTACAGGAGGGAAGTGAGGAATAATGAACTCCAGGGAGAGAGAGAGAGAGAGAGAGAGCGCAGCAGAACTTCAGCCCCCAAGCTACAAATTTCCACCTTCCCGACACTCTTCAAAAGGGAGGTCTAAAAAATGAAATGAGGACAAGGGAAGGGATGGGAACTAGAACTCCTGGGATCTTCCTGATATTCTCATTCAGTCTCTTTTTGACATTCTCATTTTCATTCACAGACAACTTAGTTAAGAGTAAGAATGCTGTAACTCTACCAAAGCACGAATTGAAGTTTTGATCACTCACTAAAGTCTCCAGGATTAGACAACAGCAAGAGTGGGCAGCTGGCAGCCACACATGGTTCCTCTGGCCTCTTTATTTGCTACTGAGAGTTTATCGCTACAGGTAGTCCTTGATTTATGACGGGTTGTTTTATGACAGTTCGAAGAAGCAAAAGCCACAAAATGTGTGCTTTGCAGCCTGTAAAGAATCCCCGGCTGTTGTAAATGGTTGCCCTGCCCCTCTCCGTGGTCATGTGTCCACACGAGCAGGTCAGATTTATTGCGGCATTGTGCAGTCACATGACCACAATTCACACTAGATTTTGCCAATTTCTGGCATTTTTTGCAGGTTTCCGGCAAAAACATTCATTTAAATGAATGGGTGTGCCTAATGACCGCAGTGTTTGCTTAATGACTACCATGAAAAAGGTTGAAAAATTACTTCCTATCACATGGTTGCCTCAACTTATGATTATAATGACTTACAACTGGATTTCTGGTCCCAATTACAGTCATAAGTTGAGAATTACCTATAATTTGAAAAATAGTAGCAAAAATACATAAAGGTTTCTTATCTGTTACCATGCCACATTTCTGGAAATACCTTGGAGTTACCCTATGGTAAAATGGATGGCTAATAAATTTGATAGGTAGGTAGGTAGGTAGGTAGGTAGGTAGGTAAATAGATAGATAGATAGATAGATAGATAGATAGATAGATAGATAGATAGATAGATAGATAGATAGATAGGCAGGAAGGCAGGCAGACAGACAGACAGACAGACCGATCAATCGATCGATCGATAGACAGATAGGCAGGCAGGCAGGCAGGCAGACAGAATACCTAATTAGCCACTACCAGAAACATTATATCTTTTATTTACTTTTAAATGAAATATTAATTTAGGCAAGTTTGTCTTTTTCAAAACATTGCCCTTTTTGGTTGCCATCTACTTTTTTCCTGTCTCCTGGAGGAATGAATGTATTTTCCATCCTTGTGTTGCATGCTGAGAGACATTATATCTCTCAGCATGCAACACAAACTGGAAAATGCATTCATTCCTCCAAAAGACTTCTAGATGGGGTTATGACAATAATACCAAAGCCTAAGGAAGGGCAATCAGTCAAAATAAAAAGGAACAACAACAAAAAAGAGGCTATTTCGATCTCACATACTGAGGGCTAGAGACAAGGATACCACTCTAGACTTCTTAGAAGAATGAAGGGACGGGTTGGGAAGATGAAGGAGCCAATAGAAATGGAGAAAGCAGAAATCCTGGATAAGGAAGGCAGAAATACAGAACTCTGGCTGATGGGTGCAGAACCGTGGTAGTATTCAGCCTGTTCTATCCGGTTTAGGCGAATCAGTCCGGGCAGGAGGCTCCGCCTGCCCTTCCGGACATCATTACATCCCATTTTTGATGTTCTGCGCATGTGCGGAAGGCCCTGCACATGCGCTCACATTTGCGAACCGGTAGTGAAGGTGAGTGAACACCACCCCCGGTGCAGAATCCGTCCTTGCTGGTTACTCACATTGGTGTCACGGCGGTTCTTAGCATAGGTGCTGATACAGCTGAGAGGAGCCTTCCGAGCACAGCGCTCATGCACGATGTACTTACAGACTGTGGGTGAAAAGGAGGATGGATTCAATGAGATGCTACAGTAGTAGAAACTAAAGAAGCCCTGTTATCCCCCAAGCAGCATACAGCTTCTCTACCTAAAATCTGATCCTATGAGCTTAGTGTAACATCCCCTTTCCTCCCCTCTCCCCCCCCCATAGCTTCCTCACCCTTATTATTTTGCTGAGCATTTTTTTTTCAAACGTAAGAGATTCATATGAAACAGCTGAATTGCTCCATTGCTATCCTAGATAAAGGATCCCATAAGCCAGCAACAGATAAGCAAGAAAGGCCTGGTGAAATGACCAGCAACCTTTAAAAAAAAAAAATCCAGCTAGGCAAAAAATCCAATTGGAAAAAAATCTGTGCAGAGCGATCCGTTCAGGATCGGCATCATCACAGGCAAAATTGGAGGAGGTTGAGGCACCCTGAATTTGTTTCTGTCAGGTTTATCTCCAGACAAGACCGTAAAGAACCAGAGGAGGAATTTCTCAAGAATTCTTGCTTTTTCCAAGACCGTTTTGGAAGTTTGCCCAGAAAAGAAGGTTAACCGGCTATGAAACCTCTCTTCTATGTTCACATGACTTGGCTGACCACAAAAGATTAGCTTTTGTAAGATAAAAGCAAGCCTCTCTGACCCCACTGCCGATTTACATATTTGTATGACACACTAACCTGTTTAACGATCCAGTTTAGTGCGTGATGAGAACACAGCTAAAAAGAAACTCTTGAGAAAGAGAACACGAGAATTCAGCATAGTTTTCTCTTCTGGTTTAAGGTCAGCTTTGATTCTTAGACCTTCTGCTAAGCAGACTGTTGTTGAAAGATTTCCACCTTTTCTAAATAACCAAGCTGCAATTGTTTTGAATTTCTGAGACGGCATTTTTCTTTCTCTCACTGAATATTTTATAAACATCCAGAGGAAAAAATTGCCAGATTGTTCAGAGGCAGAGAAAGCTACTTTTAAACTTCTAGAGGGCCAAATCATACAAATACTCCAAGTTCTCAGGAAGAAATAGCCCTGAACAAACAGCCCTGCACTTGCTGTGAGTACAGAACGCACACATGTGTACAATGCATCTAAAAATGTTTTTTAAACAGATGCTTATTTAACAAGGGAGGGAAAATCCTCAAACTTATCCAAATGGAATTCGTAACAGAATTCTTTTGTATCTGTTTTAAACTAAGAATCTACAAAGATAAATGCTGCTTCTGCATAAATTAAGTTACTGCCATTATGAATGCTATGCAGCAGGCACCTAACGACTGCTTCATAAATATTTTTGTCAACATAATTAGTGAGGGGCAATGTTAATGTGTTCCAGCAGGTGGCAGCATGGGGCTGACCTTGTCTAGCTCAGAAGCAGCCAAATTGAGAAGACTGGATTAAAATTTAAATGGGAGCCCATCGTGGAATAACCAGGATTGGAAAATAGATTAGGAAATGGGGGGGGGATCCCCCCAAACTGACAACAGCAAATAGCCTTTTTGTTGCTATTGAGAGAACTGCAGCGTACAGTCCACACAATCACTGGAAATTGAGCTTGAGTTCACCATTAATTTTTACCACATCTTTACCACATCTTACCATCCAAAGCCTATGCAGTCTTATGAACCAGGTTTCATCGGAAATTTCTGCTTCCTTTTACAGTGTGGTTAAGGCGCCAAGCTAGAAACCAGGGTTTTGTGAGTTCTAGTCCCACTTTAGGCATGAAAGCCAGTTGGGTGATTTTGGGCCAGTTGCTCTTAGCGTAATGCACCTCACAGGGTTGTTGTGGTGTGGAAAACAGCAGGAGGAAGGAGTACAGGTAGTCAGCAACTTACAACAGTTCATTTAGTGACCATTTCAAAGCACTCAAAATGCGACTTACAACTGTTTTTCAGTTACGACCTTGGCAGCATCCCCATGGTCATGTGATCAAAATTTGGATGCTTGGCAACTGGTTCATATTTATGACCGTTTCTGTGTCCCCAAGTCATGTTGCAACCTTCTGACAAGCAAAGCCAATGGGGAAGCCAGATTCGACTAATATCCATGTTACTAACGTATCAACTGCAGTGATTTCCTTAACAACTTAGGCAAGAAAAGTCGTAAAATGGGGCAAAACTCACTTAACAAAATGTCTCTCTTAACAACAGAAATTTTGGGCTCAATTGTAGTCATAAATCGAGGACTACCTGTATGAGGGAAGTTTGCTGCCTTTAAATTATCAAAGCAATAAAGGTAGGCCTTATAAATAAAGAGCCACAGGACGACAGTAATTCACAAGGAGGATCAAACTTTATGACATACAGCTACCTTGCCCACTGGAAATTCAAGTTTTTTCTAGGCGCCTTTAGATAGGGCTGGGAAGACTACTGAACAAGGGTGCAATCCAGCAGGTTCTGACAGGTTCTGGAGAACCGGTAGCGGAAATTTTGAGCAGTTCGGAGAACCGGTAGCGGAAATTTTGAGCAGTTCAGAAACCTGGCAAATGCCACCTCTGGCTGGCCCCAGAGTGTGGTGGGAATGGAGATTTTGCAATATCCTTCCCCTAAGAGCGGGGAGGGAATGGGGATTTTACAGTATCCTTCCCCTGCCACACCCCCAAGCCACGGCCACCAAACCACACTATGCCCACCCAGCCACACCCACAGAACCGCTGGTAAAAAAAATTGGATTTCACCACTGCTATTGAGGCAATTCAGTCTGAGGTATTGACAGCCAGGACTGAAAAATCTAGGCGAGATGGATCAGTGAAGTGACCTGGAACATTGCAGCTTCTCGTATGATCTATGAGGATGTCTGCTAAAGCAGCAGTTGGAGGAAACATTCTCCTTCCGTTTCCACCATCAAATCAGTCTCAGTAGCTCCCTTGAAGGCTGGAAGCCTGAGCCCCCCAGGAAGAAAAAGGAGGACGGCCACCTCCCCTCTTCCCACACAATCCCAGGACAGAGCAACACACTCACAAGTGCAGCGCAGCCCCTGCTTGCGTAGCCCCAAGAGCAGCGTCTCACACACGTTGCAGTAAACAGGACGGTTAAAGTGCTTCAGGCGCCACAGGTGCTGCCCGTCGTCTTTCATCGTCTGAAGCAATGGAGAAAGTTGGCAATTAAGGAAGAGGCTGGTTTGGGAGCCAAAGGGAAGGGGAGGCATCGAGGCTCCCTGAGTGGGAACAGAAGATAGAAGTGGAGACAGGATTGGAGCTACAAGTTGTTGTTTTTTCCTGAGCACAAAAGTGACATTGCTTTTGGAACACGCGGGGAATGGCTTGCACCATTACATAGCCAGTCTGGTGTAGTAGTTAAGGCACCGAGGTGGAGACTGGAAGCTTTAGTTCTGCCCTGAGGTGCAAAGCAAGCTGGGTGACCTTGGGCCAGTCATTTTCTCTCAGCCCTAGGAAGCAAGCAATGGCAAACCGCTTCTGAAAAATGCTGCCAAGAAAACTGTAGGGGCTGGCCCAGGCAGCCTCCAAGAATCAAGACACAACTGAACAGGGTGGTGTTGGTGGAAATGCCCATTGTATTCAAGCAATTCGATTGCCGTGGAGAAACTTTCAACCAAGCTCACTCTGCGACCACACAGCTGTGCTGTCGGGGAAAATTAGGACCCTTTTAAAACCTTACACCTCCCATGGAACACACCTGTTCGGACCACTTTTTCCTGTTGTTCTTGTCCAGCCTTCAACTTGTTCCTAGCCCAAGAGTGAGGTGGCCTTAAGTCCCCCTTAGCTGTTGGAGTAACGTTTCCCCTTTAAGCCAACCGACAGCCAAAGCTATAAAATCGGTTTGTTTCACCATTCGTTAAGTCGGCAGTGAAATCTGGTACTCAGCTGCAGGTTTTATGGCCATTTTAAGATGATGCTGTCTTTCCCTTTCAGTCCCCAGCCAGCCTCACATGCATCCATTCTGCTGCAGTCCCCAATGGAGCTGGAAAGAGCAGCAGCATTGCAAACACCCTCAACTGGCATTCCTCTAAGTGCTTTAACTCCGTGGCCCCTACCAAATTAGGGCAAGGCTGGCATGGCAGAACACCAGCCAGGCACATGGAGAAGTGGTTAATTCCTTGTCTGTTGTCTATAGAAAAAGGGAAACAAGGGGAGAGACATCTTAAGTAAAAGGGCTGTTTGTGACTCAGTTCTCTGGGTGATTCTGAACTATTTCTTTTTTTTAAAAAAAATTGTTTGACTTGATTCACCCGGGGGTAGAACACAATGGGAGGCAGGAGCAGGATCACTGGAAGGCACCTCGAGGTGAGAATTTTCCAGCCTGACCAGCAATCAATCCTTCTCTAGTGTCATGATGGGAAGGGGCAGGAAAGGCAAAGAAATCAAGCGATTGTCACATGTCGGGCAAGGAAAATCAAAAGCCACATTCAACAGTAAGTTAGAAGAACCAAGGCAAAACGGGGCCTTTGTCCCCGGCACTTACCGCCTCCAATCCAAGTAGCACCAGGAGGGGGACGGTGGTGGCACCGCCGCGGAGCCATTCAGACAGAGACACAGTACCGCTGCTGTCATAATCAATTTCACGCATCATCTCCTGCAGGATCTGAGCGGGGGAAGGGGAGATCCGGAAAAGGAGAGCCTTAGGAGGGAGCCATTTCAGTGCTTGTTCCAGTCCATTTGTCCCAAACTGATGCGCAACCCTCATTTTTAGGAGGAACGTTTCAAGACATCTTGTCTTTCTTTTGTCAAAGAGGCACCCGACGAGCTGCAATTATCTGCAGCATAAGGCAGGGACCAGTCTTTCCTCATGCACAGCACTGAACTGGTTCCTCATCCCCAGGTCTTTATTTATGCAAATCTTTAAAAAACAGATCCCTTAAACAAAGTGAAAAGAAACCCAAAGTTCAGATAACGCTGTATCTAAAATAGAACTAATCATGTGCCTCCAGATTTAGGACAAGCTATCCTTTGCCATAAATAATTCAGACAATAATTTGGGATATAGAAATGTGACAAATGCATATACAAAAAGTATAATGAGCCCTCATACTGATCCAGTATCCCCCATCCTTCTGTACACATATCTGAATGGCAACAACTATTGAGCAGAAACATGGAATAAGAGGGTTTTTATTTCTTCTAAGCACTCCATTTCTTACAAAAAACAAAAACTGACAAAAACAACAACCCTCCCCACAAATCCAGAAAACTCTAAACCTCTTTCATCTCTTAATAGAGGCAGAAAAGGAAACCACAATTCTATTAGGTAAATCCCATTAACTAAATACTGATTCTGTATACAAAAGTCACATCCGGCTTTATCTCATTTAGCTGTAGATTCCTTCCCTTCCAACTGTCTCCTAATCTTTCCTCCCTAATGCACACAATATGAGCTCTTTCCCTTTTTGGTGTTATAGCAAAATTTGTTGTTAATAGCAACCCTGGTGTCAGGCTCCAAAAACTAAGAAAGGCATGCTGAGTTTCCTTTATTGTTCCACACAGAAATCTTGCCAAACTAAAGCAACTACTTGCATTGTTAAAGATGTATCTTGAGAATTCCTAGGGAGGAACTGGCTTGACCTTCTTCCTCTCAACCAATCTAAATCTTGCTGTCTCTTAGTCCTCTGGAATGCACACCAGGGGTGGTATTCGCTTACTTTCCCTACTGGTTCGCAAATGTGAGCGTATGCATGTGCGCAGCCTTCCAGTCTCAAAAGCATGCGCTTTGCTCGCGCGCCCCCCCTTCTGCACATGGCCTCAAAAATGTGCCTAAATAGGACGGCATAGAGCCAGGGAGGTTGGGCGGGCCCACACACGATTTCTGCTACCAGGTCAGGTGAACGGGTCTGAACCGACTGACTACCACCTCTGTTGCACACCCTCCCTCTTGGGAATCCAGACTACGTTCTACTGCACCCAGTTCTAGAACCCAACATAGACACCTTCATTCTGGAGCCAACAGAGCCCATCATGGTGATTATACATTGCAAGTTGATGGGGAAGGGGGTAGATAAAGCAACTGAAGGAATTCTGCACTTACTGGTTTAAGCTCAGTGACATCCCAGTCCAGATATTCAGCCACGCGCATCATCTGCGTGATGATGCGATCTACCTCCTAGAGAGAAGAACACAATTTAGGACCAGAATTAAATTCCAGTGGTTCATATGGAAGGGCCAGCAAGCATGCATTTGCCAGTCTGGCACCTCTTATTGTGTTAGACAGAGTTCCTAACTAGGGATGTCCTTGGCGTTGTAGCCAAATATAGCAAAAGGAAGAGTGTTGATGAAGACTGACCTAGAGGGATAAGTTTAGAGCTCAGATGAAAGCAGGTGTCCCCAATTTTTATCAGAGAACAGAAAATGAATCAGACAAAAGCAATATATCCTAGCCTATTGAAAATGAGATATTTTGGTTTTGCCAGGAGTTGCAGTGATGGGGCATGCAGCTGTTTAATTAGAAGAGAGCAAATTTCTTCTCCCTCCCAAAGGCTCCATAGGATGTGGTCTCCAGAGTACCTTCAAAGTTTGTACCAAAATATCATTTATAATATGAAAGGAGGGGAAACCTCATTCCAAAAACATCTAAGAGTTTCGTCTAGCTGCATTTAATTATCTTGATTTAAGGGTGATTACATTTATACTTGCGTTAAATCAAACCAAATTTATTTTTTGTTGTTGTTGTTGTGGCCTCACCACAGCCCTTGGAGCAAGTTCGCTGCACACTGTCGAAAAGCCCTGTGTGGTCCTTGAACCAAAAAAGATGGCACCTTTCGGTGCTAAACCAACAGGAACCAACAAAAATCAGATTGATATGAACTAGCACAAGAAGCTGTCAGCTATATTACAGTGGGATGCATTACTTTATAGAGATTTGTATGAAAAGATTTGGCATCAAAATATTTGGGCCTTCTCTGCCACAAAAAGCTGAACACAGTGGGGTGTTTGTATGTGTTGTGTGGATAAACCAATTTTTCTGTCTGAAGTGGAGGAAAAAAGAACAGGGAGACTCGGTTACAAAACTCTATAATCTTCTAACGGCCTCATGCTACTTACTGAATTGTCAAGAAGACCGTTTCCATCTTTGTCATAAAGCTTGAAGGTGACTGTGGGAGGAAAAACGGAAATCAAAAATAGCAGCTTCTAAACAAGGGATCACCAAATACACGAGTCTCTGCCTTCACCCTCTTGCTCCAGGCCTCTTCCCTCAAGAATACTGTTTCATCAAGGCTTTTCATTTGAACCTTACTTGTGGGAGGCAAAGCATATTACTAAAGCAGGCTTCTTCAGTTTGAGCAAGATCAATTTCTTTTGCAGAAACCCAGCATAAATCCCCAAACGTTTTAAAATGTCAGTTTTCAGAAAATCTTTCAAAAGGCTTCTACAAATTTAAAATATCAGAGGCAGTCTTGTGTTGATAAAACTGTATGAGTGTAAGATTGATGCCAGCAGAAGAATTTTAATTATCCTACACAAATGGGAGGTGAAAATGACTACCCAGAGCATACTAAAGAATGCTACCCTTCTGCATATCCAGCCAATTAAATCTTCTTTCATAGTAGAGTGAGTAAAAATTAATCAAAATTATATATACCTATGATAATATATTTGGCGGATGACTCTTGGGAGGTGAAAATCATATTTATGTGGGAAGGAGGGAGGGAGGGAGGGAAGAGATATCTTAAAGACAGCAAGTTGGTTCTCTGTCCTGAAGAATTACCAAAATCAGATTTGCCCAGTCAAAATGAGCCTCCATCAAAAATCAAGCTCTGAACTGAGACCTTTGACTGCTATTCTGCTCTCTTGATCCTTTGCAGTACTCACATTCCAGTTTGTCTTCGGGCCTCCCACCTTCTAGCAGTGAGAAGTAACAAGAGACATCATTGACGCAAACAAAACCACTGGCTGAAAAGTAGAGAGAAACACTAGGTTAAGTAATCCTTCATCCGCAAAACTGCTAGGCTGCCTAACCCAAGCCTCATCAAAGAGATCCTTACTAAAAATTGGATGGAGGGGGCAGAAATGATGCAAACCGACCCTCTTCCCCAAACCCCGAGAGAAAGGTCAATATTTTACATGAGGCAGTTTGCCAAGACGACATACCTGGCTCTTTTGTGGTTTGTCCTGCCGTGGTCTGGAAAGACATGAAGAGGTGACAGCAAAGTTCATCCGAGATCTCCTCTGCTTCCAAGTAAGTTTTCAGGAAGA
The DNA here is from genome assembly GCF_028640845.1 of Ahaetulla prasina. Classification (NCBI taxonomy): domain Eukaryota; kingdom Metazoa; phylum Chordata; class Lepidosauria; order Squamata; family Colubridae; genus Ahaetulla; species Ahaetulla prasina. The sequence goes on from NC_080540.1 coordinate 147,183,161, forward strand.
GCTTGAAGCCTTCAAAGTCTATTAACTGAGAACAGCATTATCAGAGAAATAAGCCAAAGCCAAAGAGAAGAATGCCAGGAATCACAGCTACTGACATTCCCTATTGATTGTGCCAAAAAGCGGAGCTTTGACTCAGCTAATAATGTGTCACTTCAGTGCTAGATATATTACTGCATGCAGGGAATGGTAAAAATGTTATTTCTCATTTTAATGAGAAACAGGATGGCTGTTCCCCATTGTTTGGTTGCTACTGGAACTAATGAAATTGTGATTAATGGACCCAGAAAGAAATCATTGCATATACTTCAAACAAGAAGAACATGTGGAGTGTTGGGGGTAAGAATGGGGAGGGCAGGTTTAGGTAAGCCCTAGTGGAGCTGTTGAATATCAGAATATAGGAAGGGAGGCTGGAGTCAGTTTTAGGATATATGTCACCTTATGTGTCCTACGCAAACAGAAGGATGGCGTTTAAAGATAGCAAAATAAATCAGTAAAATTGGCAAAAGGGATTTTTTTTGGGGAGGGGTGTCACAAATCCCTATTTGACATTTTGGTTAAAAAGCTACTTCACTGCAGACGAGTTTGCAAGAATCACACACAGAGGCTGGAAGGAGGACCTGGGTGGCTGCCACATGACGGACTTCTGTACTTCTGAATGTGTTCAGTTCACACAAAGGAATGGGAGAAATGTCAGTTCTGAGAATAATGTAGTTTGAGGATTCACCAACATCAGAAGGCAAAAATAAACCCTCAAATAATTGGCATAACGGAAAACCAAACAGCAAGGCCCTGTTCTGGGTGTGGGGGAGAGGAAAAATAGCACATCAAGATAAATAGAAGAAAAAATAAATTTAGTTAATGAACAAAAAGAAGAGCCAGAAGCGCAACCAAGTTGCAGTACTAAATACTTGGGTGTAATTCCAAAAACAACTGAGGCACCACTTGAATACTATTGGCATTGACAAATTCAACATCAGTCAATTGCAAAAGGCATCTTTGCTCAAACCAGCTTACGTCCTGCAACGATACCTCTAATGCCATCAAACATCCACATCTGCCTCACTCAGACCCTTGGGAAGACTCGGTAGGTGGATAAAAATGCCAAATCTAGTCTCATCAACTGGCTGACTGTGCGATGAACCATAAAATAACGATAATACTTTAGACTGTACCTGAAGTTATGCTTTCAGTTCTGGACAAGAAACATTTTGAAAGGATGTAGGACAGAAGCTAGACAACGCAGTGCTTTCCAAATGTTTTGGCCTACAACAACTTCTTGCTATTGGTCATGCAGGCTAGAGCTGAATCCAAAATATTTAAAAGTCACCATGTTGCCTACCATTGATACAGACACAACAAAAGTGATTCAGAGGATGGCAACAAAGGCACTTGGGAGTGCAGAAAATAAGGAAGAAAGATGAAAGGAGATGATTATTTATAGCTGATGAAGAGAAGACCAAGAAGGGGATATGAAAGCCCCTCAGATAAGAGTTATCATACAAGAGTGGGTAAAGGATTGTTCTCTGCCTCTGCAGGGAGTAGAACCAGATCTAGATTACAAAATGTCATAATTTTTAGAGGTTTAGATTTACATGTGGCAAATGAATCAATTACTCGGGAAGAAGGCTCTTGTCTGCTGGAAATCCTTAATCAGAATCTGACTGATATATTCAGGCTCCAGGACTGGATTTCTTGCTCGGAATTGGGGATTGGACTACAAAGCCCTTGCTGTAATTCTGTGGCTCTGTCTGCATAGCACAGCTGATCCAGTTAGTATGTCGCTTCCATATGCCATCAGCAGACCATCTGGAGTAGCTGGGTCAGGCAGCAACCATGTTACAGCACCCCCACTCCCAACTGCTACAAGGGAGGTTGGAATACAAGCATTTCTCTTCCCATTTCCCACAATTTTTTGATTTTCCTCCAGGAGGGAGATAGGCATGGGTTGGGTAATTTGAAGATTATGCTACCCTGGATAGGCTCTGGAGAACCACATTCTACCTTATTTGTTTCTGCTTCTTGTTCTCATGTACAACCCCTGTGTGACCAAAGACTAGTTGAAGCCAAAATAGCTACATAGACAAACCATCTCTTTAAATGCTATTCCATTTTCATGGGTCTCTCTAGAACATGGGTCTCTTGACAACTTTAAGACTTGTGGACTTCAACTCCCAGAATTCCTCAGCCAGCTTTGCTGTGAAGTCCACAAATCTTAAAGTTGCCAAGGTTGGTGACCCCTGCTCTAGAACATCGTCTTGATCACCAACACTGGGGGAGATCATTAACCTTTACCAAGTGTGGTTATGACATGGCGGAGTGAATTGATAGTTGATTGGTTTAGTTGCAAATAAGATCAGGTCTCTTTGGAGCTAAATCTAACGCACTCCGGGTCAAACAGCTGAGTTTAGTAGAGTTTACATGACACTTTTACTGCCCTCCAGGACGTCCCCATGATGCAGTTATGCATCACGGAAAGCCAGAATTTATGTGTGAAAGACAGAAAACACCCAAAATGGTACATAGGTGTGGAAAGACGTGTACTGATTTGCAGAGTCACCTTGCCGGTAAACACTTAAGGCAACTATACAACCTAACAAGGCAAAAGATGGAGACATTTGCAGGAAAGGAAGAGGAAGATACTCACATCCCCTTGCCGATGCTGAGACAATGTACCCTCTCCATAAAATTCCTTCAGCACATCCTGCACTTTCTTGTTGCTATCTGTGGAGCAAGGAACAATGAAGACTGACAAGGGGGGAAAAAAGTGTAGGAATTCTGATACAGTTCATGCTATAACGGGAAATGTGTCAGGCATGACAGTTGTATTGGCCAACAATTAGAGCTCTCTGAATTCTGTCCTAAGTTTCGAAGTGATGTAAGAATCAGAGGGTTGTAATGAAGCATCCAATCCAGCTGATGCAAATTAAAATCATTCTTAACCTGGGGTGTTAAAATGTGAGGGATCTAACTTGTAGAATGAATGGGTGGCCCAAGAATTTAAATTCAAGATAAGCCAAAGTTAAAGAGTGTCTTGTTTAGCAGATTCCTTAGAAACTAAGACTATCCCTTCCTTGATAATCTGGATACTCAACTGATTAGTACATACCACATGAGATATCAAGCTAACAGCTACTGAGTTTGCGGGGAGGGAGTGGAGGGAGGGAACAGATGGACATGGGGTAGCACAAAAGAATTATCCTAGGAGCCTTCCTGGGACCGGCACAGAAATGGCTGCTTTTCCTTTCTCAATGCTCAAGTAAACCAGATCTAAGTTCTAAGGAGTTGGTATGACCTCTGATTTTAGAGAGGAAGTTCTAGCTTTAACAGATCCTGCCTGTCCATGCCTCTATTCCTACCAGGGGCTAAGAGAAGCCTATTAGTACAAAGGGAGAAGGAAAAGGACTCACAGTCAATATACTTCTGCAGCTGGGTGAACTCCTCCGGGCTGAGGGTGGCCCACTCCTTGCCGTCAGACATGATGCTGTTCTTGTTCCAATTTATGTCTGCAAACAGAATAGTCAGGAGATGTCGTTAGACAGCAGGGGACGAAGATGAAACGGGCAGAGAAGGTGCTCTCTGGGCACACAATCTCTCTCTCTCTCTCTCTCTCTCTCTCTCCCTCCCCCTCGTTAGTCTCCTCACATTCTCCAGACTGATCCGCTGAGCCAGCACATTCTTCCCTGGCACAATTGGCTTCCGGAGCAGCAACCGGGAATTTGGCCATGGCACAAGCAGCCCCTGGAGAGGCAAGATTCCAGCTGCACAGGCTGAGAAAGAGAGACGTACCGCCCGGCGGATTTAACTCCTGGAGAAACGCAGAGATGCCAAAGGCTTTGCTCCTGATGCAGGTGGAATCCCAAATGAAGCCAAGCCAAGCAAAAAGAAGCCGGCGTTGGGGCATCGCCCAAAGGAGGAAACATGTTGCACAGCAGCTTTTTAATCTGGACAAGCTCACGCATTCAGCCCATTAAAGGGACAGTCCCCAATTACCTGCGTAAGTGGGCGAGCAGCTGGCAGAGCAATTGCTGCACCTTTTGCCCCAGGGCAAGCCCATTTTCCAGAGACCCCTGCAGGGCTGGGAAAGATGGAGGGATCCAGAGGAGAGGCAATAAGTAGTTAACGAGGTCATCCAAATCAAAGGAAAAGCAGTTTGGGGTGTGATCGGGATCAATTTAGCAATTTATACCAGTCTGCTGCAGAGAGTGCCGAGTCTGATCCCATTAAAATTTAATGGAGGTTTTGAGTGTTATTGGCGGAAATGCCACACATTTCACAGAGAGGCAATCCTGGCAGTGAGTGCAGGGGAGATTTGCAGGAAGCTGTTGGAGGGGGGCATGTTTTGGCAACTCATTTAAAGGAGAAAACTTCTATCAACTGAGTACAACCGAGAACATGTCATCATCCGGCATCCCCAACCTGATGCCCACAGACACCAGCGAGCCTGCAACTTTCTCACTTCTCCATCCCAAGTACAGATAGTCCTCGACTTGCAACCATTCATTGGGTGACCATTTGAAGTTACGACAGCACCGGGGAAAAACTACTTACGACCAGTTTTCACACTTTTGATGGTTGCAGAATCCCTGTGGTCATGTGATCAAAATTCGGACGCTTGGCCTCTGGCAAGGATTTATGACGGTTGCAGTGTCCCTGGGTCATGTGATCCCCTTTTGCAACCTTCTGACAAGCAAAGTCGATGGAGAAGCCAGATTCACTTAACAAAGATAACACACCAACTACAATGATTCCCTAAGCAATTGTTTCCAGAAAGGCCATAAAATGGGCCGAAGCTCACTTAACAACCGATGGAAAACTCTCTAATGGGATTGTAAATTGAGAACTATCTGTTAAATGCTCATCCTGGTCTTTCAAAAATCTTTTTAGTTTTACATTTTTATTGATCCGGGTTTTTTTGTTTGTTTGTTTTTATTTACATTTATATCCCGCCCTTCTCCGAAGACTCAGGGCGGCTTACAGTGTGTAAGGCAATAGTCTCATCCATTTGTATATTATATACAAAGTCAACTTGTATTGCCCCCCCAACAATCTGGGTCCTCATTTTACCTACCTTATAAAGGATGGAAGGCTGAGTCAACCTTGGGCCTGGTGGGACTAGAACCTGAAGTAATTGCAGGCAGCTGTGTTTTAATAACAGGCTTCTTACAGCCTGAGCCACACCGCGGCCCAGTTAATTTGAGAGGACAGCATGCCACAAAGCAGAGCCACAGCTTCCAGTCCCATCTTTAATAACAAGAATGTTTTGGGATCCTGCCTCTTTAAAACACATTAAAACTGTTGTTAGCCACTGAATTTCTTATCAGTGAGTTCCACAGATCTCATCTCAAAGGTTAGGGTTAACATATGTGCCTCCAGTTTTTTCTCTCTTTCTCTCTTTCCACATCATACAACCACAACTGGGACTGAAACTTACATTGCTTAGCAAGCCAGTCATTAAATGAGTAATGCACAATTTCACAACTTTTTATGCCATGGTTATTAAGTGAGTCACCTGTACATTAAGCAAATCATGCTTCTTACATTGACATAGCATGTGAGAAGTTGGCTAGGAAGATCTCAAATGGAGATCATATGACCTGGTTGCCAAGCACCCAAATTTTGATCACACGACCACAGGGAAGCTGCAAAGGTTGTAAGTGGTTGTAAGTCACTTTTTTCAATGCTGCCATAATTTCAAGCAGTCGCTAAACAAATAGTCGTAAGTCAAGGACTACTTGTATATATTTTATACACATATACTGTACATGACGTATGGTAAGATGAGAAAAGAAGGAATGAAAAAACCAGAAACAAAAAGAATTCTTCCCATCCCATTACATAAATACATGAAGACATCAGAAAGCAGCCTGAAATATCTTAAAAAGTAAACGTAAAGGTTTCCCTCGCACATATGTGCTAGTCATTCCCAACTCTAGGGGGCGGTGCTCATCTCCGTTTCAAAGCCGAAGAGCCAGCGCTGTCCGAAGACGTCTCCGTGGTCATGTGGCCGGCATGACTCAACGCCAAAGCCGCATGGAACGCTGTTACCTTCCCATCAAAGGTGGTCCCTATTTTTTCTACTTGCATTTTGTACGTGCTTTCGAAACTGCTAGGTTGGCAGAAGCTGGGACAAGTAACAGGAGCTCACCCCGTTACACAGCAGCATTAGGGATTCGAACCGCTGAGCTGCCAACCTTTTGATCGACAAGCTCAACGTCCTAGCCCCTGAGCCACCGTGTCCCTGAAATATCTTAGGCAGTCATGAATTTCATTTCATAATGACAACCTCTATATCTAGGCCAGGGTTGGGCAATTATGGCAACATTATGACATGTGGATGGATGGCTCAGGAATTCTGGGATTTGAAGTCCACAGGTTGCAAAGATGTCATAGTTTTCCAATCCCGATCTAGGCAGATGCAGTAGGATCTCCCCAACAATGTCAGCAATCTATAAGTTTTTGAATGGTAAAGATGGAGATGGGTTATCAAATATCTTTAGATGCCATAAACAAAATATTGAAGAACTTGGCTCACCAGCTAACTGGGAGACAATGTTTCAGGATATACATACCATATTTTTCGGAGTATAAGACGCACCTTAGTTTTTGGGGAGGAAAATAAGAAAAAAGCTGATTGGCAGATGGATCAGCCTCAACCAGCCGGAATACCCCCAACCAGCTGTTCCCAGAGATGAATTTTAGCAACAAGTTCCTTGGTTGTGAGCTCTGTTCCTTGCTTTTTTTTTCTGCCTCTGAAACTTCTGAAACAACTTTTTTTTCTGCCTCCGAAAACCTCCAAAACAGCTTCAGAAAAAAAGACTCTGAAGCTCTGTTTGGGGGCTTCTTTTCTGAAGCTTCTTTTCTGATGCTTTTTTCAGCCTCTGAAACCTCCGTTTGAGGAACTGGGTAGGGCTAGATTGACTCACCGAGATTTTCACCTTCTTTTTTTGGGGGAAAAGAGGTGCGTCTTATACTCCAAAAAATACGGTAATATGTATAGTTCAAGTGCTCAGCTCAGCAACTTGGCCATTGCCATTTTTCCCCAGCTCCAGCCTCCAACCAAGCACAAGGGAAGTCCCACAGAGTGTCCTACAGTAATTGTAGTCTAAAGTGATAAATGCAAGAACATCCGCTAGACCAGGGGTGTCCAAACTACGGCCCGCGGGCCAACTGCGGCCCGCGGGTCAGTTTTTATTGGCCCTCAGCAAATTCTAAAAGTATAATGAATATGGCCCTTTTGGGCCACCTCCCGGTGCTTGCCCAGTGGTTCGCTGCGAGGCTCGCGGCTCCTCCCCATGGGCGGGGAATAATGAAGGGAGGGGGCGGAGGAGGCGGCGAGCGGGAAAGAGGCTGCTGGCCGTTCCCGATCCCAGGAGTTGTACTCTCGCCTTCCCGGGGCTGCCTGGTGAGCTCCTCGCGCCTCCACCCCTTGGGCAGGGAATAACGAAGGGAGGGGGCGGAGAAGGCGGCGGCAAGCGGGAAAGAGGCTGCTGGCCGTGCCCGACCCCAGGAGTTGTACTCTCGCCTTCCCCGGGCCGCCTGGTGAGCTCCTCGCGCCTCCACCCCTTGGGCAGGGAATAACGAAGGGAGGGAGCGGAGGAGGCGGCGGCAAGCGGGAAAGAGGCTGCTGGCCGTTCCCGACCCCAGGAGTTGTACTCTCGCCTTCCCCGGGCCGCCTGGTGGGCTCCTCGCGCCTCCACCCCTTGGGCAGGGAATAACGAAGGGAGGGAGCGGAGGAGGCGGCGGCAAGCGGGAAAGAGGCTGCTGGCCGTTCCCGACCCCAGGAGTTGTACTCTCGCCTTCCCCGGGCCGCCTGGTGAGCTCCTCGCGCCTCCACCCCTTGGGCAGGGAATAACGAAGGGAGGGGGCGGAGGAGGCGGCGGCAAGCGGGAAAGAGGCTGCTGGCCGTGCCCGACCCCAGGAGTTGTACTCTCGCCTTCCCCGGGCCGCCTGGTGAGCTCCTCGCGCCTCCACCCCTTGGGCAGGGAATAACGAAGGGAGGGGGCGGAGAAGGCGGCGGCAAGCGGGAAAGAGGCTGCTGGCCGTGTCGTGTCCCACTCCTCCGCTGACGGCTGGGTCCGGGAAATCCGAATCAGGCGTGCCTCTGCAGCTCTGCCCAAAGTCCTAGCAAAGTCCTCAGAGCAGGCAGGAGACCAGTAAGTGACTTCAGCAAGATAAGTTTGACTTTTGCCTGACTCAGAGACTGCCAGAAAGTAGATCCTTTATATAGGCCATGGGGTGTGGCTCCATGACTCAGCACTCATTAAGGCCTGCCCCTCCCTTCCCTCTGTAGCCTCCGCCTCTCCAATCTTCTGATGCGAGGGTCACACCAATCAGCTGTTGGTAATAAACCCTCCTCAGGCTCACCTGCTGTGGAGGAGGGGGAGGGGTCTAGCTGCTCCGTTTGCCTGGGCATGGAGTCAGGGCTGGGGCAGGGAGATTCTCCTTCTGCAGTTTGTGTGGGCATGGAGCCAGGACTGGGACCGGGAGGCATACATTCCTCAGTGTGTGGGAGCAGGTAAGAAGGCCCCGGCTGCTCTGAGGGCGGGCAAGACACAACAGGCCGTGCCCGACCCCAGGAGTTGTACTCTCGCCTTCCCCGGGCCGCCTGGTGAGCTCCTCGTGCCTCCACCCCTTGGGCAGGGAATAACGAAGGGAGGGGGCGGAGGAGGCGGCGGCAAGCGGGAAAGAGGCTGCTGGCCATGCCCGACCCCAGGAGTTGTACTCTCGCCTTCCCCGGGCCGCCTGGTGAGCTCCTCGCGCCTCCACCCCTTGGGCAGGGAATAACGAAGGGAGGGGGCGGAGGAGGCGGCGGCAAGCGGGAAAGAGGCTGCTGGCCGTGCCCGACCCCAGGAGTTGTACTCTCGCCTTCCCCGGGCCGCCTGGTGAGCTCCTCGCGCCTCCACCCCTTGGGCAGGGAATAACGAAGGGAGGGGGCGGAGGAGGCGGCGGCAAGCGGGAAAGAGGCTGCTGGCCGTGCCCGACCCCAGGAGTTGTACTCTCGCCTTCCCCGGGCCGCCTGGTGAGCTCCTCGCGCCTCCACCCCTTGGGCAGGGAATAACGAAGGGAGTTTCAAGTTCATACCAAATACAAAACAAAAGCCAAGATCAGGGGTGTCCAAACTTGGTCTCTTTAAGACTTGTGGACTTCAATTCCCAGAGTTCCTCAGCCAGCTTTGCTGGCTGAGGGACTCTGGGAGTTGAAGTCCACAAGTCTTAAGGGACCAAGTTTGGACACCCCTGGCCAAGATGAATGAATATGAAACATTTTCCCCCCTTAAATGAAGATGATATCCACATATTGTTGCTTTTTAGTAGACTGACTGTATCCATCTGTATTGTAATGTCCCAGGTTTTCAGGCCTCTGATATAGTCCTAAATATTTACCACGAGTCACCAGAAATGGCAGCACCGAAGAAACGCAAGATAGCAAGTGAGTGTAGAAGATTTCAAACACGGTGGGAAAATGAATATTTCTTTAAAGAAATCAACGGAAAGTGTGTCTGTTTGATTTGCAATGAAGATGTTGCCGTGATGAAAGAGTATAATGTCCGTCGGCACTATGAGACCAAGCATCAGAGCTACGCATCGTACACAGGTGCCAAACGAGCACAGAAATTCAAGCAAATGGCAGCTAGCCTGCAAGCTCAACAACAGTTTTTATTTCGTGCTAACAAAATACAGGAAAACGCCACAGCAGCAAGCTATGAAGTCGCAAAACTTATTGCCCAGCATGGCAAACCGTTCTCAGGCGGTGATTCCATAAAGCAGTGCCTCATCAAAGTCACAGAAGTAATGTGCCCGGAAAAAGTGCAGGATTTCAACAACGTGACCTTATCCAGAAATACAGTGGTGCGGAGAATCGAGGACTTGTCAGCTAACCTGAAACTTCAGCTGAGAGAGAAAGCTTGTGCTTTTGATTTTTACTCGATAGCATGCGATGAGAGCACAGGCATACAGACACCGCACAGCTTTTAATTTTTTGCGGGAGTCGATGATAATTTTGCTGTCGGAGGAGCTGCTTGATATGATGAGCCTAAAAGGCACAACGACAGGTGGAAATATTTTTGACGCTGTGTCAGAGGCAGTTGAAAAGATGGGGCTTAAATGGGACAAGCTCTGTGGAGTAACAACGGATGGAGCTCCGGCCATGACGGGTGGCGCAAAGGAATGGCATCCATGGTGTGCGTCAAGGTAAAAGAGGCGGAGGTGAGGCTGTTAGGATGCACTGTATAATCCACCAAGAAGCACTGTGTGCCAAGACTGTGCAGCTGGGCGATGTGATGAACACTGTTGTAAAACTGTCAACATAATTCGAGCTAGAGGACTGTACCACAGGAATTTCAAGCTTTCTTATCTGACGTGGATGCTGAATACGGGATGTACTCTACCACTCTGATGTGCGCTGGCTCAGCCGTGGCTCTGTGCTGCAGCGGTTTTATTCGCTGAGATCAGAAATCGACAATTTTTGAAAGAGAAGGACCGACCTCTTCATGAACTGAGTGACCCTCTGTGGCTGGCAGACCTGGCATTTTAGTTGATCTTACTCATCATCTGAATACACTGAACAAGAACCTACAAGGCAAAGAACAGCTGGTGTCACACCTGTATGCGCACATGAAAGCCTTCTGTGTAAAGCTCCGCCTGTTTGAGACACAACTCTGAAGCTTTAATGCTGCACACTTCCCTCGCTGTCTGAAATCAAGTCTGCTTTTCCAAAGGCAGACCTTTCTGCTAAAAGGAGAAATATGTTTCTGTAATTACATCTCTCGTGACAGAATTCAACCAGCGTTTTCAAGATTTTTCTGTCATTGAAAAACAAATCAAGCTGTTCTCGACCCCCTTCCTGGTGGATGCAGAAGAAGTGGAGGAGAGTCTGCAGTTAGAACTGATTGAAATGCAATGTGATGATTCTCTGAAGAGTCAACATCAGCTTCTCTCCTCCTGACTTCTATCAGAGTTTGGATCATGCCAAGTTTCCTCTGATGAGGCGCCATGCAAAAGAATGATGAGCCTGTTCGGCTCAACATACATATGTGAACAAACATTTTCTCTGTTAAATCGGTACAAATGCAGACTGAGATCCAGACTGACTGGTAGCCATCTCTGTGAAGTCCTTCGTGTCTCAACCACCAAACTTTCTCCTGACATCCCAGCCATCCTTCAATCCAAAGGACAGCATCACTGCTCCCACTGAGAGCAATGTTCTTCACATTATAGGCGAGTTAGAAATACACAGAGTAGTCATGTGTCAATATGTCACGTCTTGTGTGTGGGCCGGGCCACACATGAATTTACTAGGCGTATATACTGTTTGTTGTCCAGCCGCATGCCTTTCTGAATAATTATATTTAAAAATATTTCATTAAAATCAACATAACACAAACACACACGTACACAAACATAGAGATACACATGCACATATATATAACTCACACACATATAGTATACTTAAGCCTAAACTGTGCATAGGGACTACCCAGGACGGCTGAAAAAGTGATTTCTGACAGGTTCTCACACTTTTGACTGGTCCTCACACGTACAACTATCTTTACATTTTGCACCCTATCTTGTAACCGTGGTGAAGAGAAGCAGTTGTGAAATGAGTGATATGGTTGTTAAAAATGCTGCAATGGGCATAAATGTGAGGATGGTCATAAGTGTGAGGACTGGTCAAAAATTACTTTTTTTAGCCCTCTGAGTAGTTTCTATGCCCATAGCCACATCCACTCAGTCACATGAGCAGTTAGCCACGCCCACCAGTCACATGACCACCAAGCCACACCCCAAAATAAGCCACGCCCATTCCCCCCCCCCCCCCCCCGGTGGCCCGGGCCTTTGCTTATTTTTCTGTATTTGGCCCTCACTCAAAAAAGTTTGGACACCCCTGCGCTAGACCATCCTGGAAAGATCACTGTTGATATATAACCTAAAGTTGGCAATAGAAAGGTCCTGGCTACAGAGTTCCCTTAGGATTCCAGTGACAGCAGTGGGGCAGGAAACAGTGATAGGGTCCTTTAGACCTTCAGATTCAAAGGGGAAGGACGCTTTGGAGCTCCCATAGGTGTCATCAGCACAGGGCCCTGGTGCACAGTCACTATACTACTCTCTGAGGTTGCCCTTGAAAGTAGAAGCAAAGTATGGACACAGACCCGAGTCCATATCTTATGATGACAGTCCACAGAGAAACTGTGCCAATGGTATCAAAAGCTATAACCTCAAGCAAAATCAAAGGAATCATACACCCTTTGCCTTTCTCACATGCATCAGGCTGATTATTTTCCAAGCCAGGTTGTAAAAAGATCAAGACAGCAGTCTAAACTCAAGAATACTGGCACTTACACAAACAGTATTTACAATAAGGCAATAAGGTGGCTCAACGGACTAAAGCAGTCTGTTATTAACACAGCTGCTTGCAATTACTGCAAGTTCAAGTCCCACCAGGCCCAAGGTTGACTCAGCCTTCCATCCTTTATAAGGTAGGTAAAATGAGGAACCAGATTGTTGGGGGCAATAAAAGTTGACTTTGTATACAATATACAAATAGATGAAGACTATTGCTTAACACAATGTAAGCTGCCCCGAGTCTTCGGAGAAGGGCGGGATATAAATTCAAATTAAAAAAAATACAGTATTTGATTGAATCTTTTGCAATTAGAGAGGTGGTCTAATTGTGGTCCATGAAAAATTGTTGGTGGTCCGCAGAAAAATTATTTGCATTTTTTATATTGCCCTAAATACTATTTATCTTTTTAAAAAATGCATATTAGAGGTCCGCAGGATTTAAAATCATGAATTTAGTGGTCCCTGAGGTCCAAAAGGTTGGTGACCGTCGTTCTAGACTGGACAGGCTGTTGTTTCTTTTAATGCTGGAGGTACCCCTTCCTCACAAAATAATGCATTCACCACTTTCTGGATCCACTTAGCCAACCTCCCTCACCTAGTCTGAGTAAATCAAGATCAGCAGCAGTTAAAAAAACATGTGGTAAACCAGAGAATTAAAACTATCGCATCCACCATCTGAGGCTTCATAAACTAAAAGCGATTCCACACAATTACACCCAATGGCATGCTGCACACTGTGTCCTGCATTAAAAGCATCCTTTATTGGCACAAAAATGCTTCACAAATCTGTCACAACAATTCTTTGAGAGCTGCAACACTGGGCTTTCTAGAACGGATGACAATAAATCTTTCGCCGCCCTAAAGAATCCTACTGAACAGATGCAGGTAGTCCTCGACTTAGGACCGGTTGCTTAGCAACCATTCAAAGTTACAACCTGCCTGGAAAAAAGGGACTTACAACCCAGATCTGAAGTTCTCACGGTCAGCGTTGTCAGTGAGCACACTTGGCAACGTGGCCATAATTATGTGACCATGTTTTACAGCAGTTTTGCTGAAACCTGGCACTTCAGGCTTTCAGTAAAACTGAGGCCACAGCAAACAGCTCAACACAATGTTGCACACAAATGCAACATCCGCTTAATGACTGCAATAAAAAAAACTTTGTAAAATGAGGTTGATTATGTGACCTGGCCATTTTATGACAATCATTTAAGGCAGGTTCCATTACAGTCGTTATGTCGAGCCCTACCTGTAGTTGAGGATGCAATAGGACACTTAAAGTAAGCCTTCTCTCCAGTCTTCAGTACTGAAGTTATATCCAAATGGCCTCAATGTGCATTTATTCATTCCATATTTTACCACTTGTGCTCAAAATGACTCCTGGCCTGCTTTATTCCCCTGGGAATAAAGGATAACTGAAGACCCAGTTTGGTCAAGTGGTTAAGGAACCAGGAGACCATGAGTTCTAGTCCCGCCGTAAGCATGAAAAAAACAGCTGGATGACTTTGGATCAGTCCCTCTCTCTCTCTCTCAGCCCAACCCTCCCCACAGAGTTGTTGTTGTGGAGAAAATAGAAGACGGAAGGAGTATTAGGTACGTTCACTGCCTTGATTTATTTATAACCAATAATAAAAATGGGATAAAAATGAAATAAATAAATAAAAATAAGAACAAGAAGAGGTCCAGGATCCTCGGCTCCAAAGGGAAGGATTGTTTCAGTTGCTTACAGGTAGATTTACAAAGTTCACTTAGTGACTGTTCAAAGTTGGCAATGAAAAAAGGAGCTTATGACCATTTTTCACACTTATGACCGTTGCAGCATCCCCATGGTCATATGCTGAATGTTAAGCTGCTTGGCAGCTGGCTCATATTTATGACGGCTGCAGTATCCCCCGGGGTGGTGTGATCAGCTTCTGACAAGTAAAGTCAATGAGGAAACCGGATTCACTTCACAACTGTGTTACTAACTTAACATCTGAGGTGAATCATTTAACAACTGTGGCAAGCAAAGTCATAAAATGGGGCAAAACTCACTTAAGAACTGTCTTGCTCAGCAACAGAGATTTGGGGCTCAATTGAGGTCATGAGTCGAAGACTACCCGTATTCTGTTTCCCTATTCCATGAGGTCAATAAAGGTTTCAGTAAGATGATTTACTGCAGCTTCTGGACAATTCCCCACAGAGCCCAAGACTCCATGACTTTCCCTATCTCCTGGGGCACGGGTGGTATTCAGCCAGTTAAGACCAGTTTGGGCTAACCAGTAGTGGCGATCTATCTGTGGGTGGGGTGGGCCCGTCCCTGCCCACCTGCCCACCTGCCCGGGTGCAATCCCATCCTATATTGCTGTTTTTGATGTCGCATGCATGTGTGGACGGTGCGCATGAGCAAATTGTCGTGCTTTGTGACATCGCACAGATGTGTGGACGGTGCCTGCGTGAGCAAAGCAACATGCGTGCGCACTCACATTTCCGGTGCTGGCCGAACTAGTTGCTACAGTATATGAATCCCACCTCTGCCTGGGGGTCTTACCATCCTCATAAACCACACCCATACAGGGCCTGGTTTTCATACCTCACCATTTCCCCAAAGTGCCATCAAAGTCAAGAGCTTTTTCTCCTTCTCCTTCTCCTTGTTCTTCTTCTTGTTTTTTTTTTTTTTTTTTTTGCTTTCCAGTCATTGTAACTTTTTCCAGCTGTCTCTCCTAAGAGCCAAATTAGTCCTTTTAAAGTTATTTCCTGCTCTGCCCTTTATAAAAATTAAAGGAACTGTTTGGGCCACTTCACTTACATAGCTAGAAAGACGAGGAAGTGAACGAACCACGCTATATTCCAAGACCATCAACAATTATGTCATTTTAACTACGTAAATTAAAGAACTTCATTCAAATTTGTGGTAGTAATAATAAACAGTAATAAATGCACCATCTATGAGCCCAGATGGCACTTTAACCATGATGAGTTAGCATTAAGCAGTTCACTGCAGCCAATTGCTGGCCAAGTACACTACGTGTGTAAAACATAAGCAGGGAGACAAACGGGCTCTGTGAACATTCAGTCTCCTCAGTGGGGAAGTACAGGGAGTTCTCAATTTATAACCGGAATTAAGCCCAAAATTTCTACTTCTAAGCAAGACACCTGTTGAGTTTTGCCCATTTTACGGCCACAGTTGTTAATTGAATGTCTGGTTGTAAGTCAAGAACGACCTGTAAAGCGGTGGTGAAATTCAATTTTTTTTACTACTGGTTCTGTGGGCATGGCTTGGTGGGCGTGGTGTGGCTTGGTGGGCCTGGCAAGGGAAGGATACTGCAAAATCCCCATTCCCACCCCACTCTGGAGCCAGCCAGAGGTGGTATTTGCCGGTCCTCTGAACTACTCAAAATTTCTGCTACCGGTTCTCCAGAACCTGTCAGAACCTGCTGGATTTCAACTCTGCTGTAAAGGTTCTTCCAGAAATGGATGTTTTAATGCAAGGAAGAAATAAAGCTGGTTTACTGAAGTATTTTGCCCCTCACAACTTGCTATGTTGTCTTGTAACTGGTGTGTGCGGGTGTGTGTGTGTGTGTGTGTAATAGTAGATGTCTAGTGGTGAAGGCATTAGGCTACAAACTTCAAGATGGTCAGTTCTACAAGTAGATCTCAACTTACAATCATCTGTTTAGTGACTGCTCAAAGTTACAACAACATTGAAAAAAGTGACTTATGATCAGTTTTCACACTTACAGCATCCCCACGGTCAGATAATAAAAATTCAAGCATTTGGCAGTTGGCATGTATTTATGAAAATTGCACTGTCCAGGGGTCATGTGATCACCATTTGTAACCTTCCCAGATGGCTTCCAACAAGCAAAGTCAATGGGGGAAGCTGGATTTCCTTGCTTAGCAACAGAAATTTGTGGTCATACATTGAGGACTACCTATAGTTCCATTTAAAACATGAAAACCAGCTGGGTAAATTTGGACCAGTCATTCTCTCTTAGCCCAACCCAACCCATCTCAGAGTTGTTAGCATGGAGAAAATAGGAGGAGGAAGGAATATTAGATATGTTTGTGACCTTGAGTGGTATAAAAATGAATAAAAAGATATGGGGGGAAAATCTGTGACAAGACTTGATTGTGGGATACCCTGCAAATATATATTGACTGGCAGAGACCAAGCCTTTTCCCCTTTGCATCCATCTAGAAACTGCTAAGGACTTTGACTTATATACCTTATATGCACAGCAAGCCTTGTAACCCTGAGATACAATATTTCCAAAATATATAAAAAAGTATTTCTGGAATCCAAGGTAAGAAAGAATAGTGGAATCTAAAAATGAGAGTCAAAATTATGGCTACCACAATATGTCGTGCCTCATTTTCCCTATGTCACGATCCAAGTGCCTTCCCTCAAATGTGGAGTCAGCACCTTGTTAGGTCAGATTTTTCCATTTCACTCCCAGGTTTGATCCAGCTGCTATTTATCATCCTTCAGTCAGGAACCTCCCAGAAGGGTCATTAATCTGTTGCTCTGACATATCCTGGTCTTATTTTGCTGAGATAAAAAGGAACAACAAGTGCTCCATGTTCCTCCAGTGGGTGTGCAGAAGAGGACCCGTGCTCAAACCCATTAGTGCTAATAGGACTAATTGCAACTAGCAGCATTTAAGGGAATGGAAAAGAAAGGGGCCTCTTCAATCCTAATAGCATTTTATGGCCCGCATGGATTTTCCCCGTCCCTCCTTTTAACCCTAGCAGTGCAGATGTTAATTTTTTCTTCACGTTTTCCTCGTTTTTCTCCCACATCCCCCTTCCCTTGTCGTCTTTTTAGTCACATACCATGTTCTTGCTGCTCGGGCCCTAGAATGAGTGCAGAGAAGAGCAACAAAGATGATAAGGGGACTGGAAGCTAAATCGTATGATGAAGGACTAAGGAAACTAGGTATGCTTAGCCTCACGAAGGGAAGGCTTAAGAGGAGTGTGATAGAAGTCTTCCAATACCTGAAAGGCTGTCGCAAGGAAGAGAGCTTCAGTTTATTCCCCATAGTATCTAGGGTAGGACAAGAAGCAACGGGTTGAAAGCTCATCAGAGGGAGATCCAACGTGGAAATAAGGAGACATTTTCTGGCAGCGCAAACAATTAATCAATGGAATTGCTTGCCTCCTGGAGTTACGGGTGCTCCGTTGCTGGATGTTTTCAAGACATGATTGGCCAACCATTTATCCGGGATGGTATAAGGATTCCTAGCTTGAGCAGAGGGTTGGGCTAGAAGACCTCCAAGGTCCTTTCCAGCCCTGAGTCTATAATCAATACTGGGAGGCCAAAGAAAAGAAAAACCAAACAAGCAAACCCGTCCCACACTGGGCCTGATAACTTTAGCCCTAACTTTTGATCCTTCACTGTCTCTGTAATCCTAACCCTTTGCCAGAAAGGTGAAATACTTAAGGCAGATGTTGACATTCAATTTCCTTCATAGGAAAGAGCACTGAAGAGCTATAAAATTGTTATGAAAGCCTGACTTCCAAACAATCAGGATAGGTAGCACAAAAAGCCCAACAAATACAGGCTCCAAAAGGCAACAAAAGCCTTTTCTAGCCTTTATGCTATGAAGATGCTACAATTTTTTTTTATTTTTTTAAAACTATCATGCAGATCAGTGGTGGGATTCAGCCAGTTCGCACCACTTCGGGAGAACCGGTTGTTAACTTTCTGAGCAGTTTGGCAAACTGGTTGTTGGAATAAATCATTAGAGCAGAGAACCGGTTGTTAAATTACTTGAATCCAACCACTGATGCAGATGTAACAATGCCATGCATCAAGAAATGACTACCTAAAATTTGTCTAGAAGAATAAACTGGCTAGTTCCCCGCAAACAAGTAAACAAATAAAACGATGCTTCCAGAGAAAACTTTGATTGGGCAACCGTTCTGCCTCAACCCAGAATCTTTATCAAGGGTCAAGACTACAATTCTTTCATTTATATCCCTCTTATAAATGAATTCTTTATTAAAGGCACTTAAAACAGCCTATAAGCCCAAGGAAATTGATGTTCAATTTGGTTAATTAATGTTTGCTATTGCTACTAAGTGCCAAGTATCAAATTTGCTACCCAAATTTGTTGCCCTTAAACTCAGCAACTTTAAGAGACGTGGATGTCAACTCCCAGAATTCCCCGGCCAGCAAGAGCTGAAGGCCA
Source organism: Ahaetulla prasina (assembly GCF_028640845.1). Lineage (NCBI taxonomy): Eukaryota > Metazoa > Chordata > Lepidosauria > Squamata > Colubridae > Ahaetulla > Ahaetulla prasina. The sequence goes on from NC_080540.1 coordinate 147,201,675, forward strand.
CTCCTCTTAAAATTGCTGAGGCTGGGAGACACTGTGACTGTAGCAGCAAACTGCCTGATCTCCAAGAGAAAGAATGAGGAGAAATCCATCTGGGTAATCTGGAAACTTTGCTGTGGCAGAATGGTAGAGTGGGCACAACAATTGTTCCGCTGTTTAGATCCATATAAAATAGACAATACAATTGCTTTGACCACTCCACAATCCCAAGGACGGGGCTCATTTTACAAAATTGGCCTTCTTGCAGAGCTGGTGGAAGGATATTAAGGGTGACTTGGGAAATAAAATCATGACGGTTAAGGAACTCTAAGCCAGGGGTCTCCAACCTTGGTCCCTTTAAGACTTGTGGACTTCAATTCCCAGAGTTCGTCAGCCAGTTTTGCTGGCTGAGGGACTCTGGGAGTTGAAGTCCACAAGTCTTAAAGGGATCAAGGTTGGAGACCCCTGCTCTAAGCTATTTTTCCAGCTACAGACTCAAAATTGAGAGCCTACTATTTATAGGGTAAACCTCTGGTGGTTTTCCATCACTTTCTTCCCTCACACTCTGTTTTTTCCCCCACAGAATGTATATGTGTGTGTCTTTGTTGGTGTTTTCTTGGCTATATGCGCAAGTATATGCACACACACACAACCCCTAATCATTTTAAATCGATACTTTCCGGAAAAAAGAGGTTGTTTCTGAACATGTTCTTTAACATACGGATCCAAATTTTGTTCATCAAAATATTGCATTTTTTAAAAAAAAGCTTTGCTTTGCAAAACAGAATTCTGAACGTTTGGGGGCAGAAGAGAGATTAGGATGTACAATATGCCAGAGGCAAACCCAGGACCGGATGTTGGTGGCAAATTATATCAACCCAAGCCAATTCTATCACCCACAGCCTTGGTCACACTTCTGGAGGCTGGTTTGAATTTCAGGAGGGGGGAATCACAGAGCAGGACAGATACAAACAATTCGTTCCCCACCACCCACCCAGCTGCTCTACACCAGTTCTAAGCATTCCCGTGTGTCTCATCACGTCCTGCCAATTCTTTCTGCTCTTTGACAAAAAGGGAAATAAAGCAGAACATAAAAAATATTTTTTTTTCAAGAAACGTCAAACCAGTCAACACATGGCCTGTCAATTAAGGAAAACGTATCTGTGATTTTGCTTGTTGTCTGGACCTAAAAGAGTTTAGGTGTTGACCTTAAAGAATTAAGACTCTGGAGCTTGAATTTTTCAAAAGTTGCAAAAGGGGCTGACCACCAGGACTGAAAGGAAATAAATCTCAAGGCACAGGGGCCTGGCTTCGGAGTTTTAATTTTTAGCATTGCAGGAAGGGCTCCTCTTTTACAGGCCGCAAGTCCTGTTTTCTTCTCAACTGTAACCTTCTTGTCAGGACCAGAACGTAAATAAATCCATAAATTACACCCAATAGTTCATGGGCTCCAACAAAGGAAATGTTTCCCTGGCAACCAGAATAACATTGCCCAAGGTTATTGAATCCACTAAATAACAGCGGTCTTGTTGCTGGAAACAAGAACATGGCTCTCACTGCTAAAACAATACAGTACAGCTTCCATGCAGGGCCACCAGTGCATTCTGGGAGCAGAAACTAAGTGGCTTCAGCCATAATTTCATGCTTTTTAAGGGCAGAGAGATCCATTGAGATAATTGAGTTAGAAACACTCCTCTTAAATCAGAGAACTCCCTTCGGTCTCTGTGAGTGCTAAACTATGAAGCCATGCCAATGCTGAATCCCTTAAAGACTTAATTCCCATGAATCTGAGGCCCCAGTCTTCCACGTAGCTAGCAAGGCTACCAAGATAGGCTATTTCATAAACTCATCTATATGTACATAACCTTTAGAAAAACAGAAGGAACAAACACGGGAGAATGTTGGCGCTACAAGATAGTACATAGGATAAAGCATCTAATTTGTGAACTAGGCAGACCCCAGAAAGGGGGGACTGTATGAATAGCAATCCCAAGGACTTAATACCATAAACAGCAAATCAAAGCATTGTGATCAGTCCCTGTTTCCCAGCTGGTAGTACATCAACAAAGTCAGTAACCATGCAGAGTTCCCCAGCTCATAAATGCTCTGAGACGGAAAACATTTGGAATATAAGAAAAGTCCTGGTGAATCGAGCCTTGGCCAATATTCTCTTCTCAAAAGGGCCAGCCAGATATTTGCAGGAAAGACGTACCCCATTCAGCAGTTGTGCCATTTTAATTTTTGTATGTCTGGTGGAAATTTAGTTTTGCAGATAGTCCTCAACTTACAACTTACAATCATAATGGAGCCTGCCTGATTGTAAGTAACGATAGTCATAAAGTCACCATGTCACCGGACTAATTTTTATGACCTTTTTTTTGGAGCGGTCATTAAGCAAATGCCATAGTCATCAAGTAACCGCTATGGGCGTTAAACAAATCCATGATTCACTAAGAGGTGTTTTTGCTGAAAACTGGAAGTAAACAATGATTTTTTGCAAAAAATTACAGTCATGTAGCCCCAGGATGCTGCAAAAGGTGTAAATGTGGGCTTGTTGCCAAGTACCCAAAATGTGGTCATCTGATCATGGGGTGGGGGGGTGTTTGTAAGAACCATGGTCATCTGATCATGGGGGGGGGGGTCTGTCATAAATGGTCACTAAGTGACAATTTGTAAGTCAAGGACTATTTTAAGTTTGTCCACCATCCAGGGTTACTTGCTGAGATGTGCAGCCATATAAATCAATCAATAAAATTGATATTGAAAGGACAATTGGTATTATTACTGGATGCAACTTTGACATCTGCCTTGATCCTTTAAAAATCTGTGTGGTTCCTTTTAAAGCTATCCAATTTCACAGCTATCATTATATCCCATCAAGGAAAATAATGTATTTGCACTATGACAGGTATCTGTCAGTCAGTGGTCTTATTCTGACCCAAGACACCTTGAATAGCACCTGCCACAGCCACTGTGGTTCACCTTCTTTTACTTTTCCAAAGGGAAAGATGTCAGGCCCCAGAAGCAGAGCTTCACTTTTTTTTTTGTTTGTTTACATTTATACCCCGCCCTTCTCCGAAGACTCAGGGCGGCTTACAGTGTATAAGGCAATAGTCTCATTCTATTTGTATATTTTTTACAAAGTCAACTTATTGCCCCCCCAACAATCTGGGTCCTCATTTTACCTACCTTATAAAGGATGGAAGGCTGAGTCAACCTTGGGCCGGGCTCGAACCTGCAGTAATTGCAGGCTTTGTGTTCTTAATAACAGGCCTTACCAGCCTGAGCTAAACCGGCCCACTTGTAGGTGGCCCACCAACAATGGTGTCCTCTTTTATTGGCCGAAGCTGAAAAAAATCAATCCCTGTAGTGTATGTGTGTGCGCTTTTACAAGCATAATTCATTCCATTCAATGAAAAGGATGAGTCTGAAGGAGGGGTTTCCCCTGTCCTAAGTCTTACTTGTTATACCCTCCAATGCACTGCAACTTTGGTCAGGTAATCTAAGAAGATACTTCCTTTTATTTTTCTTGAAGTTCCCATTTAACTTTATCATATGATTCAGAATTCTACAACAGCAGTCTCCAATCTTTGCGGCTTGGCTGGGGGGTGGGGAGAGGGGAACTGGGCTGCATGAGCAGTGGGCTGGTGTGCATGTGTACGAGCACACAGCTCTTGTGTAAATGGTGGGCCGACGCACATGCATGCTGGTTGATTTGCTAACCTGGCAGGCAAGTGTGCACATGCACAGCTTGACTTGCATGAGCAGTGGGCCAGTGCGCATATGTGCAGCTTGATTTGCACAAGCAGTAGGCCAGTATTCATGAGTGTAAGTGCCCACCAGCCTACCGCTTGTGCAAACTGAGTTGCGCGCACTCTGGCCAGCTACTATGTGGCCCAATTCCGAATAGGCCACGGCCTGATAGTGGGCCGCGACTTGGGGGTCAGGAACCCCTGTTCTAGCACACGTTCACTGCTTTTCTAAGATAAAAAGCACTAGATAACCTTTTCTTATAGAATGGATACTCCAGATCCTGAGTCATGCTGGTTGCCTTTTGAGGGATTATTTTATCCAGTTCTATAATGTTGCTTTTCAGGTTTTATGACTCAAATACAGCTTTCCAAATATGATGGGACTATGAAGATGTGTAAAAAAATATTACAATGTTTACTATGTGATTTTCTTTTCTGGATGATTCCAAACATAGAATTGGTGCAATATTTTTCACAACATCATGGACTGATGTTTTCATCGAAGTAACAGTCATAACTCCCAGGTGCTTCTTCCAGAGTCAATCAACACAAGCACTTTTATCTTGACACTGTAATATACAGTAGTCATTCACAAGACTTTTATACTTTTCCCAACCCAACTCATCCAGCAATGTTTTACTACAACCCCTTTTGTAACAATTCCTTGAGCAATTGTCTCTTCTATGCTACCAAGAAAAATGTATTTCAGTCTTGTAGTATTAAAGCATTGACTAATGGAGAGGGATTCAACATTTAGCTTCGTAATTGTTTGCTAGGAGCACAACTGAATCAGATGTGTCTTCTTTGAATGATACAGAACAGCTGGATGCTGCTAAGAGGGAGGAAAATACAAAAAGAAGGGGGGGGAATCCCTCCGCTTACTGTATTATGATTGCAGGCAACAAAAGATTACTTTCAGAAGGAAGGTTTAATAGAAAGGTATATATTGCACCACCTTCAACCTTTATGTCGTTAGCACTGATAGCCTTTGTTCTTCAGATACTTCTCTGAAAATATCCGTTCAAGTATTCACTTATTTATTTAAAACATTCATATAATACAGATAGTTCTAGACTTATGATCACAATTGGGTTCAGAATTTTCATTGCTAAGGAAAACAATTGTCAGTTGTGCCCAATTTTATGTCACAGTTGTTAAGCGAATCACTGCAATTAAGTGAATCATGTGGTCATTAAGAGAATCCAGCTTCCCCCATTGACTTTGCCAGAAGCTAGCTGGGAAGGTCTCAAACAACAGCTGCATGACCCTGTGATGCTGTAAATACCTGCTGGTTGCCAAATGCTCAAATTTTGATCATGTGACCATGGGGATGCTGCAATGGATGTTAAATGCAAGGATCTCATTGTATGTCACTTCTTTTCAGTGCTGTTGTAACATTGGTTGCTAAATGAATGGTTGCAAGTTGAGGAGTATCTTGTACTACATGCATCTAAAGTAGTGGAAAATCCCAACCATTTGTGTTTCAGCTCAGAAGCTAAGCAGCGTCTGGCCCTGCCTAGTATTAGATGTGAACCTTATGAGGTATAGTAGAGCAATATGCTAGCCTGCAAAAGGATCTCGAAAGAGGAACCTGACAACCACTTCTGTCCAATTGCCAAGAAAACCGCACTCATGTGACCATACAGACACCCCAAGTCAAGCTCAACCCTGGTGAATCTTTATTCTTGCAAAACTTTTCAGAAAAAGTTTTATTAAAGTCCGTGACTACTGCAAAAGAAAAAAAAATCAAAATAACCTTGCATGTATAAAACAGGTAATTCTAAGATGGCATAACAAATTATAAACTATAAAGCCTCTTAATTTAATTAACCTAGTTTATTAAACTTACCAAATCTGTTACCTATATAACTTATCTACTTTATTTGCTACATCGTAAAACATTGCTGGATGCATAGGACAATAACTAAAAAAAAAATGGAAGTAAAATTTTTAATGGCATACGATATTAAAGTGGGATAAAAAATGGAATTTTGCTTTGCTAAGCCTTATGTGCTATCTTTTCCATAAGGCAGTTATGCTTCTGTATGGCTTTAGAGCAGAATTTTGCAATTTTTTAAACCATTAAGGGGTTGCATCCTTCAGCAACAGGTAAAATTGTGCGGACTGCCCTTTCAAGTTTTTAATAAGTGAAAGTTATTCTTAGTTATCCGGTGTTGGGAGAAATATCCATTTGGTTCAGTTCCAAGCCGGGAGAAAGGCTCTAGAGACAAAATGGAGGCTGGAGGCTGATTGGAAAGAGGGTTTAATGGTGAAGCAGAACCACAAAGTACATGGTTCTGGGCAGTTGACCACATGGAGTTGAGAGTGTGGGATATTTATACCTTCTCTCGGGCTTTGCACTTGAGCCACCTGTTCCTGTGCAAGAATATATATTCTATTGGTTGTTGTCAGACTCTCATGGTGCCATGTACAAATATTAGGAGTTTGTCTGAGATACATTTGGTTGAAGTTTGAGGGTGATGCAGTGAAGGGCTTGTGTTCTGAAAGGGTGCTGGGTAATTCCTATTGTGGCTTAATGGCTTTGCCCTGAAGGGTAATCCCATCATCCTGGAGCTGAAGATCTTTTGTTTTGTAAATAGGCTGGCCCAGTCTTTCCTAATGGGCGTAAAATATCCGCTGAGGCTATTAAGAAAGTGGGGGGTTGCTTTAAAAAAACATGTTTCTCCATTTCTCCCTTTGGAGAAATATAATATTCTGCCTTTTCTTTTTAAATATTCCTCAAAATATTTCATTCTTCTAGGAGAGGGGTGGGTATTAACTTTCTACACTAGTTTGCTTGTAGAAGGGACAGCTGGAAAAATATGGCCCATGTATTCTCTTCCCCTCTTTCTACATGGGCAGAGTTTTTCAATTCATGAAATCCTCTTCTATCTGCCTTCCAAGATAGCAGAGTGTAAAGCATGAATGAAGGTCCTTGAAAAGGGCCATCTATATTTCAAAAAAAATATTAATAATAATAGTAAGATTTTTGGAAATAATTGGCCAGGCCATCATCAGTACCATCCATCTAATGAACAACAGGTGCTCCAGATCATCCATTCTTTGTTTTAACCATTCTCATGGTATCTTCATATCCCAGTGATACAGGTGAGAAGCCAGAGGTCATGAGTTTTTCTGCACAAACTAATTGCCAGTTGTCTATGTTTATCCACAACAGCAGAAATAATCCATTGGGGTTTTAAATTATCTTCAGTCCAAGCTAGTATTCTAGACCAACATTGGCAAGTCTGCTTCCAGCCTAGGATTCCATTAAACATCTGGGGCTACCTACTGTGGCCCTAAAGAAAGCTAACTTAATCTGTTAATAGGTTGTAAAATATGAGGATGGACCCAGCTGTATTGCATACATCCTTTGTGCTAATCATTTGGCCTGAAATGATTTAATCACTGCCAGAACAAATTTCTTACCTTGTTTTCTCTAAAATCTTAGAATGGCTGTGGCACTCCTCTGTGCCTTCAAAGCAGCATATGTAATTTGAGCCTTTCATTTCCTATTGCTATGGAAAAGTAACCGCTAGATACTTACACTGAATAACCTGTATAGTTATTAATTCTCCATTTGTGCCTTTGTTTGATGTTGAAAAGCACTAATAGTTTTGATTTTTTTCCCCATAATTTATGATAAAATGTTAACTTTGGCTAGGGATGCCAACATTTTTATTTCTTTCTCATGCTAAATTGTTTGCGAAAGTATTATTGCATCAGCCACAAATGAAAAAGCTTGGGGTTTTTCTTTCTGCTAATTTAGGGGCATGAATATTCAGAGTTTTTACTAGTGAGTTTATTTATTAATTTATTAAATTTGTTTGCTGCCCATCTCGCTTCGAAGTGACAGCTTACAACATTAAATTTATGTAGAGTATCTATTAAAAAAATATGTGGAGCCAATATACAATCTTGCTTCACACATACACCTCAAAACAATCTTAATGTAGCTAGAAAGGTCTCCCGATAACTGCACATCATTTGTAAACCCATTTTCTCATATAACATATAAGAAATGGGAGATGCCTCTCTCTCAAGGAGTTACTTACAATTACCCCTAACCTATTTCTCCAAATCAAGTCAAATGCTGCTCAAATATCAACAGCTCATCATGCAATTTAGGACATAGCTGTACAATGCATATTTCAATAAGTTGTTAACACCAGGAGTGATTAATTGTTGATGTAACCCCCTAGAATCTTGCTTGTTCAGGATCAATACTGTCCTCAATAGCCCAGGTATTCAATTTTATCCATAGGTACCATACAGATAACTTTACTAATTATACTTAAAAGGTTAATGGAGATCTATAGTTGGCCAGATTATTTGCATCACCTTTGAAAGTATTTCAGGGTCAATCTCTAAGCATGTTGTTCCAAAGTCAGATAGACTGTTCCAACCTTACAAGCTTATTGGGAACGGTCCAACCTTGAAACAGGTCATTCTAACCTCTACTTAGCAGTCAGAGTGTCCCATTTTAAGGTCAGATCACTTCTAGAGAATTTGGAATAGCCATTTTGATGTCAGGAGGCTTCTGGTGAGCTCAAAACAAACAGGACTGGAACATTTTGACATTAAAACATCTGCACACCTCTACATGCCAAATATCCTCTCTGATTTTTTTAACCTCCCCTCTAATCTTTTCAAAACTTTTTATATGTCCTTATCATCCAAGAAACCAATTGTCTCACTAGATATTGTTCTGCTTCTGATGTATTTGGTTGCAGTATTGGTAAATTTATTTACTCAATATTTTATTTTATTTTGATATTTTAAAATATTTTATTTTTAAAAAATAAAATATTTTATTTTGAGTAAATAAATAAATAAATAAATTTATTTACTCAAAACGACGCTATAGAGCACTGCACACCAGAACAACTAGACACAAGAACAGTTTTTCCCCGAAGGCCATCACTCTGCTAAACAAATAATTCCTTCAACACTGTCAAACTATTTACTAAATCTGCACTACTATTAATCTTCTCATCGTTCCCATCACCAATCTCTTTCTACTTATGATTGTATGACTGTAACTTTGTTGCTGGCAATCCTTATGATTTATATTGATATATTGACCATCAATTGTGTTGTAAATGTTGTACCTTGATGAACGTATCTTTTCTTTTATGTACACTGAGAGCATATGCACCAAGACAAATTCCTTGTGTGTCCAATCACACTTGGCCAATAAAAAAATTCTATTCTATTCTATTCTATTCTATTCTATTCTATTCTATTCTATTCTATTCTATTCTATTCTAAATTTATTTATCTAATTTAGCTCCACTAATATTTATCATGTATAGCTCCATTATATATGTGGAATCCAATCTATATATATGCTTGTGTGTGCACTATAAAAATCCATTATCTGAGAGTGAGGTGGGCATTACGGAGAGAGAGGGGAGGGGAAGAGAGGGAGAGAGGATAGATAAATAAAATATCAAATATTTTAGGTTGATGTAGTGGTTAAGGTGCTGGCCTAGAAACCAGGAAACTGTAAGTTCTAGTCCTGTCTTGGCCACAAAAGTCAACTGAGTGACTTTGGGCCAGTCATTCATTCTCAGCCCAACTCACCTTACAGGGTGGTTGTTGTGGGCAAAATATGAGAAGGAAGGAAGATTATGTGTGTTTGCCATGTAGGAAGTTAGCACCCACCCCTCTCTTAGAAGAATGAAATATTTTAGAAAATATTAAAAAGGGCAGAATATTATCTTTCCCTGGATGAGAAATGAAGCAACATGTTTTAAGGACAAGCAGCTCCCTGCAGCTTCCTGCCTTGCCCCACCTTTGTCAATGGGCCAGAGGCAGAAACTCATTCCCCCCACCTTTGTCAATGGAACCATCATCTGCAACACAATAGGACCCATCTAGCAACAGAAACTCACCGCATGGCACCTGGGAAGATTACATCAGCCAGCAAGGCTAGCTAAGACCCCCCCACCCCCTGGGAATCTGACAACCAATCAGGATACTCTTCCTGTGCCCCAGGAAGTTCAAAGCTCAGAGAGGGCATAAAACCAATGCACGCTCAGTATCTCATCCCTTTTTTCTGTTCAGGAACTCAAACCATGTGATCCTGTCCACCATTAAGCAGTCTCCATGTTTCCAGTGTCTTTTTCCCCACTTGGAACTGAACCCAGATGGATATTTCTTCCAAAAGCCACCTTGACCTGTTTATAAAAATAATAAAGGTTGGATATAAATAAACAAATATAAAATATATGCTCCTCTAAAAAGCTTGTAATTTATTTGCATTCTGTAGTGCAAGTGTGAGTTGAGATGGGATGAAACATGGAAGAAGAGTATGTTGCATCTGCTTTTCAGGAGGCACATGAAGCAGTTTCTCTCAGATGGAAGGTTTGGAAAAATAAGAGAAGCATGCAAATAAATTTTCTTCATTGGTATAGTTTTCCCACTGTCGATGGACGTTTCACTCAGTCCCTAAAGTGCCTGGTTGTTCTTCATCTTGAGAAGAAGTTGGCTTCAGCGTTGAAATGTAATTGCTTTGCCTTTTTGCAAAATATTAAGCAACTGAAAATCTTTGTCCTTTCAGAAATATGGACTTGCCCTTTTGGTGCAATTTAATGTTTACAAATAGTTTGTGAAAGAGCACCAAGCAAAGGATTTCTTTTCTCCTTACATTTCTTTCAATGCAGCAAGCTCAAATTACGGATCTAATTTTTTTTAGTCTTCCACAGTCAACAAAGCTACTCCTTTTACTGTTGGGGGATTTGAAAAGAAATCAACTTTCCTGTATGCCACCAAACAATTTGTCAAGATGAATTATAATATTATTTGGAACAATGACAAATTGCATATACGTTTTTACTTATTTTACAGTGGAAGTAATAACCTCTGTAAATCAGAAGATAAAATTATTTTCAGCAGACCGTCATCATATTTTCATCCCTATTACGATTATTTAATTAAGCTACCATTCTCCATTAAAAAAAACTCTTGACTGGCCAAATCCCAGAACTAGATTTGGTAACATTTAAAACAAAATAGAAGCAGGTAAATTTTGGAACTTGATGGCTGTACTTTTAAGTTTCTGAGTGCCCAAGGGGTATATGTCTTGTGATGCACGGATATCACAGGATGGGGAGGGAATTTAACAGATGAAAGTAACTTATTTTCTCTCTCTCTCTCTCTCTCTCTCTCTCTCTCACACACACACACACACACACACACCTTCCTAATACATTGCCTCCTAACTAGGGAGGATTTTGGCAAATGGGAAATGGTAACAAGCCTTCTTAAATAAAATGGTGCCAATTACTATCAAATTGTTATCAAATGCTCTAAGTGCCAAAGCCCACTGCAACTACATCGCAAAAAAGGCTTTAAGAGTTGTAAACTTAATCTTGCGTAGCTTCTTCTCCAGAAAGATTACACTACTAACCAGAGCATATAAAACATTTGCTAGACCAATTCTTGAATACAGCTCGCCTGTCTGGACCCCACATCCCATTTCTGACATAAATACAATTGAGCGTGTCCAGAAATATTTTACAAGAAGAGTTCTCCACTCCTCTGTTTACAACAAAATACCTTATGCCACCAGACTTGAAATCCTGGGTTTAGAAAATGTAGAACTCCGCCGCCTTCGACATGGCCTGAGTTTAACTCATAGAATCATCTGTTACAATGTCCTTCCTGCTGAAGACTACTTCAGCTTCAACCACAACAATACACAAGCACACAATAGATTTAAACTTAAAGTGAACCGTTCCAGTCTTGATTGCAGAAAATATGACTTCAGTAACAGAGTTGTTAATGCCTGGAATGCACTACCTGACTCTGTGGTCTCTTCCCAAAATCCCCAAAGCTTTAACCAAAAACTGTCTACTATTGACTTCACTCCATTCCTAAGAGGTCTGTAAGGGGCGTGCATAAGAGCACAAACGTGCCTACCGTTCCTGTCCTAATATTCCCTTTCATTATATCCAATTAATATAGTTATTACATACTTATGCTTATATATGCTTATATATCGTATAGTTATTTCATGCTTATGCTTATATATACTGTTGTGACAAATAAATAAATAAAATAATAATAAAAATACAAATAAAAAAAAATAATTAAAAAAATACTCAGAATAAATAAGCTCAGTGGAATTCAGTTGCTCAGTGAAGGATATTTTAATAAGGACCCATACGCCAAACAACTGGATTAAATGGCATTTAGATCCCTAGTGTTCAGCATTCAAGTCTTATTTATTTATTTATTTATTTATTATTTAAATTTTTATACCGCCCTTCTCCCGAAGGACTCAGGGCGGTTTACAGCCAGATAAAATAAACAGTCCTATTACAAAATAGATACTATTAAAATACCACTAAAAAACTTATTCAATTTGGCCGCAATTAAAATTTAGCAAATAATAAAACCCATTAAAAAACCCATTAAAAACCCATCAATAAAACCCATTAAAAAACCCATAAAAAACTAACCCAGTCCAGCGCAAATAAATAAGTGAGTTTTGAGCTCATGGCGAAAGGTTGAGGTCCGGAAGTTGACGAAGTCCTGGGGGGAGTTCGTTCCAGAGGGCGGGAGCCCCCACAGAGAAGGCCCTTCCCCTGGGTGTCGCCAGACGACACTGTCGCGCCGACGGCACCCCAAGGAGTCCCTCTCTGTGAGAGCGCACGGGTCGGTGAGAGGTATTCGGTAGCAGCAGGCGGTCCCGTAAGTAACCCGGCCCTATGCCATGGAGCGCTTTAAAGACGTTCACCAACACCTTGAAGCGCACCCGGAAGGCCACAGGTAGCCAGTGCAGCCTGCGCAGGATAGGTGTCACTCGGGAGCCACGAGGGGCTCCCTCTATCACCCGCGCCGCTGCATTCTGGACCAACTGCAGCCTCCGGATGCCCTTCAAGGGGAGCCCCATGTAGAGAGCATTGCAGTAGTCCAGACGAGACGTCACAAGGGCGTGAGTGACTGTGCACAAGGCATCCCGGTCTAGAAAGGGGCGCAACTGGCGCACCAGGCGAACCTGGTGGAAAGCTCTCCTGGAGACGGCCGTCAAATGATCTTCAAAAGACAGCCGTGCATCCAGGAGAACGCCCAGATTGCGCACCCTCTCCATCGGGGCCAATGACTCGCTCCCGACAGTCAGCCGCGGACTCAGCTGACTGTACCGGCATCCACAGCCACTCCGTCTTGGAGGGATTGAGCTTGAGCCTGTTTCTCCCCATCCAGACCCGTACGGCTTCCAAACACCAGGACAGCACTTCGATAGCTTCATTGGGGTGGCCCGGTGTGGAAAAGTACAGCTGGGTGTCATCAGCGTACAGCTGGTACCTCACACCGAAGCCACTGATGATCTCACCCAGCGGCTTCATATAGATGTTGAACAGTAGGCGAGAGAATCGGCCCTGCGGCACCCCACAAGTGAGGCGCGGGGTGACCTCTGCCCGTCAACACCGTCTGCGACCGGTCGGAGAGATAGGAGGAGAACCACCGATAAACGGTGCCTCCCACTCCCAATCCCTCCAACCGGCGCAGCAGGATACCATGGTCGATGGTATCAAAAGCCGCTGAGAGGTCTAATAGGACCAGGGCAGAGGAATAACCCCTATCCCTGGCCCTCCAGAGATCATCCACCAACGCGACCAAAGCCGTCTCAGTGCTGTATCCGGGCCGAAAGCCGGACTGGAATGGGTCTAGATAGACAGTTTCATCCAGGTATTGGGGTAATTGATGTGCCACCACACTCTCTACAACCTTCGCCGCGAAGCGAAGGTTGGAGACCGGACGATAGTTACCTAAAACAGCCGGGTCCAGGGAAGGCTTCTTGAGGAGGGGCCTCACCACCGCCTCTTTCAAGGCGGCCGGAAAGACTCCCTCCAACAAGGAAGCACTCGTAAGCCCCTGGAGCCAGCCTCGTGTCACCTCCTGAGTGGCCAGCACCAGCCAGGAGGGGCACGGGTCCAGTAAACACGTGGTGGCATTCAATCTACCCAGCAACCTGTCCATGTCTTCGGGAGTCACAGGGTCAAACTCATCCCAAACAACATCACCAAGACCGCCCTCAGATACCCCGTCTGAATCGCCACAATTTTGGTCCAGACCGTCCCTAAGCTGAACGATTTTATCGTATAGATAACCGTTAAACTCCTCAGCACGTCCCCGCAACGGGTCATCCCGCTCCCCCTGGTGAAGGAGGGAGGGGGTCACCCGCAACAGGGGAGGTGGGGGGTTATCTGCCGCCGGAATGGGGGAGGAGGCGAGAACGCCTCGCTTCCTCAGTGCCACTAGGTAGGTCCTAGTATAGGATCTAACTAGTGTCCGATCAGCCTCTGAACGGCTGGACCTCCAGGAACTCTCTAGGCGCCTTCTCCGCGTTTCATCCCCTCAGCCCCCCGGAGAACCAAGAAGCCGGTTGGGATCTGCGCCGGGTCAGAGGTCGCAAAGGCACGACACGGTCTAAAGCCCCAGCCGCAGCCCGTTCCCAGGCTGCAGCTAGTTCTTCTGCCGTGCCGTGAGCCAGACCCTCAGGAAGTGGCCCAAGCTCCGTCCGAAACCTCTCTGGGTCCATCAGGCGCCTGGGACGGTACCATCGTAATGGTTCCGTCTCCCTGCGGTGTTGGGTAGCGGTCAGAAAGTCCAGGCGAAGGAGAGTGATCTGACCATGACAAAGGTTCAATGACTATTTCCTTTAAGTCCAGATCTCGACCACTGACCAGAGACAAAATCAGGTCCAGTGTGCCTCCCCGATGTGAGTGGGGCCATCCACTACTTGAGTCAGGTCCAAGGCCGTCATGGAGGCCAAGAACTCCCGAGCTACCGTCGATGACGAGCGGCAGATGGCAAGTTAAAGTCCCCATGACTAACAGTCTGGGGTCTCCACTGCCACCCCGCAAGCACCTCCAGGAGCTCGGGCAGGGCAGCTGTCACGCAGCAAGGAGCCAGGTACGCCACCAGCAAGCCCATCTGACATCTATGACCCCACCTCACAAAGAGGGATTCACACCCGGCGATCTGAGGTACAGTGGTCTCCTCGGCTCTAGACTCTCTTTAATAGCAACCGCCACCCTCCACCCCTACCCTGGGCCTCGGCTGATGGAATGCACGGAAACCCGTGGGCACATCTCGACCAGGGCACACCCCTTCAGTGCCCAACCAGGTCTCCGTAACGCCTATAATATCCGCGGCACCCCCCTGAATCAGATCATGTATTAGGGGGGCCTTATTGGCCACGGACCGTGCGTTGCATAACATCAGACGCAGGCCCAGGCTCTGAGGGTCTTGACCATCCGGGGAATGGGAGAAGTCAGGGGGATCGGGGCACGCGATCGCCTGTAAACATCAAACGCGTGACCCCCTATGTCGATACGATCCCCCCCTTCCGCCATATCTGCCCCTCCCACTTACCGTGCAAATAGACTCACCCTCACACAAAGGAACACACTCCCCCCCCATAACCTCCGAACCCATTTGATAGTCGCCACGAGCATGATAGAGAATTTAATTACAGAAAAATAAGTGGAAAATAATGTATCTTTTCCAGGAGAAAAATCCTGTCACTTACATTTTAAAATAATCAGGAATGTGCTTCTCATCTACAGAAAGTCCTCGAGTTTTACAACCACAATTGGAACCAGAACTTTCCTTGCTAAGCAAGGCAGTTAAGTGAGTTGTACTCAATTTTATCACCTTTTCTGCCATAGTTGTAAGTGAATCATGCAGTCTTAAGTGAATCTGGCTTCCCCAATTGACTTTGCTTGTCCAAAACTGACCGGAAAGGTTGCAGATGGTGATCACCTGACCACAGGATGCTGCAACTGTCATAAATACATGCTGGTTGCCAAGCAACCAAATTTTGATCACATGACCATGGGGAGGCTGCCAAGATCAGAAGTGTGAGTACCAGTTGTAAGTCACTTTTTTCAGTGTTATTGTAACTTTGAACAGATCTAGGCCAACTCGTCCTGGCCAACTCAACATGGGACAACTTGCTACGGGACAACTCAGTGTGGGATAACTGTACTGTTATCTGCCACTGTTTCTTCGACATTATTTTAATTCTTGTCATTCACATCTCATTTTGTCCTCCATTTAGCATCCTTTCTTTAATGATTCTATTCCACTATTTATTTGCTATTTCTTCGATAATATTGAAGAAATGGTGGAATAGAATCATCAAAGAAAGGATGTTAACGGAGGGACAAAATGAGATGTGAATGACAAAAATTAAAATAATGTCGAAGAAACAGTGGCGGATAACAGTAGTTATTTTACGTTGAGTTATCCCTTATTGGAATTGTCCTGTGGTGAACTAGCTACGTTGAGTTCTCCTATGTTGTGCCGGTCAGGGCAAGTCGGTTGCAGCAAGTCAGTGGGCAAGCTGGCTGCCACAAGTTGTCCCTTTCCGACTTTGAACAGTTGCTAAACGAATGACTAGGACTACCTGTAATTCCAGAGTTTACTATGTATCATCTATTCCATCTTTCAGTTTGTGCAATTAATTTAATAGTCTTCCTATTAATGGATTTATCTGAAAAGAAGTACAGATTCTTTTGTACCTTAACCCACACAACTTATTATGTGCATAATGGTCAGTAATTCAAAATTATTCAAATCAAGCCACTTGGATTCTTTGCAACTTGATTCTGTAAATACAAATTCCCAGCTACTTCAATCCCACAGGTTCCCAGTTCCTCTAGTTCAGGGGTCTCCAACCTTGGTCCCTTTAAGACTTGTGGACTTCAACTCACAGAGTTCCTCAGCCAGTGCTTGAAGTCCACAAGTCTTAAAGGGACCAAGGTTGGAGACCCCTGTTCTAGTCTAAGGTAGCCGACAACGTTGTGATTAGAGAGGGCGGGGAAGAGGGGCCTGATGATAAAAAAACATACAGACTAGCAAAGTAAATTCCATTTTCATTCATACGGAGGTAGTGTACATTTACTAAACAAATAAATGCATGATTTCATAATGTTATGAATGTCATGTACATCTGAGTCAAGAGGGATAATCCCCTTCAATCTTCAAATAACTGATGACCTGACTTTGCTTGCTATTTTTCCATCGGCAGAAAGGAAAGTGGAAAAGATTGGTTGTTTTTGGCAGCTGGGGAACATAAGGCTCACCTTTTCATGCAGATCTTCTCTATATGAATGGCAGAGACATTTTCCCCCAACGTATTGTTGTGCTATTTATCTTACATTATCTGATTTATTCATTTAATGATTGCTTTCAAACTGCCCCAACATATTTAATTGGAAACATTACACATAGATGTTTTTAATAAATAATACGAGGGCAGAAGCAGTGAAGATGAAGTATTTTATGTGGAGTCCTTGGTGCTCTCTGAGCTTGGTTGTTTTCCTGCAGATGTTTCATTACCTAAATAGATAACATCTTCATTGATGCTATTACCTAGTTGGGTAATGAAATGTCTGCAAGAAAACAACCAAGCAGAGAACGCAAAGTTCTCCACAATTGAACCCTGAGCTATAATTAGTCTTTTCTATAGCAGAAGGCCTAAAAGGCAGTAAAAGGATTTATGCAAACAACAAGAAGATAGTTATCAGTTTGCCAACAGATACTTCTTGGGACAACAGAAGAAGAAAAAAATATACCATACTTGTAATAAGGTCTTGCTACAAATCAGTCTTTTGTAATTGGCATGATAGGTTTTTTTTTTATCTTTTGCACTGTCCCCAGGAACACCTAAATTGCTTACAACAAAGGCAGATTTGTATGCAATAGTTGGATACCGTACATTTCTTTATATCTTGCATCGCTGGGCCCACTTCACAGGAACAGCTAATGCTCTGTCATTCAGAACAGGTTTAAGGCAAATGCCACTGCTGTTGAACCTAGGCCCAGGGCATCTCTGAAGTCACTTTGCTTTCCTTTTCTCCAGAGCAGAAAGTGGCGTGGCACATTGCTTCATGAGTCTCATATCTGAGATCACAGAAGGAACCTTTATTTTGACCAAGTTCTATTAGACTTTGGGGAATTACTGCTCACTTCATCTAGTACACGGCCTAAATCTGTTCTTGTTTTACCATGCCAGAATAAATGAGTAGCATGGTCCCCCCCTTACCCTAGAGCTCAATTGTGGAATGCCACGGGAATGCGGTTCTACATAGTAAATTCCGTGGTCCATCTCATAATCTGTGGAGGCATGTGCCAAAGGAGCAGCATAAAAGGAAGAGCCATATTCTTCCTGCCCAACCATGAATGCTGAAAGAGCTGATCCTGGCCTTGAAAATGAAGCCAAGCAGCTAGCAGCAAACAGGTTGGAGAAACACATTCCTCTGCCATTATTAGAATTACAAAAATGAGACTCAAGGGAGCATTGCTACCCTAGACATGAACGTAATCGCACTTTCACAAATGTCTGAGCGGAATACCTTGAGTAGAAGAACTGAGTCAGCTCTGGAGCCAGCCCAGGAGGCTGCAGTCACCAAGCCCAGCTAACTTAGATCAACATACGCTGTTAATTTTAGATTTTCAGCAGATGTCCTTGGCTTGAGTGGGCAGGAGTTCACAATGCAAACCAGATAGTAGAAAGAAAGAAGCCACAGATCAATGTCCCAAGCTCTTAAGGTGGAGTCAGATTGCAAGGAAGAAACCCCTGGAATCTCCTTGGGAAGTTTCCTAATCAGAAGGTCAGAGCACTATTTGCCCAAATGCAAGGAATATGATCGGAAAGTGATCAGAAAGGTGGATGAGATCATCAAATGCAGCAATCATAACGCAGCTCTGTGAGTAGACAGCAGGCCACATGCCACATACCTTGATGAAGGTATCTTTTCTTTTATGTACACTGAGAGCATATGCACCAAGACAAATTCCTTGTGTGTCCAATCACACTTGGCCAATAAAATTCTATTCTATTCTATTTTAGTCAGTCTAACCGTAAAGAAGGAAAATACATATGCATTACATGGTCTGTAAGGCAGATGGGTTGGAGAGATGTATACCTAAAAATAAAACTCCGGTGGATTGGCAATAACTAACCATAAATCATACGGTAGGTTTCATTTTAAGCCTAAAACATATAGGCAGAGACACCCCAAATTCAAGAAGTATCTATTTGTACAGTACGCAGTGTTGGCAGATTATAGAATGAAATTACTAATTACGCCATATGCTAGCTAGACCACCTTTCTCTTATATTTATTTTAGTTGATGCATAGAGTGTTCTTCTATCAGCAAAAATTAAGCAACCTCAAGAAGAAGATAGGTATGTTTTTAAAAAAAAAAAAGAAAAAAGAAAATGCTCAAATTAATGTTTTCATAGGATTCTTGGGTTAGGCTAGATATTTCCAGCACGTTCATGAGTATGTGGGCAATATGAACACATAACTTTCCATACTATATTTGTGTACATAAACAAATAGAGGTGTTATTATATATGGTGACGTTACCAGGAAACATTGAAACATCAATTTAATTATGTACATGAAATTGGAATGTAATCTAAGAGAAAACAAAATATTGTAGTTAGGCAAGAGTAGCAGCCAGATTTTTCAGTTTCTGCTCTCCTGCTACAACAGGATCACTCGCAAAAGTTTTGAACAAAGCACTCACTCTCTGCTTTTCTAGCCTGGGCTATATAAAAATGGCAGCATAAACTAAGCCAGAAGCCTATTATCTTCTCCCCTTAATGGATAAGTATTCAACAATAGGAAAAAGGGGGAAATGCTTATTTGTCATGAGTTGAGAATATTCACTGCTAAAGATGGATTAAACGTTTTGGGTTTTTTTTGCTAAAGCACAACTTTAAATACCTCGGGGGGGAAAATCATTTATTTATTTAGTAACTACTTGGAGAGAAAAAGAGCTTTAATTCTCCATCACGTTGGTCTATGAATTATTTATTATTTATTTGTTGTATCCCAACTTTATCATTTTTACAAATAACTCAAATAATCCAAACCATATCCAACACTCCTTCCTCTTTCTATTGTCGTGTCCCACTCCTCCGCTGACGGCCGGGTCAGGGAAATCCGAATCAGGCGTGCCTCTGCAGCTCTGCCAAAGTCCTAGCAAAGTTCTCAAGGCAGGCAGGAGACCAGAAAGTGACTTCAGCAAGATAAGATAGACTTTGCCTGACTCAGAGAATGCCAGAAAGCAGATCCTTTATATAGGCCATGGGGTGTGGCTCCATGACTCAGCACTTATCCAGGCCTGCCCCTCCCTTCTTTCTGTTGCCGCCGCCTATCAATTCTCCTGAAGCGAGGGTCACTCCAGTCTGCAGCTGTTGGTAATTGACCTTCCTCAGGCTCACATGCTGTGGGGGAGGGGGAGGGGTCTAGTTGCTCCGTTTGCCTGGGCATGGAGCCAGAGCTGGGGGCTGGAGGCACTTCTTCCTCCTCGGCCTGTCTGGGCATGGAGCCAGGGCTGGGGCCGGGAGGCATGCTAGGACATTCCTCAGCGTTCGGAAGCAGATAAGATGGGCCCGGCTGCGGGGAAAGCGGACGAGGCACAACATCTATTTCCCCCATAACAACAACCCCATGAGGTGAATTGGGCTGACAGAGAGTGACAGTTGATATAGCTGAGAGATACAGAGAGCTCATGTAAAGCTTTGTGATGGTTCTTGTGAAGAAAATAAAACCTTTCTTAATGAAATACGAAGGATCAACCACCTATCCAACAGTGGCCATGGGCCTACTATACTACCAAAAAAAAATATATATCATCAATGGCTCTGTTTTCCAATTCTGTTTCCTTCCCTCTCTGTAATCCCCTTGTGAACATCAACAGAAGGCAGCCAAATCATCCTCAAAGCTGCATTGTGTTCCCCAAATCCCCTTTGTAACTCCAGAGCCTCCTCCTGTAATAATTAATAAAGCCTGGTGCCAGTTTCCCCCCATTTTGAGGGAAGGAAATACCCAAAACCTGTAATTATAAGTCAGTGCTTCCTAATCTTGGCAAACTGAATAGGAGTGGACCAACTCTCTGAAGTCTCAGCAATGGCCATGCTGGCTGTGGAATTTCGGAAGTTGGAAGTCCACAGACCTGGAAATAGCCACGGTTGGGAAACCCTGATATAAGTGCTAAAATAAGAGGTAACATGAAGAAGCACTACCACAAAATTCCCTCCAACTCAGCTAAAAACAAAATCCTGGTCTTACAGTAGTAATTAATACATTTGTGATGTATCACCCTCCCATTCTGCGACCTCTTCCCATCTCTACTACCCTCAGTCCTCCCAAAATTGGATGAAACCTTGTTTAACCTGTCTTTAACTAGCGTAGGAAAGACAAGTCCTTTCCTCAACACCATGTAACCAAAAGAGAAGATGCAGCAAAGCAAAAAGGATCCAACACTGTGGCACACACTCAAAACTAAGGATAAACCTTTAAAACTAAACATTTGTATGGTCATTGTATTGTACAAACATTGATAACAATTTTATAACAACGCCAGCAGTCATTTAATGCGGAGATGAGCAACATGTAGTCTTCAAGATGTTGACATGTGGTTCCCACCAACTCTAAGCAACATGATTGACAGTAAAGAATTAAATAACGGGTTTAGTAATGGGTGGAAACTAATCAAGGAGAGAAGCAACTTAGAATTAAGGAGAAATTTCCTGACAGTTAGAACAATTAATCAGAGGAACAACTTGCCTCCAGAAGCTGTGAATGCTCCAACACTGGAAGTTTTTAAGATGATGTTGGATAACCATTTGTCTGAAGTGTTGTAGGGTTTCCTGCCTAAGCAGGGGATTGGACTAGAAGATCTCCAGGGTCCCTTCCAACTCTGTTGTTTTGTTGTTCTGTTCTGTTCTGTTCTGTCCCAAATGAGCTACATTTGGAGGACTACACATCATCCAATCTTCCATATATTGTGTTAGCTCCATGAATTTGTTACATTACAGCCAGCATTCAAACACCAACTTGCAGGTCCACTTGGTGTCCAATTAATAGGAAGACGTGCAATTATTGTTCAGTTGTAACAATCCTCTACTGGGATTGTCATTAGACTTCAACTACTGCACAGCTGAATTGTCAGTTTTCTCACCCACTCCTTCCCCTTCACCGTTTTCATTTCAAAACCACCAATAAATGCATTTCTTTCAAAGCAACCCATGTAGATTTTTTTAAAATTATGTTTTCTTTTTGTCTTCAAGGATTCCATGAACTTCAAATTAAGCCAAAGATTGCCCAATAATGCTGAAAAAAAATATTTTCATAGGTCACTTAGGTGGCTGCCTTAAAAAGCAGGAAAAACAACATTTGGGGGCTACTAGAGCCCGTTCCCCAACAGTTCAATTAACGTAAGTGCATCAGTCTCAATGTTTATTTCATCTTCCCTTTCATTGTTGCTCTTCTCCCTATGTCTACAAGCTGGAATATACAGTAGTCCCTGAGGATGCCTGGCTATAGAGTTGTTCTGTCACACTTCAAGGCTTTGAAACTGATTAACACTAGTGGGATTGTGTGGGCAGTAAAAATGCATCACTCGACAAAAGCAAGAAAATGACTAACAGGAGAAAGGGGAGTCTAAAATGATTTTTTTCTTCAGTCCTCCAAAATTGTCCTAATTTAATTACTTTTTTGGCTGGCTTACTTTGAGGCGATGGCACACACATCCTTAAATTACAGCTATAGAAACCTGTATATTTTTTTCTATTCAGATTCAAAAGCTTCAATAACAATATTAGTAGCTCAAACAATTAGGAACCCTCTTAATGCTGAATTTTCTCCCTTCAGATATCTGCAAAATCTCATTTTTTATTGCCTCTTAAAGTATAGCAAATATCTTTCTTTTCTTCAGAAAGCTATGGAATAGTGAAAGATGAAGCTTAATATATGTATTGCTCTTAATCTAGGTTTAAGCATTTTTATAACATTTTTAGTCAAAGGCGGACAGGAAATATACTCCCTAAGTAAGCGATTGGCTCACTTTCCAGATTGGCTCACTTTCCAGATAATGGGTACCACCTCCAGCCTGTAATATTTCTGCCCCCACACATTTCAAACAGCACCCTCCTGTGTTCACATCAGAACAGCCTAATAGTACATTGCACTAATGTGCACTTATATTACTTTTCAGGAATTGTCAGGGAAAAAAGAATAAGCTGCATATTGAGTTTATATTGCATATAAACTGCCGTCAAAGGATAGTAAAATGACTGACACAAAAGGAGCCACAGTAAGTAGCACTTTCCTCCTTAGTACTTAAAGTCAATTTAGTTGCTTACAACCCCATGGTTAATTTGTGCACTGATGCTCAACCAATCCCCTCAATGGCAACAGTCCTTCAAGGCTGCTTGCATTACTGACAAATGCATTAAGAGTACTGTTCTCTACACTGAGAAGGAACCGTCTTGGTAAAGGGTGGGTGTTACTAAACAGCCAACTTGTAGAAAAAAATGGTAAAAGATATTATTACAACAAATCGAGAACATACGCAAATACACATAGAAATAACTGATAAAACAAAGAGCTCTCTGTTCTTACACTGAGGCAATGGAGCCAACAGTAGGACAAACATCAAATTATCTTACATTCTCAATTATCAGTTGGTTAGCAGTACCTCCCGATCTGAACATTCCATCAACTGCTATGATACAGTGTTTTTAAAAATGTTTCTACTCATGTACAAAATTTATTATTGAGGGATTGAATGGCTTGTCAGCCTTGAGAAAGTTCTGATATTTTTCTTCCCCTTGAAAGTTGCAAGTCTAGCTATTTGGGGATAGCTCAGTACTTTTCCAGAAGTAAATCTTCTATAATAAGATGTCTACTTCATAGTCAGATCAGAAAAATTGAGCATTTGTACAGAAACCAGAATAATCTATTCCAGAATTGTAAATTTTGAATGTCCTTGACTATTTTCAACATCTCACTTAGGTAGCTAAGTACAAAAGAGGACTGGACTATTCAGGCAATTAAGTGGCATTAAAATGACAAAATTATTAAAATACCACCAGCTCCCACTATTATTTTCCCAGGTTCTGACAGCAAAAGCACTCTATTATAGCTTAAGTAAGATGCAAAACTCTACCTACAATCAACAATCTACTCAATACAGACATTACTTCCTTTTCATCAATTTAGCCAATTGAAAAAGCAGCACAAACAAACAAAATCATTGCATGTGAGAAGTCATGGAAGGGAGGTAGCTCGATGGAAGCCTAGATGGGTAGACGCCTCCCTTTCCACTGTTTCTCAAATTTGGCAGCTTTTACGATCTGTGGATTTGCAGTTCCCAGAATTCCCAACCAGTTTGCTGGGAGTTGAAGTCCAACTTTGAAAAACACTGCTCTAGCTCATGCTATCCCAAAATGAGGTTGGCATACTCAAGGCCTGCCAAGGAGAATGCTACTCTGGAACCAGAACTTTAGCAGTTGCTAGGAATAGAACATCTCCTGGATAGCTGGGGCCTTCTCCTCCAGATGTGGTATTCCTGACTGAGGGCTCCTTCTACAAGCTGGAAGGTTTCAGCTGCTGCATGACTACACATCATATATTAGAGAATGTCTCTAGTCTTAACAGGTCTGTCACAAAGAAAATGACTCAAGCAGAGAAACTCCTTCAGCCATGAGTCTGTTTTCTCATTAGTAAGGAGCTACACAGTTGCATGCTTGTCATGTCACAAACGGTCATGAATTTCTGAAACTGCTGCTTGAACAGCAGGTAAGTGGAGTTCCACTAGCTGGGAACTTGGCCTGCAATTGATTTAACATCTTCCTTTCTTGATGGAAATGCCAAGAAAGCTTATAACACTTATGTTATCATACTGGCCCCTTCCAAACCAGCACAGTCAGGTGTTCTTAGCGTACAATGCAATTGATGCTGATCAGATTCTCCTTTACAAGCTGGGACTTGTTTCAGAATCAGCTAGGAAGAGGTTCATCACAACACACGGAAGCACAATCTCAGCACTCATATGCAACTCAATAAAGCAACTATATGTTTTCCCAAGATGATGGGGTTGCTGTAGGAGGCTTCTACTACAGCAGCACAATCTTGAAAACAGATATGGATGCTTTAGTGAGCAGAAAACAGTAGCAGTCTTCACATTTTCATGCCTTTTGAAGCATCTCTGACCAACTAAAAATGCTCTGTCCACATTAATGACTATAATAATATGCTTGAAATTTGGCTCCCAGTCAATTCTTTCCTACAAGGAACAAGAGCCATGCTCACCTTGACTTCCATGAGTCAGGTCCAGCACCTTGAAGTGAATCAAGATAAGAGATATTGATGGTTGTAGTGGCCAATATCATAATGAATGTAAAATAAGAGAGGGAGAAACACTGGACTGGACCAAATGACTACAGTGAACATTAGCACTAAATATTCAGTAATACTGGAAGGCTCTATATGCTAAAGATGGTGAATAAGAAGAGCTGATGGAAGTAGTAAGGGTGGCCACCTAATTGACTCCCATGAAGTCTCCAGATATTTTCCTTCACCGGAAGGCATAGGTTGGTTTGAGAATGAAGCAGAGTGAAAAAGAACAGAACAGAACAAAACAAAACAAAATAGAATAATTGGCCAAATGTGATTGGACACATTTAAGAAATTTGTCTCTGGTGCATAAGCTCTCAGTGTACATGCAAGCAATGTGATAAATCATAATCATAATCATAAAATACAATCAACATAAATCATAATGAAATTATAGTCACAAAATGCTAAAGGAATAGGTAACAGAAAAGATGAGAAGATAATAGTAATATAGCCCTACCATGTGACTTGACTACGTGGTCAAACCTAACCTGAGCTCTCCTAAACTGGTTTTCTGCTTCAAGCATGGAGAATCATCTCCCATCATCGGATAAAATAAGACTCAAGTGCTAGTTCAAATAGCTTCCCTATAGAAACTAAGATGAAAAACATCTTATCTTTACTTCTGAAAGCAAAACAAGAATTGGTCTGGCCCCCATACAAACAAAGATAATCATTTCGAATTCTGAAATGGCAGATGTGACATCGGAAAAGGAAAATTGAAGAGATCCTAGATTTTATTCTTTCCACTGCAATTTAGTTGCTCATAATGCCTCCTGGTGTGTCCTTTTAACCAGCTTCATCGAAAGAGCACTGTTCTGGCTGGTACCTTGTAAAATCAGAAAGGGATCCAATCCAAACCATTCCAGTGGCTTCAATCTCACCCAGCCACATGACAGGCACTGTGACTGGTGACTCAAGCAAGCAAAAAGGAGAGAATCTGTCTCTTTCTTTTCAGTTGCTTTCCCTTGTTAAGCTTTCTTTCACCATTTCGTCAGCAAAGTCTTGAGTTAAGGCCTGTTTCAACTTTACCATACAGTCCCAGGGCTTGGCAGGAACGCCAACAGGTAGACAATGGGATTTACTGCTTATAATGTTGCCTGTTGTGCCTCAAACAAGTTCTGCATTCATGACTGACAATTTGGGTGGAGAGACAGATTAAAACATGGCATGGATGGATGAAATCATGGTTTTATTTCCCATCTTGCATGAAAGAAGTCTCACATAGTTTTTGTTATTTGTTCCTCATTTGATCCCCATCCTGTTCTCTTATTTTATTTATTCCTCACATTTATAAAGCTGTCAGCCTGACAAATATAACTCTGGGTAGTGTATAATTAAAAAAAAATCATAAAAAGCAAACACTTTAAACATTCCATGATAAGAACATCAATATTATTTTTAAAAACACTAAGAAGAAAAAAATGTTTAGTGATACATTCTAGCCACTCCATTAAGTCCTCATTAAGACCCCTGAGCTTGTTGACATAACCATGTCTGTAGGACTTCTGGAAGACTATCAAGGTTGGGGCCGGTTTCATCTTGGTGAGATGATGTTCCACAGGGTGGCTACCACAGCAGAAAATATGTCTCATGGGTCCTGCCAGGTGTAACTCTTTGACAGGGCATACCTCTTTTGCTTCACCTGATGAAATGGGCAGACATAATGAAGAAGAGGGAGACCAGCTATATACCGTATATTAAAAAGGGTGGAGACACTTTAGATAGGCATCACACCTTAATCCTGTCCCTCTTTGGCCCATTCTCATCAAACAATTTTATGGAAAATATTACGGTAACCTACCTGATGCAGGTAAACCTGGAAATGTATATAGAATATGATCAGCAATCCTTCAGGCTTTCTTATCAACTCTTGGGATGGTG
Organism: Ahaetulla prasina; assembly: GCF_028640845.1. Classification (NCBI taxonomy): domain Eukaryota; kingdom Metazoa; phylum Chordata; class Lepidosauria; order Squamata; family Colubridae; genus Ahaetulla; species Ahaetulla prasina. The sequence continues at coordinate 147,228,505 of NC_080540.1, forward strand.
GAAGAAGAGGAACATTGTAGTGCATTGTAATTCCAAGATAGAAGTTCAAATCACCAGGACCAGATGAATTAGACCCCAAGGTCCTGAAGAACTGGCAGATCTGATCTCAGAACCACTGAACCATATCTTTCAAAGATCCTGGAGCACCGGGGAACTACCAAATAGCAATAGCACTTAGACTTATATACCGCTTCACAGTGCTTTTACAGCCATCTCTAAATGGTGTACAGAGTCAGCATATTGCCCCCAACAATTTGAGTCCTCATTTTACCAACCTTGGAAGAATGGAAGGATGAGTCAGCCTTGAGCCTGGTGAGATTTGATCTGCCAAATTACAGGCAGCCCGCAGTCAGCAGAAGAAGTCTGCAGTACTGCACTCTAACCACTGCACCACCATGACCCTAACCACTGTGCCAAAGGACTGGAAAAGAGCTGATGTGGTTCCCATCTTCAAAAAAAGAAAATAAAATTGACCCAGGAAACTACAGACCTACTGTATCAGCTTGATATCAATACCCGAGAAGAGTCTAGAAAAGGTAATCAAGCAACAAATCTGTGAACACCTAGAGGCAAAGCATAACCAGAAGCCAACATAGATTTGTCAAAAACAGGTCATGCCAGATAAATCTTATTGCATTCTTTGATAAAATGACAACATTAGTGGACCAGAGAAATGCTATGGATACAATTTACTTGGACTTTAGTAAGGCATTTGATAAAGTAAACCACAACCTACTACTTGATAAGTTAGAAAAATGTGGGTTAGACAGCATCATCACCAGATGGATTCATAACTGACTGACTAACCGCACTCAATGTGTAGCCCTCAATGGAACTGCATCTACATGGAAGGAAGTATGCAGTGGGGTACCCCAAGGCTCTGTCTTAGGCTCAGTGCTCTTCCGTATCTTCATCAATGATTTAGATGAGGAGATAGATGAGGAGCACATCAAATTTGCAGATGACACCATGCTGGCAGGAATAGCCAACACTCCAGAAGATAGGCTTAAGATACAGAAGAATCTTGACAGACTTGAACACTGTGCCCTATCTAATGAAATGAAATTCAATGGTGAAAAAAGTAAGGTTCTACATTTAGGCAAGAAAAGCCAAATGCACAGATGTAGTATAGATGGTACCTGGCTCAATAGTAGTTATTGTGAGAGGGATCTTGGAGTCCTAATGGACAATCACTTAAACATGAGCCAGCAGTGTGCTGCAGCTGCTAAAAAGCCAATGCAGTTCTAGGCTGTATTAATCAAGATCACATGAAGTGCTGATATCACTTTATAATGCCTTTCTAAGAGCACACTTGGAATACTAAATCCAGTTTTGGTCGCCACAATGTAAAAAAGATTTGAGACTTTGGAAAGAGTCAGAGATCAGCAACAAAGATGATTAGGGGACTGGAAGCTAAAACATATAAAGAATGGTGGCTGGAATTGGGTATGTCTAGTTTAATGAAAAGAAAGAGTAGGAGTGACATGATAGCAGTGTTCCAATATCTCAGGGGCTGCCACAAAGAAGAGGGAGTCAAGCTATTCTCCAAAGCACCTGAAGGCAAGACAAAAAGCAATGGGTGGAAACTAATCAAGGAGAGAAACAACCTAGAACTAAGGAGGAGCTTCCTGACAGCTAGAACAATTAATCAGTGAAACAACTTGCCTCCAGAAGTTGTGAATGCTCCCACACTGGAAGTTTTTAAGAAGAGATTGGACAACCAATCGTCTGAAATGGTGTAGGGCTTCCAGCCTGAGCAGGGGGTTGGAATAAAAGACCCCCAAGGTGCCTTCCAACTCTGTTATTCTGTATTCTATTCTGTCCCCCACCAGTCTTCCCCTGCTATATTATACAGCATGAGGATTTGGATTTTATTGTTTTATTGTTATTCAATAATCCGGGAGAGAGAAGCAATAAAAGGGAGATCCTGAAGAGTCTTTAGTTTCCTCACTGAAAGAACTATATATAATCCAGAGATGAGAGGGATTTTTTTATCCTTGTGAAACATAATTCTCCCCACTCACACACACACACACAAATCCTTTCTTTAATTACCACCTCCAGAAGATTCTCTCAACAAATGATGTTGGAGCACCAATCCCCATTTTCTTCCACCTTCAATTTGTGTCACCTCAACTGAAATCTTAGTGTATTTTTTATTCTCAAAGCTTCCCAGATCTTCACAAGCAATTGTGGACTTTCTTTAAAAAAAATGTGTTTTTCATTTTGTTTACAAACTTTGATTACTGGGAAGGGGGAAATTTTCCTCTAATTATGTAAAAACCACTACAGCCGTGCAGTGCTTTAGATATGGCTCTTAAAAATTCCGTCTGAGCACATGCGTACCTCCCTGCAGCAGCCGCATGTTCCTGGGGGAAAAAATCGAGTGTAATGAAGTGCATTTGCACTTCCACATACCCCAAACTATCTTTTCCAAAGTAAGTCCCAAACACTGCATAGTCCAACTCTATTTCCCCTAAAATAAGACATCCCCTGATAATAAGCCCAATTGGGCTTTTGAGTGCATGAGCTAAAAATAAGCCCCCCCCAAAAAAAAAGCCCTCCCCGAAAATATTTAAAGGCATGCGCAGCCGGTCCCCGCCATTTCCTCTGGTTAGGGTAAGGGAGACAGAACTGGAAATCAGGTGAGACGGCAAGAGGAGCCCCATTTTGCTCCACGTGCCCCAAAGTAATAAGACATCCCTGAAAATAAGGCCAAGCACTTATTTCGGGGTTAAAAAAAAATATAAGACAGGGTCTTATTTTTCGGGGAAAGGAAGACGAGAACAGTCTGTTTCTGAGAGGGCATGTTCCCAAATCCATTATTGTTCCTACCTTATATGTAAAATGCACAGAGGATTCCTTCTCTTTGTTCTCGTCATGTTGTTCCTACTTCCCTGATTCATGTATTTTCAGAGTTTTGGTCTTAAAACAAGGTCAAGCAATGACCATTCCCTTCTTTCTCTTCTTATATCTCAGTACACAATTTCTCTATCACATTTCCCCCCCCCACACACACACACACATACACACTTCAGCTAATGCATCTCACAATGGGACATACAGGTATGAAATATAAGAAGTTGCTCCTTCATCCATCAGGAAAGTTCAAAGTCTGACGAGTTGCAAGCTGTTAAAGAGTAATTCCTTTCTTCCTTTGACTTCAATGTCCATCACTCAGGAAATAAGCACACCTTACGAAAGAATTGCAATTCCAAAACAAACACACCTGAGCTTATTAGATCCCTTATTAGACTTTGCACAATTTGAAAGAGAGAACAGATGTTTGCTCGCACAAAGAAAACAATCTTCTATTGACATTTCTTACAACCACCTTTGTCTCTGACGTGGCCGAAAGTCAGAGCCTCATGCTAGCTGCATGGAAGGCAGCTTGAACAAAATATCCCTATGGCTGAATCTCTATTCCCAGCCATGACTGATGGACTCTCCCATCTTTTCCAGTTTTCATGAATTAAGCTTCCAAATTAGAAAGAGCCACATAGCTCTCTCTCGTTTTGGCACAGCAGACTACCTACTCAAGGGTAATCCTGGGACATAAAAGTTTATAGGACTTGTTCAATAAGGAAAACCATAATATTTAGGAATGGAAAAACTGGAAAGTTAGGTTCTTTTTTTCCATAATCACTTTTTCAAAATACATGCTTATGCTTGTTTAACTAAGTGCTACCAATTCAGTCTTGATTCTTGGCAACCACATAAGATTTTCATCGATCCATTTCTACCCTGGTTGTTCAGGTGTTTCAATGACACACCCACTACAACTGAGCCATCCACCTTGCTGCTGGCTGTTCTCTTTCTCTCCACCTTTCTTTATATTAGAGCTAACTCTTCCCAAAATACTACAGAAAGAACATCCAACCCCGATTATTTTAGGTCTTTAGAGACACATATATCTCCTACCTACAAGTTGTCATGTGCTGTTCCACTCAATACATTCCATTTTTCATCAGAACATTGCTGCTGCTTGTAGTACTTTCACAATCCAAATATAGTCTGAATAGTCCCCCAGAATGCTGGATTGCAAAGTCTTTATATGTGCAGTAAAATTCCAGATGTCCTTTTCAGTGGTGGGTTTCAAAAAATTTTATTACCGGTTCTGTGGCTGTGACTTGGTGGGCGTGGCAGGGGAAGGATACTGTAAAATCTCTATTCCGTCCCCACTCCAGGGGAAGGTTACTGCAAAATCCCCATTTCCTTCTGATCAGCTGGGACTTGGGAGGCAGAAAATAGATGGGGGTGGGGGCCAGTCAGAATTTTTACTACCGGTTCTCCGAACTACTCAAATTTTCCACTACCGGTTCTCCAGAACTGGTCAGAACCTGCTGAAACCCACTGTTGGTCCATGTTATTTACAGATACATCTTGATATATCCACTTCTGATCTAATGATAATATTGTCTTTGGCAGATTAGAACCAAATTGGTTTTGAGTTAATTTTTGAATGGGAAGTTCTTTTATATACCTAAATTAAAAATAATTGCATTTGAAACTGTAAAGTTCACTGATCTTTGTCCAAGAACATTCTCCTATTTCATAGGTAAATATGGACTTTGACACATGTGGTTATCTCTACTATTGCAGCTTTCAGAAATCAAGTCAATAGGCAAAATAACGATTAGATGTCTAGGGTTTCTTCTCCTATGGATATTTTTAAATAACATAATCACCTAGTAAAGGTGATTCCGAGACATGTTTCTGTTTCGCCACAAACTGAATTGACACACAAGAAGAAACATACCGGTATCTGCAAAATATCTGCTTATTTCTCTGCCACTTTCAAAGGATAGTTTTTAAATTAAAAATACAAAACATGGATCATTGGTGTGGAATAGAGTAGGTTAACATTTCTTACTGCTTTTCCTTTGTCACAAATGAAACGAAATGACAAAAAATAAGCCACTCCCCAGTCTAGTCTGAGTAAGCAACTGAACATATAGATCAGCGTAACATCGACTGGTTTTTTGCCAACCTTCCTGGATGAGATTGCTGTTGAATCAAAAGGAATATTAATTGCTTAACAGTAAATAAATCAATACAACTAAAGTAAATGGGAAATACAAATTTTAAAAAATCAAAACGCTTGGACTCCAACGGAATCCAATCTGGGGCACAGATGGATAATGTAGAACACAAGGCACAAGATGTGCTTTCAACGATCCACTGGATTCCAATTAGAATTTCAAAAATCTGCAAATAACTTTTTAAAGATATAGCCAGAAAAACACAAAACATTAGTTTAACACTGAAGATGGGCAATAAAAATAAACACTAATTTATTCTCCGCACTGTATCAGGATTCTTAGTATTGTTTATAAAAAAAGTCCAGCAATTAAATAAAAATGTTTGCAAACAAGCATATTTACAAGGAATCATTCTAAAAATATTGTACATATTGTTCACCGCATCCAATTTAACTGTTCGTTTGATTTAAAATGTAACTTTGTTACTTGTATTCTTACGATTTATATTGATATTGTTTCCTGATTGCTTATTTGTACCCTATGACTATCATTAACTGTTGTATCATTAAGCGTTAAATTTGTACCCTAAGACTATCATTAAGCGTTGTAAGTGTTGTACCTTGATGAAGGTATCTTTTCTTTTATGTACACTGAGAGCATATGCACCAGGACAAATTCTTTGTGTGTCCAATCACATGTGGCCAATAAAAAAACGAAGAAGAAATTCCATTTGGGGACATATGTATTCTTTTAATGCTGCATTGATATGTAAATCAAACTGCAACTCAACAGTGCAGCCTTTCCCATCTTGCAGAGATGTTTTTTGTCTGCAGTTCAAGCTCACCTGCAAATTATATGACTGACTAGTCGCCATTTTTTAGATGTTTGGCACAGAAGGTTATCAGCTATGAATGCCTGTCACTGACTTATAGACACTTTTTTCCAACACTGCTATTTTCATCTAAAGCCAAACTCTTTTACTACTCTGTAATTTACAACAGCCACAATTCCCTACTAATTTTTCTGTTTCTTGTTTCCTCTGGGTAAATCTGTTAATTTCTCCCGCCTCATATTAAATTAGAGAGAAAGGAAGGCTGCACGCCACCTTTCTTGAATTTTAACTCCCCTTTAGGTTAGAAGTGAACGTAAGACACAATCTTTTGATCAAAGGATTGTTGTCGTTTATTCCTGCAAAAGAACTTGTGGCTGGCACTGGTGTTCTTCTAATTAGCAGAAAGTAGAATAAAATGATGGCTTGCACAAGCACTAAGTATAGTGCTGTATTATGAAGCACGTCATCTCCATGGCTCTGATCCTCTCATAATATTGATCTATTATTAAAAGTATTTTTAATCTGCCCTTCATTGTAAGATATCAGTTCATCAGACAAAAGGCACAACAGGCAAAACAAACTACCCAATAGAGTCATGAAACACTGCAATAATAAGAAATCAAAAGCATGTTTCCTCCCTATTCCAGCAACATTTGGAAGTCTCCTTCTTGTTTGTCCATATATTTACATATATTTTTAATGTTGGCAGATGGAATATTGGAACAGCTTATAGGCTATTCATCACTAACAGATACTGGGGGGAGAGGCTTTGTTTATCGATTTGCTCTCAAATGGTTTCTCTTTACATTTATAATGAATTATCTATAAATAGCTGTAAGTAATGAAAGGTTCCCACTGCCCATGTGGCAATTTTAAGAAATTCTTCATCATTTATCCTTTCAACATGCTGAATGATAAATGATAAAAGCAGGCTACATGTGCAAACAGAAGTTGGTTAAAGGCAAAGGAACTTTTGAAGGTGGACAGTGGCACCTCCAATGTGTGCTTTGCACATTGATGCTATTGTGCCATTCTATTGTTAAAATAAATTAATTCACCAGATAAGCACAAAAATATCAGGATGCAAAGTGCTCATAATAGCACCCACAGAATAGTTTCCAAAACATAGGAGAACAAAGGATAACAATTCCAGATCAAAAGAGGGAGTTTGGAAAGAACTGATGCAGAAACATATAACCAATGGTAACAGCATAGCAACCCCAGAATCTCTCCCAGTGTTACCAACCTGTAATTTTTAACGAGCCTGAAGAAATACTTCGGGAATATTTATTTAAATCATGTTTGATTCAAATCATTTTTGTTCAGTTCCATCCAGATTTTGGATTGTAAGGTCACATCACTCAAAGGCAAGAAGAACCTTAGACATGAAAAAAATATGTAGGCCTTTGGATTAATGTACTGTGAAGTGAATAATTAATTCACATTTTTTTTAGATCAGTAGACAACCTGATATTCTTCAGAGTTCTAGACTATAGCTGCCATAATTGGCTTGTGGCCACATTGATGGGAACTGAAATCCAAACCGTACGTTTAGCATTAGATGTCATAGACTCTGTCATAAAGGGGAATAAGGATGTTCCTGGGGAAGAAGAAGCTGGCAAATGCCCAGAACTTGGGTCTGACTCAGAAGGACAGGAAATTATGCTATCTATGAGCATAGATCCTTCAATGCAAAACTCAAAGATGCCACTAAACCTTATTTAAATCTGTGGGAAGACAGCATCACCAAATGCATTATTAGATAGGGCTGTATGTATTGCAGCAAGAGGTTCTTGAGACTAAAAATTCACTTGGAAGTCAGTAATGCTTCCAAGACCTCCAGGGTCCCTTCCAACTCTGTTATTCTGAATTCTGGACAAGTATCCAGAGGAAGGCACAGGAAATGAAATGCCCATAATAATGCAATAACCATAATTTACCGTGTTTCCCTGAAAATAAGACCGGGTCTTATTTTCTTTTGACTCCTGAAAAACCAGCTAGGGCTTCTTTATGGGGCGGGGCTTATTTTTTTCGCTGTATGAGGCAGAGGGGCGGGGCAAGCAGCCCATTGTGCCAGCTTCCTGAAGGGTTGAAGCAGGCCATCCCACCATTCAGGAAACAGATGATTCATGGGTGCCCCTCAGGCCGCCGCCGCCTCCAGCAAGCGCGGCCGCTTTTGCCATCGATTGCGGCCACAAAAGCAGCAGGAGGCTAAGCGATGTGCCCCACACATTGGCCTTCCAAAGGGTACTGTAGCAGCAGCTATCCACAATTTTTTTACCGTTATTTCGTCCCAACTCAGTGTTAAAAGTTAACATTCAGAAATATTACTGTGGCTGCGGAGGTCTCCTTGTGCAACTCTCTGCTGCTGCAGCTTCAGAGCAAAACTCTGCCTTCCCTGCACAGGATTGCAAGACTGGAGGCTCCAAAGCCATGGAGGGAGCGCTTTTGGATGTGCATCTATGCAGTCCTCCTCTTTGAAAGAACGATCTGTAGGTGTGGAGAGAGATTTTCTTGCACATCGTCCTTTCTTCCGCAGCTACGGTAACATTTCTGAAATGTTAACTTTTAACACCGTACTGGTCCACGTGGCTTGTGACGAAATAACAGCAAAAAAATTGTGGATAGCTGCTGCTACAGTACCCTTCGGAAGGCTGGCATGAGGTGTGTGGGGCGCATCACTTGGCCTCCTGCTGCTTTTCTTTTTATGAGAGCATATGCACACCAAGGACAAATTCCTTGTGTGTCCAATCACACTTGGCCAATAAAGCATTCCATTGCATTCTATTCTATTTTGTGGCCGCAATCGATGGCAAAATATCATCAATTCAATATTCAAAATTCAATACCATCATTCCAGACACTCTTCTAACTAAGCTAAACCAGCTACAAGTACCTGAACAGACTTGTAAGTGGATCACAAGCTTCCTAACAAACAGGAAGCAGCAGGTAAAGCTAAGCGGGATCACTTCAGATACCTGTACAATTAGCACAGGGGCCCCCCAAGGCTGTGTGCTCTCCCCACTTCTCTTCTCTCTGTATACCAATGACTGCATCTCCAACGATCCATCTGTTAAACTACTGAAGTTCGCAGATGACACAACAGTGATTGGTCTTATTCGAGACAATGACGAATCTGCATATAGACGTGAGGTTGAACAACTAGCCTTGTGGTGCGACCGTAGAAATGGTGGGAAATCCATAGAAATGGTGGTAGACTTTAGGAGAAACCCTTCCATACTTCCACCTCTCACAATACTAGACAACACAGTATCAACAGTAGAATCCTTCAAATTTCTAGGTTCTATCATATCACAAGATCTAAAATGGACAGTTAACATCAAAAACATCATCAAAAAAGGACAACAAAGAATGTTCTTTCTGCACCAACTCAGAAAGCTCAAACTGCCCAAGGAGCTACTGATCCAGTACTGATCCAGAATTATTGAGTCTGTCATTTGCACCTCTGTAACTGTCTGGTTCAGTTCTGCAACCCAACAAGAAAGACACAGACTTCAGAGGATAATTAGAACTGCAGAAAAAATAATTGCTACCAACCTGCCTTCCATTGAGGACCTGTATACTGCACGAATCAAGAAGAGGGCCGTGAAAATATTTACAGACCCCTCACATCCTGGACATAAACTGTTTCAACTCCTACCATCAAAACGACACTATAGAGCATTGCACATCAGAACAACTAGACACAAGAACAGTTTTTCCCCGAAGGCCATCACTCTGCTAAACAAATAATTCCCTCAACACTGTCAAACTATTTACTAAATCTACACTACTATTAATCTTCTCATCGTTTTCATCACCAATCTCTTTCCACTTATGACTGTCTGACTGTAACTTTTTGTTGTTATCATTAAGGTTAAATTGCAACCTATGACCATCATTTGTGTTGTAAATGTTGTACCTTTGATGAAGGTTTTTTTTTTCTTTTATGCACACTGAGAGCATATGCACCAAAACAAATTCCTTGGGTGTCCAATCACACTTGGCCAATAAATTCTATTCTATTCTATTCTATTCTATTCTATTCTAAAAGCAGCTGTGCTTACTAGAGGCAGCGGCTGGAGCGGCACCCACGAGGCATGGATCCATGGATGGAATTGCCTGCTGTGACTCTCACCGTTAGGTAAAGAGGGTCCAAGGCATGTGGGGTGCATCGTTTGGCCTTTGGCTTCTTCTGTGGCCGCAATTGGCTGCAAAAGCGGCCATGCTTAATGAACTGCCAAAGCAGCTCAGCTGATCCGCAGGCCCCAATGAGGGGGCTGAGCAGCCCTGAGGTGACGGGGAAGGGAAAGGCTGCCTCCTGTGCTGGCCATGCTCACCCACTTCAATAGAGCTTATTTTTGGGGTAGGGCTTATATTAGGCCTACCCCCCAAAATTGGGCTAGGCTTACTTTTTGAATAGGTTGTCTTTTTGGGGAAACGTTGTATGTATGTATACCCACTACCAGGATTCAGTTACAAAAGGCCAGGGTATGTGTCGTGGCATGGTAATGCACGTTTATCATTTTCATGTCATCACAGTTTGTACCAGTCGCCTGTGGAGTTAGTTGGTGTAACCCAACTATGTGGTGGGTTTGCTGCCTCTGAAATAAATCTCACCATTGGAATGTAAACCAGTCCTGGGATCAAAACAGCTTTGCTTGTAAACTCCTGTCACTGGCTGCTTCAATCCTTATCTGCCAGCTCAGATCAAAACTCTTGGTTTTAGTTGGTTTGCAGCCCGATTTAATTTTTTATGGAACCCTGGAATTAATCACTAGTATCAGCGATGCTCCTGGGTAATAAACTATGTCTCTAGTGCATCTGCTGCTTGCTTGTTTCAATACAAAAAAATATTTATGCTTAGCAATTTCCATCTCTATTCATGCAGAGAACCTCCTCTCTGGGTCAGCATGGATACCCATGCCTTAGATTTTGTTTCTAAATGCTGAGTCTTTCTATTCAAGTGAACTGTTTCTTCCATCTGTACAAAAAAGTTTTCTAATTCTAGGAAACATTTAAACGATCACAAATACGCCAAGCCATATATTACAAATTTTTTTAAAAACCGAAGTTTTAGTTGTAATTCTAATTATACTCATGAATTCCACAAAAATTATTTCTTCAATAGATGTGCATAAAATTGCCCTGTAAAATATTGGCTGATAGTTCAGTTAATTGCACACTTTTGAAAAGTTGTGGTGGCACAGTGGTTACAATGCAGTATTGCAGGCTAATTCTGCTGACTGCCAGCAGAATTCTCACTGGCTCAAGATTGACCCAGCCTTCCATCCTTCCGAATTCAGTAAAATCAGACTCGGATTGTTGGGGGAAATACACTGACTCTGCAAACTGCTTAGAGCAGAGTTCCCCAACTTTTCTGGCTTCACAGCAGGGTGGATAAAAATAGATGATTTTTTTTAAAAAATCAAATTTTTAAAATTTAAAATGGATTTTTTAAAATTTAAATCAGATTTTTTTTTTATCACATTTATTTTAATAAAATGCTTTTGGAGTAAAAGCCTATCTAAAGATAGTTTTATGTTTAAGATACATTAATAATTACTTTATTCAGCATGAAATGGAGCTTAGTTATGTAGCATGAGGCTGTATATTCTGCAATATTGGGACTGTCGGTGAGTCAACAGCGGGTTAGAGGAGGAACTGCTGCGAGGCAGAGATGGCAGGTGCTCTTTAAAAATTATGACTTAAATTGAGTTGATTTAAATCAAGCCTTTTTACTAGTGATTTAAATCAAATCCACCGGCTTTGCAGTTCAGGAGGAGAGGGGATGGTTCTGTGTAAGTGGTTAGCAAGCATGCGTGCATGCAATCCATTTGCATAAGCGGCGGGCATACATGTGCATACTACCCAATTCTGCCCCCCTCCCAGTTCCAAACAGCTCATGGCCCGGTAGTATGCTTATATACATATTGAAAAAACAAATACCCCCCCTCCCCCAAAAAGAAACACCACATCCTAGATATGCAGTTCTCCAGACTTGTAAGTATGAAGTTTTAAGAGGATAATAATAATAATAATAATAACAACAACAACAACAACAAGAAGGCTGGCAGCAACCGGTATCAACCATTAGCACCAGTCAAAGGTATTTGTGATGCATTTTTGAATGTTCGTTTGACTAAGTTTCATGTTTAATGAATAAAGTAAATAATAATAATAAAGAAATCTTACAAGGCTCTATCCTGAGCAGCTGCATCTTAAAAATAAATATTCAAGATCCACTTCTGCAAGATGTGAGATTATTTACACAACCTTCTTCAAACCACTACTAGACTGTTTTGCAAACATGCAATAACATAGCTATTATTCTGGCTTTACCACCTAGATGACTCGTAATATTTCAAGAATTTCTGAATTATCAGAACAATGATTGGCAGGTTCATCCAAAATACAGAATAAGTGAATCCAATAAGAAATCGAAAGCCTTGTTTTAGAACCACTGCAATTCGCTCCAGGAAGCTAAGAATTATAGCTTGGTTCTTTTTTATGGCAGCCTTGATAGATTTTAATGCTATCTAATAATGCCACAGTTTGATCACTTCTGGCTTAAAATTTTTAGCTGTGATCCCAACAGATTTATATTAAAGATTTTGTTCCTAATTGTTAGAAATATTCACTATCCAAGGCACTTTATAATGTAATTCTCACAATGCACATTAGCTTAAAAAATATACGTAATTATTCAAGGCTGCTTCTGAGACATATAACTTGATCTATCTGCTTATCAACATAACTATTCAATTAAATGTTGATAATAGCCCTCATAAATACATAAAAATTCAATTTTAACTGCCCATCTAGTCTAACTTATAAAATAATGCATATGCCCAGGCAAAAAATTTCTGGTACTTACAATTAAAAGTTACAGTACAGAAAAATCTGTTTTTAGAAAAAACTTAGAAGCGGTGAATCGCATGGGGAAATGACTGCCTTTCTTCCAAATAAAATATTAAAAAAATTTTTAACGCAACATGTTGTCCTGCAGCATAGACAAGGCTTGCAACTGATGTTTTCAGCTCTTCCTTCCACCTTCTTTGGAATTTAAACCAATATAATATGTGATAAAGAAAATCAAACTTTATTTTAATAATGTAATTCAAAGTACACGATATTGTGGAAGCTCAATTTTAAAAAATGTGTTCAATGTTCTTAGCAGATTATAAGATGGTTTTGACTAGGACAAGTACAAATTAATGGTTTTATATATTAGCTCCCAAGAAATTAAGAGAAATTTAAATCTGGAATACAATTTAAAATGAATGAAGAAAAATACGCAACTTAACACGATCTTTAATTAAAGCAGCTATCTAAGAGACAACCTGAATCCTGAAGCAAAGCTTTCTGTTTCTTTTTCTTTGGACTTCCAGCAGCTTGACTTAATTGCAAGCATTTATCAGAGCTGCTGGGGAGCTACAATATATCATTTTAGCAGTAAAAAGTTACAATTCTATATATAATTATCTAATGCAATTAATATTCACACACCTATTTCACATAAATTTATATAACTATCCTTTTTAAAACTACCGTATTTTGTACAAATGAATCCCATATTTTATTAATCTATATACTTTTCATTTTTCATTTTTCCCATTTCTTTTTTATCACTGTTTTAAAAACAATAAAAAAATTTTTAAAAAGTTCAGGAGCTGGTACATTACACTTGTTTCTCCAGCTCAGGCACAAAAACATCTAGGTCAAGGTCCCCAGAGTACTGTCTTCGCATTTTAAAAGAACAATCCTTTTTCAAGTAGGGAAGAGGATGAGGGAGTCGCCCGAATTTCCATACTTGGGAATAGGTATTCAAACTCAGATACAGTGCGGTAGTTAGCTTGGCAGTGAAGCTGCAATATTGACAATGAGGTTGGTTATTCAAAACATACCTACTTTTAAAAATAGGCTAGGGAACGAAAGCTGGTTTTTTAAAAAAAGCAACAACTTACAACTCCTGAAAGTTCTCATGGGAAAGAATATTATGATAACACTTAGAACATTACACAGAGAAAATGAATTGGGATAACCTATAAACGCTATCGTTCCATTATTTGGTCAACCTTTCTTCTACATTCCACTATGAGCTATTGACTTCATGGGCAATACATCTAGCTGTGTGATCATCCTCCCTGAAATATATTTGATCTTGAAATCATACTTCTGTAGAGAACGACTCCATGTATAAACATCTTCTTGTGCTGGATATACTTCAGCCGCTTCAATGTTAGGTGGACAGTTCTAAGTTCAAAACAATGGCCCCACAGATCTGGTAAGCCAGGGGTGTCAAACCGTAACCCTAACCTTGCAGGCCGGATGTGTCATGCGCTGGCCACGCCCACCTGTTTTAGCAAAGGGGGGAAAAGTTTTGATACTTCCCGTGAGGACGTGAGTTTGACACCCCTGTGGTAAACATTTAACTTCTCAAAGGTACAAATGATGGCATCACATTCCTTTTCATATGCAAACCAATGTGATTTCCTCTCTGACTTTTTATCATCTGAAGATCACCAGATGAAGAGCATGGCAGACTTATATCATTTGCATTAACTCTGTGTCACTACATCTTGCTGAGGCATCAATGGCTAACACAGCAAAGTCTAGACCTCATAACATCAGACAACTGCTGAGGCAATTGCAATCTGGCACTCCTCAATCTATTCTACACCATCATATTATACTACAGCAACAGTCTTGTGAGTGACTTACTTGGCATAAACTCCTATAGCAATTAGCTAATCCCATGAAAAACCCCATCTGCTTTTTCCCGTTGGGGCAGAGCATTCCTAGATTCCTAGCCTGTTCCTTCCCTATCAAAGGAGATATAACAAAATGACCTATCCAACTGTCTGGTTTAGACCAATTGTGAACATTTTGGTCTGGATAGTGAACCTGGTATCCCTGATAAGTGGGAAAATTATTTCTAGTTGTTCCAGATATGCTTTCAGGTAGTTGAAAAGATAGCCACATTATCTAAATATGCCACGGCACAGTGATTTAGGGACAGCCAGTTTGGTGTGGTTAAGGCAACTGGCAAGAAACTGGGAGACTGAGTTCTAGTACCACCTTAGGCACGAAGCCAGACGGGTAACCTTGAACCACTCATGCTTTCTCTGCCATAGGAAAGAGTACAGTGGTATCTTGTCATTCTGAAATCTTGCCAAGAAAACTGTAGGAATCTGTCCAGGCAATTGCCAGGAACCAACGCCGATTTGAAGAAGAAAGTCATTGAAATCCTTGAGCAGCTCAGGAATCAGTTTTAGGAAAGACCAAGCAGAAAAATGTTAAATTTATACAACTTATGGTGCATGATGTAAGCTGGCTTCTTCATACCACTTTCTGACAAGGATCTTCGTCAGTATCCTTTGGCCAACTCAAATGTATTTGGCTGTCCAAAGTTGCTCCAGCAGGTCATCAGGGCAAAGTACAAGAGAGCTGTTTGGTTGTTTTCTTATTAAGCTTGCTATAGTCTACACAAAAAAAACTTTCTTTGCCAAACACAGGTGGCGAAGATGATTGAGGAGGCTCATGCTAATTAAACCTTAGAATTTTCTGCCACCTAACTGATGTATATGGTCTTTTCACTCAGTGCTCAAAGAATAAGGCTCCTTCTGTTACAAATTCCCAAGATTCCTTCTGAAGCTTTCTGGTGAGGAGGGGTAGAGGGAATCTCCCAATGCCTGAGCGGAGGTGTACATTGAAGCTCAACTGCTGTCTGTCATTTAGACTGGCAGAAAGGCTATAGTCAAGTAATACAAGCTAGTTACACAAAAACTGCTGTCTCTTACAACATTTCCACATTTTCATTTAAGAGTCTTCAGGAAGGAAACTAGAGAAAACTCTTGACGCTTCTGTAATGGAATAACTCTTACTGTTTTGACTCTGCATACAATAAGAATAAGGACTAAAGAAAAAAAGCTGTTCTTTTCTCAGACCTTGTTGTATGCAGAGTCAAGAGATGTAGTGCTGGTGACCAATTTATTTGGCTGGCTTCAAAAAAATTCATGGCGATCAAGGGCTATTAACTTTAATGGGGCTGCCTCTGAAGGCCATCTGCTTGGAGACTAATGGGCTTCTGTGGGCAGCTGGTGGCCACTATGAGACCAGACTGCAGCACAAGATGGGTTAGGAATCCATCTGGACCAAGCAGGGCATCACTTATCTTCTTATCCCTAGGAAGGGACTTCACCATTATTTAGGTTGAAAAAATACCAAGCACATCTTCCAATTGTGCACTGGTGTGGTTTTTTTTTATTTATAAACTAACCTAGGCGTTAATTGCGGGTAATTATCTCCTGCATTGCAGAGACAGATACAGCCAAGTGGAAAGAGCTGAAGCACGCTCAGATCCTCAGCACAGAACCGTGTTCCATACTTACGCTACTAAACTGAGGCATGCAACACCGTGCCATGTTATCCTCAATAAATCCAAATAATCAACGCCCACTTACTCACAGGAAATGAAGCCAAGCAGGCCTTCCCCGGGGTCAGATAAAAGCCGCAGAGCCTTCAGAGAAGCACTCGCTGACACTAGCAGGGCAACGGCCACGTTGAAAAACACCCAACCCGACGCACCACAAGCCTGGATTAAAATAGTTTTCCTTCCTCTTCAGAGGGCGGGGAGGGGCGGCTGAAAAGCGAAGAAAGTTTGCGCTCGCACGGTTTCTTGGGGCAACACGGCGTGCCATTTTTGCAAGGCAGTCTGAGGTGAATCACCCGAGACGGTACCCTGCAGTTTCTATACCCATCTCTCTCTCTCTTTCTCTCAGCATACAAAGTTCTCTTTCTTTTTCTCGCTCCCTCCCTCTCTCCCTCACGGCTAAAATAAGAAGCCGTCCGTTTGCTTCCTCAAGGACCTGCCTATCGTACATACTTTTAAGTAAATCCTTTTTTAAAATAAAAACCCTTCCCAGACTGCAATCTCACACACACACACGCCGGATCCCTCCTTCCTGAAAGACCGGCGGCCGAGCGAAAAAGAGTTGGAAGCGGGAAGGGCAAATTAGCCCCTCACACCCTTTGCACAGGTTTCCTTTCAGCCCCTCGCAACTATTTCGGCGACAAGCCAACACAGGGCAATCTGGGGCTCGAACGTCTGGCTTCGAGAAGTCCTTTTGCCGCCAAAAGGCGCCCCGGCCGGTCCCGAAAACGTCCGCTCGTTGCATCTTCTCCAACTTCGCCCTCTCCCTCGCCCCCCATTTTCCCGCCCCCCCGACTAGTACTCCGGGTTGGGCGCCTTTTCTTCGGCGCGCGCCCGCACCCTTCGTCCGCGAGCGAACGAGCAAGGCGCGAGGGGGGAAAGAGAGAGAGAGAGAGAGAGAGAGAGAGCGAGGGTCCGCACGGTACCTTGTCCCCGCAACCCGCCTCGGCGCCGGGAAGTTAGCCGGAGAAGATAGAGGGCTGTCTGAAGCTCAGCCAAACGCAATCACACCCTCTGGCGAGCAGCCTCTACGCCACGCCTGACATCAGCATGAAGGAGTTCCCTCTCGCCTCGGCTCTGCAGTTGGATACCTTCAGCGTGCACCTCTCGAGGGTGGAGAGGCGGTGTCGGTCCCGGAGACCGCAGCCGCTGCTTTCAAGGAAGGGAAGGGGCACATCCCAAGAGTGGGATTTTTAATTGAAATTAGCGCCGGGGTTTTAAACCATACCTACCGCTTAAGAGCAAGGTCCGTGGGACGGAGGAGATGCCTGGACGCTCTCCCTGCGGATTCAATATTATTGCCTCGCACCCCCCCCCCCGTTTGTTTGCAGTCTTTTCCCATCCAGACTTAGGCAGGTCAGTTGTTCATAAGGATTGCAAGAACAAAAGAGAGGGGGGGAAAGTTATACACAATATTCTGAGGAAAGGAGCATCCCAACTTGGTGATTTTTCAAACTATTATCTTTGGCTCAAAATGTAACTACAGACCAATCTGCCTGACATCCATACCTGGGAAGATCCTGGAAAAGAGAAATCAAGCAATAGATCTGTGGAACATCCAGAAGCAAGCAAAGTTATAACCAGAAGCCAACATGGGTTTGTCAAAAAACAGTTCATGCAAGGCAAATCATATTTCATTCTTTGTTTCCCGATTGCTTATTTGTACCCTATGACTATCATTAAGTGTTGTACCTTAGAATTCTTGATGAAGGCATTTTTTTTTTATGTACACTGAGAGCATATGCACCAAGACAAATTCCTTGTGTGTCCAATCACACGGCCAATAAAAATTCTATTCTATTCTATTCTATTGACAATGTGACTAAATTAGTGGACCAGTGAAATGCTGTGGATATAGTATACTTGGATTTCAGAAAGGCATTTGACAAAGTACACCACAACCTATTTCTTAGTAAGTTAGAAAAATGTGGGACAGACTGCATCACCACTAGATGCATTTGTAACAAGCTGATCAACCTTACTCAACGTGTAGTCCCTAATGGAACTACTTCTACATGGAGGGTAGAAGGCAGCAGGATACCCCAAGGTTCTGTCTTGGGCCCAGTACTCTTCAATACCTTCATAAATGACTTAGATGAGGGAATAAAAGGGGAACTCATCAAATTTGCAGATGACATCAAACTGGCAGGAATAGCTAATACCCCAGAAGATAGGCTGAAGATCCAGAAGGTTCTCAATAGACTTGGACACTGGGTCCTATCTAAAAAAAAATGAAATTCAGTGGTGAGAAAAGTAAGAAAATCAAATGTAGGCAAGAGAAATCAAATGTACAAGTATAGAATAGGTCGAACCTGGCTCAGTAACACTACTTGTGAAAGGAATCTTGGAGTCCTAGTGGACAATCAATTAACTGAATCAACAATATGCTGCAGCTGCCAAAAAAGCCAATGGATCCCTCGGCTGCATTAATAGAGGGACAGACTCAAGATCATGTGAAGTGTTAGCACTGCTTTATAATGGCTTGGTAAGAGTACACTTGGATTATTACATCCAGTTTTGGTCATCACAATATTGAAAAGATGTTGAGACTTTCCAGAGTGCAGAGAAGAGTAACAAAGATGATTATAGGGGGCTGGAGACTAAAACATACCAAAAATAGTTGCAGGAATTCGGTATGCCTAATCTAGTGAAAAGAAGGACTGGGGTGACAGGATAGCAGTGTTCAAATATTTGATCTACTGCTACAAAGAAGAAGGGATCAATCTATTCTCCAAATCACTAGAAGGCAGGACAAGAAGCAGTGGATGGAAACTAATCAAGGAGAGAAGCAACTTAAAACTAAGGAGCAATTTCCTGACAGTGACAACAATTAATCAGTGGAACAGGTTGCCTCCAGAAGTTGTGGGTGCTCAATCACCAAAGGTTTTTGAGAAGAGTTTGGGCAACCATTTGTCCAGAATGGTATAGGGTCTCCCGCTTGTGCAGCTTGTTGGACTAGAAGACCTCCAAGGCCCCTTCTGACTCTTGTTCTTCTGTTATTCTCTTACAGGCAGATGGGCAACATACAGGTACTCCTCAACTTGCAATCATTTGTTCAGTGATTGTTTGAAGTTACAACTGCAATGAAAAAAGTGACTTACGACTATTTCTCACGCTTACGACCATTGCGGCATGCCCGTGTTCACATGATCAAAATTCAGGGGCATCTTGTTTACGGCAATTGCAGCATCCCAGGATCATGTCAGTTTTGCAACCTGATAAGCAAAGTCAACAGGGAAGCCAGATTCACTTAACTGTGTTAAACAACTTAACAACTACAGTGCTTCACTTAACAACTGTGGCAAGAAAGGTCTAAAATGGGGCAAAATGCACTTAACAGCTGCCTCACTTAGCAATGGACATTTTGGGCCTGCTCGTGGTCATAAGTCAAGGACTACCTGTATAAATTAAATACAAATAAATAAATAAATAAATGTACTGTTACCATATGCCTCCCACCGACCTGTACGCTCTCACAGAGAGGGACTTCTCAGGGTGCCGTCCGCCAAGCAATGTCGGCTGGCGGCCCCCAGGGGAAGGTCCTTCTCTGTGGGGGCTCCCACACTCTGGAACGAGCTTCCCCCGGGTTTACGCCAAATACCTGACCTTCGGACCTTTCGCCGCGAACTGAAGACACATCTTTTTATTTGCGCGGGGCTGGCTTAAATTTTATGGATTTTATAGTTTTTATTATTAATTTTAAACGGGGTTTTAATTTCTATATATTTTAAATTTTTAGGCAAATTATAATAAGTTTTTTAATCTTGCATTTTATAGAATATTGTCTTGTCTGTTTTTTATTTGCCTGTACACCGCCCTGAGTCCTTCGGGAGAAGGGCGGTATAAAAATCAAATAAATAAATAAATAAATACTTTGTCCTAGACTCTAGAAGGTACAATTGAATATTATTTTATCAGAGCCAAATTGGCTCCCTAGACTCTAGAAGGTACAATTGAATATTATTTTATCAGAGCCAAATTGGCTCCCTATTTGGATAGTATCAGAAAAAAGAACAATTTTGATTAATCTTAATTAAACTATTGTGTTTCCAGAAGTTGTTTGAAAATAAAGTAAAGGTTCCCCTCACACATACGTGCTAGTCGTTCCTGACTCTAGGGGCTCATCTCCGTTTCAAAGCCGAAGAGCCAGCGCTATCCAAAGAAGTCTCCATGGTCATGTGGCTGCATGACTCAACGCCAAAGGCACACGGAACACTGTTTCCTTCCCACCAAAGGTGGTCCCTATTTTTTCTACTTTCATTTTTTACGTGCTTTCGAACTGCTAGGTTGGCAGAAGCTGGAACAAGTAACGGGAGCTCACCCCATTACACGGCAGCACTAGGGATTCAAACTGCTGAACTGCTGACCTTTCGATCGACAAGCTCAGCATCTTAGCCCCTGAACCACCACGTTTGTTTGAAAATTGTTTGAAAATACCTTCTCCTTAATATATAAATGAAAGACCTACCAAATCCCACCAGCAATTAAAAACAATTAGCCAGCTCTTATTAAATTCACTGAGATCATTTTCACATCAAACTGTTAACTATGTATGCTCTGCCTAAACAGACTTGTACAATACATCAGTGATCCTCAATCTTTGCAGCTTGGTGACCCCGGGAGGGAGGGGCGGGAGAGGGACCTGGCGGCACACATGCCTCTGCAGCTCAACTTGCGCAAGTAGCGGGCCAGCCGGTATGCACATGTGTATGCAGTTTGACCACAAGTTGAGCGCGCGCATGTGCGCGCACAAACTGGCCCATTGCTCGCACAAGTTGAACTGCATGCATGCACTCGTGCACCGGCCCGCTGCTCACACAACCTGGTTCCAAATAAACCACCACCTAATAGTGGGCTGTGGATTGGGCATTGGGGACCCACATAATAAAGACTCTATACGGTAGTCAAAATTAAGGCACTGAAAACAAAAAGGTCAGTATTGGAGAAGAAAAAAGAACAAGCTAACCCTGGTTGTCTGTTTTAAGAAAGTTAGGTGAAAGGGAACTGTTTCCTGAAAGAAGGCAGATTTGCAAGCTGAGACACCAGGCAAAGCCCTTCATACTTAAACATTTTGTGGCACTTTTGTTTTATGGGTATTCATCTATCTACCAACCACCCACACAAGGACACACCATATCTGTTCAGGATGGTATATTTTAAATAGCACACCATTTTAAAAAAACTCATGCTTTTCTTACTTAACTTCCTTCAAGTGCACTGAAAGATGTTAGTGGGTGTGTACCTAGATCATGTTAAAAGCTAGATTTCTTGTACTTCGTTGCCCTCCAGACATGTTGGAACTGCTAACCCCAGAATTTCTGGCCAGCATAAGAGTAACTAGGGAATTGCAGTCCCAATGTATCTGAACTGCATCAGTTTAAGAGGGCCATGGTAAGCATTTTGAAGGTTGGCTGGTTTGTTGTGAATCTGCCCAATGGCAGGGTTCCACAACAAATAATAGTTGAAAGAAATCATGCTTTAGCACAACACATAAACCTAAGCAGTTTCTTAGGATGGATTCCAGTATATAATTGGGAGCTTATTCCAAAAAAGTCACACTTTGTATATTTTAACATCTCACTTTGACAGTGATTAGCTATATAAATTAGTCTGACACAAAGCTGGATTGTTAACATATCAAGTAAGAACTGTGCTTGAAAAATTAGGATTGTACCCAATTCATACAGTGAATAATATCCTATCTATCTATCTATCTATCTATCTATCTATCTATCTATCTATCTATCTATCTATCTATCTATCTATCTATCTATCTATCAATCTATCTATCTATCTATCTATCTATCTATCTATCTATTTGTTTTCTGAGGTTTTCACGGGTGTTTGTATATAGATCTTTGGTTGTTCGGGTTTTCTCCCGTGTAAAATTGGAAGTGTCTTGGCGACGTTTCGACGAAGTCTCATTCGTCATCTTCAGGCTTCAGCTTCGTGCTTCTGGGAGCAATCTATCTATCTATCTATCTATCTATCTATCTATCTATCTATCTATCTTTAGTCCAGTCGAATCCAATCCAATCCAATCTTTATACCTATGCCTTCAATGGTCTTGTCACCTACAGACTGATTTTACACTGATGATTCTTTTCTATAAATAACTTATAGAAAGGCTGAAAGAAAATAATTTGATTTCCTGAAATCTCACATTCTATTTTACAGTTCTCATCATTCCTGCAGTGCTGTAAATTTGTGAGCCTTGTACATTATACATATAATTTGGTTATGGAAACTTCCGGCTACTCTAATACTCTTCTTGTATTACGACAGAACAGAAGCAGTTGGGCATTTAGTGGGCGCCTTGTCCTTAAAGGGGTACGGGTAGTCCTCGACTTATGACCGCAATTGAGCCCCAAATTTCTGTTGCTGAGATAGTTGTTAAGTGAGTTTTGCCCCGTTTTACGACCTTCCTGACCACAGTTGTTAGGTGAATCAGTGCAGCTACTAAGTTTGTAACAAGACGGTTAAGTGAATCTGGCTTCCGCATTGATTTTGCTTGCCAGAAGGTCACAAAAGAGGATCGTGTGACCCCTGGACACTGCAACCATCGTAAATATGAGTCAGTTGCCAAGCGTCTGAATTTTTATCAAGTGGCCATGGGGATGCTGCAACTGTTGTAAGTATGAAAAACGATCGTAAGTCACTTTTCTCAGTGTGGTTGTAACTTCACAGAGTCACTAAACGAATGATTGTAAATCGAGGACTACCCGTATTGGAATGGAAATAGGTGCTTGTGGCAATTTGGCCCATGTAGGGCTCTAAACAGATGCATTCCACAGACCCTGCTCACTCTTTGGCTCAGGCAGAAGTTACACCCATCCCTGTTATTTGTTTATTTCCTCCACAGGGTTTCCTTCTCGGCAGAAAATTAAGCCCAGAGCTAAGACAAGGCTGCTTGTATACTTGTCTCTACCTGCTGCTAAGGAAGAGAGGTAGGGGAAAAAAGAACCATGCACCAGGTGAGCCACAAGCAGATGGGGTTGGCCCTCATCTTTGGTATTCTATTGCAGGGGTCTCCAACCTTGGCAACTTTTAAGACTTGTGGACTTCAACTCCCAGAATTCCTCAGCCAGCTTTGCTGACTGAGGGATTCAGGGAGTTGAAGTCCTCAAGTCTTAAAGTTGCCAAGTTTGGAGACCCCTGTTCTATTGATATTGTACGTGTCTTTCTCAGCATTGCTAGCTGAGACCTGGTGGAAGGCCAGAGTCCACTTAACTGTTGGGTTTTATATCTTTAAGTTAACTCAGTCAGTACCAGATTAAATGGCAGAAAGCGAAGAGGAACTAAAAAGCCTCTTGATGTGGGTGAAGGAGGAGAGTGCAAAAGTTGGCTTGAAACTCAACATTAAGAAAACTAAGATCATGGCATCCGGCCCTCTCAATTCCTGGCAGATAGATGGGGAAGAAATGGAGGTAGTGACAGATTTTATTTTCCTGGGCTCCAAGATCACCACAGATGGGGATTGCAGCCAAGAAATTAAAAGACGCTTGCTCCTGGGGAGGAAAGCTATGGCAAATCTAGACAGCGTACTAAAAAGCAGAGACATCACCCTGCCAAAAAAAGTGCGTATAGTCAAAGCTATGGTTTTCCCAGTTGCAATGTATGGCTGTGAAAGTTGGACCATAAGAAAGGCTGAGCGCCAAAGAATTGAGGCCTTTGAACTCTGGTGCTGGAGAAGACTCCTGCGAGTCCCTTGGACTGCAAGGCGAACAAACAAGTCAGTCCTAGAGGAGATCAACCTTGAATGCTCTTTAGAAGGTCAGATCCTGAAGATGAAACTGAAATACTTTGGCCACCTAATGAGAAAGAAGGACTCACTGGAGAAGAGCCTAATGCTTGGAAAAATTGAGGGCAAAAGAAGAAGGGGACGACAGAGAATGAGGTGGCTGGATGGAGTCACTGAAGCAGTCGCCGTGAGCTTAAATGGACCAGAGGATGGAAGAGGACAGGAAGGCCTGGAGGAACTTTGTCCATGGGGTCACGATGGGTCGGACATCACTTCGCAACTAACAACAACAACAACAACCAGATTAAAAAAAAATACATAACAGGAGGTTCTATGAGTGACAACTTTATTAACTAATACTAGACAACCCATTACTCATTGACTCATCTTTTCAGAGGTATTTCCTTTCCAGATTCTTCAATACCTTCAACTATGACAGAGCTTCTAATAATGTATTATATTCACTAGAAAAGTTGAGACACATTCAAGGATGGATCTGCCTTGAAACCCATGTTGAACTGCATAGCAGTCAAACCTCAGCAAAACAGGTAGTCCTCGACTTACAACAGGTTTCTTTAGTAACCAAAGTTACAAGACCATTGAAAAAAGTGACTTATGATTATTTTTCACACTTACAATGATTTATAGAATCCCCACAGAAATATGATCAAAATTCAGACACTTGGCAACTGACTCATATTTTTGATGGTTGCTGCATCCGGGGTCATGCTATCCTCTTTTGCGACCTTCTGACCAGCTAAGTCAATGGAGAACCTGTCAGAACCTCCTGGATTTCACCCCTGGTGGGGATGGAGATGGGTGTTAGGTGGGGTTGGAGGTACTGTGGACTCAAAAGGCCCAGGCAATTTTGTACAAATGCTGTGTGCCTTTATCACCCCATTTGTGTGAACAGATGTGATCAAACTACAACTGAAAATTGTTTATTAGGTTTTTTTAATGGATGAAGAGTCATAAAATGGGGCAAAATTAACTTAACAAATTTCTCTGTTAGCAACATACATTTTGGTCTCAATTGTGGTCATGCGTCGAGGACCACTTGTATTACAAATGGCAAAAAAGAGAGAAAAGTTTTGGAATTCTTTAGCTCAAGAAAAATTTAGAAAATTCTTTAGTATTTTCCAAACCAGAAACAAAATTATACTTGAGTTTATTCTGTTTCTACAATAATGTGCAATATTAGGATGCAATAATGTGCAAAATCTAAGATGGCAAAACTGGAAGCAGCTTCTTTCTTTGTCAATTTAAGCCAATTGGTTCCTCAACATCTAGACCAATTTACTGAGCCATGGAAAGTTGGCACAATTCTGCTAATACTCAAGTTGCAATCCCATATACATTTATATGAGAACAAACACAAATGTATATGGTACCTTGCTTTCTGTACAGACACGTATCAACTTGAAAGTGTCTACAGGGTTCCATCCATTAGTAAATTGCTCCTTTGGTTGAACTCCTAAGTACATAGTGTTTATTAAAGAGAAAGTCCTTCTTAAAGAGAAAATCCTCCGATAGGATTACTTCTGAGTACTTCTGAGTACTTCTGAGTAGACTATCCTTAGAATTGGACTATAAGATTATATTGCATTTTAAAGTTCTTTCCAACTTTCGTTTTAAAATCTTTGCCAGCTAATATCCTGTTTTGGCACAGGAAAGGAAGGAACTCTATCTAGTCATCCTGTGACATACTTTGCTGTGATCTGTTTTTTGAAATATATTCTGCTGTGAATTACAGGTTATCCTTGATTTATGACTACAATTGAGCCCAACATTTTTGTTTGCCAAGCAAGATCGTTGTTAAGTGAGTTTTGACCCATTTTGCAACTTTTCTTGCCACAGTTATTAAGTGAATCGCTGCAGTTGTTAAATTAGTAACACAACTGTTAAGTGGTTCTGGCTTCCCCATTGATTTTGCTCATCCGAAGGTCACAAAAGATGATCACAGGACTCTGGGACACTACAAGCATTATAAATACACACCTGTTGCCAACCATCCAAATTTTGATGTAAGTGTCCATGGGAATGCTGCAAAGGTTGTGTGAAAAGTGATCATAAGTAATTTTTTCAGTGCCAAATTAATTAATCAATAAACTAATAGTTGTAAGTTGAGGACTATCTGTGTTATATCCCTATAACTGTGCCATCAAAGGGGTAAATCTAGGACAGGGGTCAGCAACCTGTGGCTCTGGAGCCACATGTGGTTCTTTCACCCCTCTGCTGCGGCTCCCCGTCACTCAAAATATGTGTCACAATCGCCAATGTTTGACACCAGCCGGCACACAATTTATTGAGCTTTTCAACCCCTGGTAGGCCAACCATGAATAAATCCAAGAAAAGAAAAGTTTCAGAAGAAAACAGAACATTTAATTCAACTACATATACTAGTTTTGTGGCCGCTCAAGAAATAGTCAGGCAAGGGAAGGGTTTTGTGTTTTCTTTTCTGTGGGAAACGGGTCCAAATGGCTCTTTGAGTGTTTAAGGTTGTAGACCCCCTGATCTAGGAGAATATGCACATACAAATTAAATAACCCACATCTCCTAATGGACCTGAATTCACTTCTCATGGCTGGTAACAGAATAACAATTGGAAGGGACCTTGGAGGTCTTCTAGGCTAACTCTCTGCTCAAGCTGGAAATGCTGTACTATTTCAGACAAATGCCTGTCCAATGCCTTCTTAAAACCCCCCACTGTTGGAGCACCCACAATTTCTGGAGGCAGATCTGGAGGCGACTTGTCTTTGTTTTTATTTAGGTAGAGAAGAAAGGGGAAGGTATAATTTCACTATTGTTCCTGAATACCTAAGCTGAAAGATGACTAGCCAGCATGGCTGAGACACTGAGCCTTCTCTACAGAAACCAAGCTGGCCCTGCTTACAACTCTTCTGCTTGTCTGGAGTGGTTGTTTGTTGTTGTTTAACTCAGTGCACTTCATTGCCAAGACTGCTGAAGTGATTATTTATAGTCGGTGATATTTCTTAACTCTGTTGAGGTAATCCCACAAGTCTCAAGAGATAAAATTGGCTTCCATGAAACTGGTGACAACTCAGTCGAGTTGTAACTGAAATAGAGTTAGGCTTCACTTGAGGTCAGACTGCTTATTTTCCCTTCCCACCCCCACAATGGAGATGATTTTTTTTAATAAGATAGCTAAACTTGGTTTCCTTCTTTCTTGTGCGATAGGATCTGTTGGTGCTATACCCAGATAAGGGGATGCCTGGAGAATAACTTCCTCCCGCCCATGATGTCATCAGTGCTGCATCTGGAATTTCCCCTTTCAAGGCTGCAGATGTTTTCTCTGTCTGTTAAATGTTTCGTAGGCGGGAGGTGTTGCTACTGTGGTTTGTAAACAGTCACATACACGCAGACACTTGCAGCCCACTCAACGGCTATATTTCTCCTTCCAATTACTATCATTAGCTAATTAATCCTTCCTGCCCCACATCTTAACGGCAAGAAAATGTTACCCTTTGAGTCGCCACTTCCAAAGGGAGCCTCACCTGCTATCAGAGAGTAAAATAATATAAAGCGAAGTTGAACTGTTACTTTAGTTTTGAAAGTACCAGGTGCACAGAATACCAAGTCTATAGGTGAGAGGAATAAGTGCCTGCCTTTCAACAACTCCCTGCACGACCTCCGACTTCTCTGCTTGATCTAAGATCCAGAGGGGGAGCTGGGGGAGGGAACTGCAGCTAAACCAGCAAACAATCTTGTGGCATCTTAAACCTCACCAATATCTTATAGATCAGGGGTCTCCAACCTTGGTCCCTTTAAGACTTGTGGACTTCAACAAGCTTTGCTGGCTGAGGGACTCTGGGAGTTGAAGTTCACAAGTCTTAAAGGGACCAAGGTTGGAGACCCCTGTTATATATAACCTTTGGGGGGGGGGTGGAGAATCACAATTTACTTCCTAACAGTTGAACAAGAAATTGCTGAACTGAACTGACAGCAAAAGATTTCAGGCAATCTTCAGACACTTAGAACATTGCAATAGCTAATTAATAAGAGACTACAGGTAGTCCTTGATTTTGCAACCATTCATTGAGCGAATTCAAAGTTACAACAGCACTGGGGGAAAAAATGGATTTACAACAGGTACTCACACTTACAACTCTCACAGCATCCTTATGGTCACATGTGTCAACTCTGAAGCGGACCTGGCTGATGCTATCTCGTGCTGCCTCATAGTTGCCACGAAGCCTGAGAGAGGAAAGGGAGGGGGGAAGTAGATAGCCCAGCTAACAGTCAAAATAAAAAGTTTTCCTATGGGAACCAAGATCATCATAACAGGTGGCTGGTGAAGGAGGAGAGGAGCCTGCCAGCTATATTCATTGGACAATGTGACTGATGACACCCAGGAGGGAGGGAACGTTACTCTTTTAATTAGGTGAAAACTGTGGGAATCTTTAGAGTTGGTTTTCACCGGCTGTGCCAATATAATGTATCCAATAAACATGTTCTTTGAGGAATCTACCTGCCTCAGAGTTCTGCTTTCAATGAGTGCGTTACTCGGACATGATCAAAATTCAGGGCTTGGAAACCAGCATGCATTTACAATGGTTGCAGCATCCCAGGGTCATGTGATCATGATTTGTGACATTCCCAGCTGGCTTCCGACAAGCAAAGTCAATTCAGAAAAATTGAAAACTGCAATGGTTTGCTTAACAACCATGACAAAGAAGTTGTAAAATCAGGCACAACACATATAACCACCGTTCTTAGCAACCGAAATTCTGGTCCCACTTGTGGTAAGCCGAGGCCTGCACATAGTCACCTGTATCGCATATAATCCGTACCTGTATAAACAGCCTATCTTCCTTCCTTTTCCCAATGCCTCACACCAATTTAAATGCTATACCAGTCTAGCCATTCTGTGCATCAGATGAAAAGAGCTGCAGCTGGTGAAAAGCTTATGCCTTTTAATAACATTTTTATTGAAGTGTTATTATTTAGGAAAGGTGCTATCAGTCTACTGAGGATTATCTTATGTATGTGTAGACATTGTTGTGCAGGGAATGGGAGAGTTATAAAACAGAGGTAGAAGAAGTGTGATTTGTTGACTGATAAGAGGCAAGACATTTGTAAGTGTAACATCCTTGCATTACGGAGCTGAGCAACCCGTGGAGATTAGATTTTCTCAATTTTCTAAGATGTTGTAGGTGGTCTTGTTTGGCTTCAAAAGTTGCATGTATATTTGGTTATTGTGATTTGTAAAATATTTATTCAGTGAAGCGTGGCTAAGCATGATTCAGTGCAGTGTAGAACCAAATTGTACTGTGAAGAAAAATTCTGGTCAGTTTAATTTCTGTGAAATAAATACAACTGTTTCCCCGATAGATTAGTCTTTATGGTAGTTCTGTTTAAGAAGGGCCACCTTGAGCTGAGAAATGGCATCTTGAAGCTGATATGTTTCTTCCATATTTTTCTCTAAATATTGCTATATCTGATGTCAGATTTATGTCTGTTCATTTCACAAAGTCAACTAGTTCAATGTAAAGATAAGCAGGATTATTACAGGTAGCTCTTGACTTACAACACAATTGAGCCCAACATTTCTGTTTCTAAGCAAGACAGTTAAATAAGTTTTGTCCCATTTTATCACCTTTCTTGCCACAGTTGTTACACAAATCACTGTAGTTAAGTTAATAACACAGTTGTTATGGGAATCTGGCTTTTTCATTGATTTTTACTTGTCAGAAGGTCGCTAAAGGTGATCACACATGACACAGGACACTGCAACCATCATAAATACACGCCATTTGCCAACATCTGGATTTTGATCATGTGACAATAGGGATGCTGCAAAGGTCATGCAAAAAATGGTCATAAGTCACTTTTTTCCATGTTGTTTCTAAGTTTGAATGATCACTAAACAAATGGTTGAAAGTCACATGAACAAATTTTTATGTATATATTATGAACAATATATTATGTATATATTGCATCCAGTTTTGGTCGCCACGATGTAAAAAAGATGTTGAGACTCTAGAAAGAGTGCAGAGAAGAGCAACAAAGATGATTAGGGGACTGGAGGCTAAAACATATGAAGAACAGTTGCAGGAACTGGGTATGTCTAGTTTAATGAAAAGAAGGACTAGGGGAGACATGATAGCTGTGTTCCAATATCTCAGGGGCTGCCACAAAGAAGAGGGAGTCGGGCTGTTCTCCAAAGCACCTGAGGGTAGAACAAGAAGCAATGGGTGGAAACTGATCAAGGAAAGAAGCAACTTAGAACTAAGGAGAAATTTCCTGACAGTTAGAACAATTAATAAGTGGAACGACTTGCTTTCAGAAGTTGTGAATGCTCCAACACTGGAAATTTTTAAGAAAATGTTGGATAACCATCTGACTGAGATGGTGTAGGGTTTCCTGCCTGGGCAGGGGGTTGGACTAGAAGGCCTCCAAGGTCCCTTCCAACTCTGTTGTTATGTTATGTTATGTTATGTATTTACTTTTCAATTTCATATTGCACTATATCTCCAGAGATTCAAGTCAGCTTAACATAATATAACATTGCCTCTCACAAAATGTTCTCTCAGATCATAACCCCATGAGATGGATTATGTTGAGAGATAGCAACTGGATCAAAATCAGCCTGTATGTTTCCATGGTTGTCCCAAAGGTGCTTTTTCAAGAGGAAACTGAACTTCTTTATCTTTGAAGACATTTCTCTTCTCCTCCAAGAAGCTTCTTCAGCTCTGACGATGGGGGAGAATGGAAGGCTTTATATTCCTTCTGGACAACTGGTCATTTGCATTCTTTTAGAGAGTCATTGAGGCCACTTGGATGAGAAGTGAAACGTCTTCAAAGAAAAACAAGTAAGTCCAGTTGCCTTTTGAAAAAGCACCTTTGGGACAGCCATGACCTGGATGACTGAGAATCTCCATAGACATATGTTTCCATGGCTGATGATGGACTTACATTTGGGATTCCTCATTCTTAGTCCAACACCTTAGCCACTCTACTAGCCTGGCCTCTGCAGTATAAATCCTCTGACATTCTGGTTGAATTTATTCAAGACTGAAGCAATCTTGGTAGAATAGTTAAGAGAACAAGGTTTATCCTGGTGCTTCATGGCAGCTTAGACTACTACAGATGATTAGTAGCTATTTAAAATAAGATTCAAGACTGGGTATACAACTGCAAGGCTGTGAAAGGGAAAGTTTATTGCCCAACACAGGTATTGATCATGAATCTTGGTTCCATTAAAAGGCTTACATTACATTACATTACATTACATTACATTACATTAACTGCAATCTTAGATTGGCGATTCTTAACCCTGGTCACTTGAAGATATCTGGACTTCAGTTCCCATAATTCCCCAACCAGCCAGCTTGGCTTGTATGGAGAATTCTGGGAGTTGAAATACAGACATTTTCAAAAACAGTGTCTTAGATGACAGGTCTACACAGTTGGATTCAATTCCAAAAAGGTACTTTGGAGTGACTGAGGGTACAAATATAGCTTCTGTTTGCAGTTCTTTAAAGCAGCTGTATCTTTTCCTCAAATCATGAACTGTTGAAGTACAGTGCTCTTATTTTCTCTTTGGGTTTTGATGCATTTTTTGAATTGTAGTCTGAGAAATGCTTGCTTAAAATTCCTTAGTTTATTTCTCTAGCTGATGATACCAAATGGGTCTAATTGTATTCATAGAACTATAGGGTTGGAAAGAGTTAGAGGTCTAGTCTAACCCGTTACCCAGGGTAGGAAATACTAACTAGACCAATGTCTTGAAAACCACTAGGTATGGAGCGGCCATAACCTGTTCTTCTGCTTAATATGTAACTCTTACAGAGAGGAAATTCCTCTTTATTTCAAGTGTGAATTTCCCTCTATAAAGCTTTCACCTACTGTACTGGGTTGCAGGAGGCTGTCGCAGCCTTCTGAGCTCTGTTTTCACAGGCTGAGCGCTTGGGCCACCAAGCCATGCCCCGACACGAGTGACATCAAACTGGCCATGCCCACTCTGGCCACGCCCGCCCGGCCCCCAAGGTCAAACACAACCCTGAGGCAGCACTCAATGAAATCGACTTTGACACCCCTCATGCATGCTAATGTTGTGTATGTTCCCATTGGTGGGAATTTCCAGCGGGAAAACATTTAAATCCTATTGGCTGACACCTGGCGGAGATGTGTATAAAAGGGGGACCTTCTGCCTGTATTCTTTGCTGAAGTCTCACACTAAATAAAAGAGCTGTTGTCACAAGCCTGGTCTCGTGTGTCCTCCATTACCCAATCTAACAAATAGAGTTTTCAATCTATTTCAGATAAAGAAGAGACTTTTAATAGGAAGCGAAGAAACATATACAATCATACAAATGTCCATGACTGTGGAACAAATATGCATTCTTCCCCAAACTGAAACACCTAAATAACATCCAAGGGGGAAAAAATCATGTCTGACTACAAAATAATGATTCCAGGGGGTTCAAAAGCAGAAGCTACAAATACATTTTGCAATCAATCCAACATTGAGACAGATGTGTTCCTGACTTGAATTTAGCAATACAGTAGATCAGAAATAGTTCAAAAAATGATTTGGTAATAGAGCAAATTTGCTATGTCAGAAAATAAGACCTCTAATTTCATGTTTGGTATGATGGATCCATTGTGCAGAGTTATAGAAGGCCCCTATTGATTATTAGTGTTGTAAAGAATAGAGATGCTCAGGCAAAGGGCTTTGATTATTAAAACAATATTTGCAGGGCAGATGCCTTCTTTGCAGATTACTCACTTGAAAAGCAAAGATGATTATATTCACCGTATATTATACTGACCTGCATCTGTAATCCATCTCCCTCCAAGAAGACAATCAGGATTATTGCAAGATCCTACAATACATGGTGGTAAGCATGTATTTTCTCCCCCTAAATATAATTGGAATACTCATATGGCTGCTCCAGGAGCTTACTATATTCGCTCTTTCAGTGAGATGTCTGTGTCTTTTTAGGTCACTCATGACTGCAAAGCCTCTTTTCTTACAGTTCCCAGAGCTCAACAAAATTCACATGGCCGAAATTGAGTGGTAAACGTTGAATAACATGATTTTCTGCCAGCTTTTGCCAGGAAATCAAGTATAATCGATGTGTGAAGTCCCTAATAAATATAAAAACACCGATACAATTTGGCCCTTCCCCCAAAAAACAAAGAAAAAAATGTGCCCTAAATCCTATTCTTCCCTGTCAATGACGTCAGTGACGTATGGGCAGAACAAAGTACCGTAATCTGTATTTCCAAGAGTGCTTCAGACCACCTTTTGTTCCAGAACTGTTCTTAGAAAATAGTGATAGAGGTTACAGGAAAATCATGTTTGGTCTGGACAGCAAGTTCTAGTTTCACTTTAGAGCCATGAAAGCCTGCTGGGGATTTTGGATCAGCCCCTCTCTCTCAGATCAACTCGTCTTCACAGGGTTGTTGTTGTGGAGGAAATAGGAGGAGGAAGGAATATTTTTCACCGCATTGAGTTCGTTCATTCATTCATTCATTCATTCATTCATTTTCTATAGCCACTCATCTCAAGTCAATGACTCTGGGCAGTTGTAGTTCAAAAAGTATATTACAGATTAAAATATTTTTAAAAAAAATTAAAACAATGAAAACAGTAAAATCAATACAATCCCTGAAAACATCCCATTAAATATACTAATGAAGGCAGCATATAGATAAAAATCCGAATAAATTTGGGAAATGGGTATTTTTGATGGTCATACCCACTGTAATAATTTATTTTATTTTTATTTATTTATTTATTTTTGTCAAAACAATATATACAAGCATCACACAAAATGATTATATAGTATATAAACATATATATGAGGAAATATAAGGAAGTATAAGCATATATATATATATATATATAAGGAAAAAAAACGATAGGACAGGAACGGTAGGCACGTTTGTGCTCTTATGCACAGCCCTTATATGTCATTTTGTGAAAACATTCATAACATGTTGTCAAATTTGTCTATGTGTCCACTGGCTCAAAAAGAGAGGGAGCTATGATATATAAGTGGACATTTCTCTAGTAAATTCCCAGTCCATAATATCTTTAAAAATAATGAGATACAATGAAATATTGTACCTATTGGATTGTTTATTGTTTGAGTTCTATTTTAAGGTTTGTTTCAGTTGTGTTTCTCTAGGTTTAATTGCATTTCTTTAAGCTGAAAAATAGTCTAAGTAAATACATTTTGCCTAGTTGCGGTTCTGTGGATGCTATTTATCTCCTCTGCCAAGATCTTATTGATCCACAATCAAACTCCATAGCCATATAATTTTGTTGTTGCTGCTTAATGAAAACCAGAGTAGTGCTAGGCTAGGAGCGTCAAGATCCAGGGCCACTTTTAGTCAGGAAAGCTCCCTACGTGACTTTGGTTCCTCTAAACCAGAGATGTAAAACTCGCCGCATCACATTGCCGTCATGTGACATTTCACATTTTCCCCATTCGTGGAGCTGGGGTGGGTATGGCCTGTGCATGATGCATCCAGCCCCGGGCCGCTAGTTTGACACTCCAGCAGTCAAGCCTACCTCACAGGGTTGTTGTTATGAGGAGAAATGGTTGGAGGGAGTGCTACATGTGCTGCGCTGAATTCTTCTGCAAAAGACAGGACATAATTTGAAAAACTGAACTAATAATAAATCATTTGTCTTTCAGCAACGTATCACCTGTCTAAATTCCTCAGTTTGGCATTAAGTTTTCTCTGGAATTTCCAGCTTCATTCATTAATCTATTTTTAAGATGGCTTGGGCAGAGTGAAGCCCCTGAAGCAGAATCCCAGGAATAATGTAAGCAGCTTTGTCTTCCTTTCCCAGATAGATGTAAGGGTCATCTTAAAGGAAAGTCCCTTGTAGCATGTTAAAGATTGCTAAGAGTATTGTGTGTAAACTTTGATTGTAGTTTGGAACATATAGATGAAGTCTGAACAGGAATTCCTTAACTTAACAATAATTTGTTTAGCAACCATTTGAAGTAACAATGGCACTGAAAAAGTGACTTATGACCAGTCCTCACACTTATGACCCTTGCAGCATCCCCATGGTCACATGATCAAAATTCAGGTGCTTGGCAATTGGCATGAATTTACAGTGGTTGCAGCATCACACTGATTGCCTTTTGCAACCTTCCCAGCCATCTTTTAACAAGCAAAGTCAATGGGGGAAGCTAGATTTGCCTAACAACTGTGTGATTCGCTTAATAACTGTCGGGAAAAAGATGGCAGAATCAACTCTGATTCACTTAACAACTGTCTTGTTTAGCAACAGAAATTCTGGTCCCAATGGTGGTTGTAAGACGAGGACTACCTGTACACCATGTAATAATAATTTTGAGATGCTACCAAGGATTATTTTGTTTCTAACAATTGGTACTCTAGTGTTGTGACTCGTCCTCCCTCCTCTCCTCAGCCGGGCCCCTCCCGTCTCCAACCGGGCCTTTTATCAGACTCCGAGTCTGATAATGAAGATGAACGGCCTGTCATGCCTCCAGCCCCCGGCCCTGCCCCCATGTCTGGAGAGGATTCCAGGAGTGAAAGGACAAGCCTGATAAACCTCACTCATACAGCGTGTGTTCCTTTGGCTCAGCCTTCAGAGCAGGAAGCCAGCCAGGTGCTGGAATTACTCGGCCCTACTCCCTCTGACCCCTCCCTTTCCCAGAAGCTGACAGGAGATCCAGCTGAAGACAATTCAGAGTGGGAGGACCCTTGCTTCCGGAGATCTGAGAGGCGACGCCAGCAGAAGAAGGGGTGGGGCAGGCCTGGATAAATGCTGAGTCATGGAGCCACACCCCACAGCCTATATAAAGGACCTGCTTTTGGCATTCCAACCTTGAATCAAGCAAAGTCTTACCTAGTTTGCTGATATCGGACTCTATCGCTGAAGTCACAATTTGGACTCCTGCCTGCCCTGAGAAACCTCAAAGGAACTTGGCAAGCTGCAAAGGCTTCGTTGCCAAGTTTGTTACGGACTTCCTTGACTCGTTCGTCAGAGTGGAAGTGGGACACGACATCTAGTATACCAGTTATTACTGTTATCAAAGTACGACATTTTATCACAGATGCTCCTGAAGACAGTTTGTGTTTTCAACACCTCAAAGACAGCAAAGAAATTGCATTCTGAATGTGCTTCCTTCACCCCATTGTTGGCTCTTTGGGAAAGACAGACAATACTCAAGAATAGGAAGCCATTTACGGAAGACAGTCTTTGAAGTATCTTCAAAGTAGTAGCTGACTTCATTCTGCCACCTTAGAAGCCAGTATTTGTTTTTCAGGTCTTATGGTTGTTTCCTACGGTCTTCCTTCAAAATGCTGTTTCTACCCTTACGTCTTGAATCACATCTTAAAGCATTAGAGCAGAGATGAGCAACATGTGGCTCCCAAGTGTGGAAGCTGAGTTTCACCAACTCCAGCCAACCTGTATCAAAGTTGAGGGGGATTAGTTCTTGCCTTACAACTGGAAGGCCTCACGTGGCCTATGCTTGCTTAAACTAAATTGGGGCACTTCCTCTTTTTAAATGAATGAGGTACAAATACCAGCCTGCAGTTTCACGCACTATCCTGGGGGAAGGGAAAAACAACTTCAGTTCGGTTATACCAGTTCTTCACAGGAGGGACCGTTGCTAGGTTTCCCCTCATAGCATCGTTTCAATTGTCAGTTCCTTCGCCCACTCCTTCCTCTGCATGATCACCCCACCATTTTCCTCCCAGAACAACAATCAAGTGAACTGAATTGAATTTTTATGATAGGGTTTTTTTAAAACAACAACAACAACAAAAATTTTTACGGACTTTGTTTCTTTGCTTCCAGGATTTCATGAACCACAAAATACATAAATACCTAATAACACTGACATTTTACACTCCCCGCCCCCACTTCCAGGGGGCCTAGAAGCTTCTCTTGCCTCGTCCTCATGTTCTGAAGAAACAGGACATACAACAGGCCACTTTTAAATGTTGTTGAACTTCAGCTACCCTATGGCCAGTGTGCGTTTACATTGCCCACTTTGCCATAGGGCAGGGGTCTGCAAACTTGGCTCTTTTAAGACTTGTGGACTTCAACTCCCAGAGTTCCTCAGCCAGCTTTGCTGGCTGAGGAACTCTGGGAGTTGAAGTCCACAAGTCTTAAAAGAGTCAAATTTGCAGACCCCTGCCATAGGGGGTTGAGAAACATTTCTATGATAGCTGTCAATAACGACTTACAACAGTTTGTTTAGTGACTGTTCAAAGTTACAACGGCACTGAAAAAAGTGACATGACCGTTTTTCAACCTTAAGACCATCCCAGCATCCCCATGATCACATGATCAAAATTCAGATGCTTGGCAACTGACTCATATTTATGTCAATTTCAGTGTCCCGGGGTCATGTGACACCCCCCACCCCACCCTCTTTTGCAACCTTCTGACAAGCGAAGTCAAAGGCTCTTAACAACCGGAGTACTAATTTAACAACTGCAGTGATTCACTTAACAACTGTGGCAAGAAAGGTCACAAAATGGGGCAAAATTCACTTCGTAAATGTCTCATTTAGCAACAGAAATTATGGGCTCAGTTGTAGTCATAAGTCTAGGGCTGCCTGTATTGCAGTCTGTCTTGTATAGTAAGATTGCACTGATTTCGTCGGGACCTCAGTACTCAATACAAATACTCTGCTTATTGTTTTCCAGAAAGTAACTCTTGTTTAATAACTGGAATTGTTTGATGTCGTGAAGCCGAAGCTAGCACTTAAGAATATGTATGGCGTAGTATTTCTCCACTCTGACACGAAAGGTCTAATATCATGTACAATATCACTTCTATTTTCCAATCTTCCTGTGGTGTTACAACTTAAGACACCCATATGCACACCGAGCATCGTGGAGGCAATGAAAAACCTCCAACTTTTGAATCATACACGTGTGCCTATATATGATAATGAATGTAAATGTTATACAACTAATATCTACGTCTACTCCCTGACCTCCGGACCTTTAAGCGCAAGCTCAAGACTTTTTTGTTTCATCGAGCAGGGCTGGCCTAATGGTAATTTTAATGGGGTTTTTATTGCGGTTTGTTTTTTACAATTTTTTTTTATTTTTTATTTTTATTTTAATTTGAATTTATATCCCGCCCTTCTCCGAAGGCTCAGGGCGGCTTACACTGTGTTAAGCAATAGTCTTCATCTATTTGTATATTATATACAAAGTCAACTTTTATTGCCCCCAACAATCTGGGTCCTCATTTTACCTACCTTTATAAAGGATGGAAGGCTGAGTCAACCTTGGGCCTGGTGGGACTTGAACTTGCAGTAATTGCAGGCAGCTGTGTTAATAACAGACAGACTTAGTCTGTTGAGCCACCAGAGGCCCCTTTATTTATTTATTTATTTCACTATTTTAAATTTCAGCCGATTGAATTAGATTTTTAAAGATTTATTCTGTTTTTTAACTTTTGTGTAATTATTTTATTCCGGCTGTAAACCTCCCTGAGTCTTCGGAGAAGGGCGGTATAGAAATATAAATAATAAATGAATAAATAAATAAATAAACTCTCATACAGAGCAAAATTAGAAATGTGGTGTGCTTTGCTTCTCCGAATCTAATTGAACTACAGGTAGTCCTAAACTTACAACCCCAGTTGAGCCCAAAATTTCTGTTGTTAAGTGAAACCTTTGTTAAGTGAGTTTTGCCCCATGTTATGACCTTTCTTGCCTCAAGTCTTAAGGGAATCACTGCGGTTGATAAGTTAGTACAATAATATAGTTATTAAGGGAATCCGACCTCCTCACTGACTTTGCTTATCAGAAAGTCGCAAAAGAGGATCACATGATCTTCGGACACAGCAATGGTCATAAGTATGAACTAGTTGCCAAGCATATGAATTTTGAGCACATGATCACGGGGATGCTAGAAAGGTCATAACTGTGAAAAATGGTCATAAGTCATTTTTTTTTCATTGCTGTTGTAACTTTGAACCAGAGGTGGGTTTCAGCAGGTTCTGACCAGTTCTGGAGAACCGGTAGCGAAAATTTTGAGTAGTTCGGAGAACCAGTCGTAAAAATCCTGACTGGCCCCGCCCCCATCTATTCTCTGCCTCCCGAGTCCCAGCTGCTCAGGAGGAAATGGGGATTTTGCAGTATCCTTCCCTTGGAGTGGGGAGGGAATGGAGATTTTACAGTATTCTTCCCCTGCCACACCCACCAAGCCACACCCAGCAAGCCACACCCACAGAACCGGTAGTAAAAAAAATTGGAACCCACCACTGCTTTAAACTGTCACTAAATTAACTGTTGTAAGTTGAGGACTACCTGTATTGAATTGTAGCACACGTTCTAGAAACAAAAATACATCCCTGGAGCCAGTGCAAATTCCTCTCCGCTGGAGGACCGTACAATATGTAGGTACAGAGGATAAAACTGCACTCAACCATTAGTGAATTGTCTCACATTTCCATACCTAAGATTCAGAAACACATAAGTTCAGATCACAAACCGACAATTTAATATAATATCCATCCAGTTTAGACTTTTTTCTGCCATTCACAGGGTCATGCACAACAAGTCATGATGTCAGCCATACCAAGGGACCAAACAGGATACATGGCCAAGATAAACTAATTCTACTTTATTGTATTATTAATATATAAATCATGCAAGTCTGAAAGTACAGTTCTCCCATGGTCTCCTTTACAGCCTGAAAAACTAGGGAGAGTGTCTTCTGAGCTTTTTGCCCTGCCTATTATCCAGCTGTGGGCTCTTCTGTCTCTTATCTGACTGTTCCCTAGGCAGCATCTCTTCACCGCAGCTCCTAAGGTCTTTTCCACATATCATTACACGCTGTTGCCCAGTGTATATAATGATGTCACAAGCTCTGCCCTTTCATAATTGCATCCTAATGTCACACACAAAAACTTAAGGGGCAGATTTAGGTCCTAATGGAGCAAGTATAAATAAATAAATAAAAGTATGTCCCTTGCTCCTCTTCCGATATCCTCCACTAGCTCAGGGCAGAAATATATAAAACCTCAACCTCCAATCTCAGCTTCTAACCCATTCCATACAGCTAATATGCTATCAGGAATGGTACTATTTTACTTTAAAAACCAATAATGTACCGTACTTTATTTTTAGGTAATTTTTTGCAAGGCAGGATGCAATAATGACAAAGCAGCAATAAAAACAGAGCTAAATAAACAGCAGGAAAAAAGAGTAATTATAACATTAATGAGAAGCAATGAAACATCTATTGCAAAGTCACCAGCTTACTTAAACCAGCTTAAATGGCATTGTGGGAAGAGTTAGCAGGTAGGCAACTCACAGTTAATAAATGCAACAAACAGTATGAGCTGCATTTGACAATTTTGTCTAAGTGTGGCAGGGAAGAAGGAGTGAATGATTGCAAGTTATACATAAAAGGCAAAAAGCAAGAGCAAGCAGATTCTACCACATTCTACTGTGCTAGAATGTTTACTAAAGATGGGAATTGGACTGAGAAATGTTGATGAGCAGAAGCTAGGGAAAAAATCTGGTTTATTGCAAAGCATGAACATTTCTCAGAAGAAATGAAAGCAGTTATATGTAACAGTGGGATTTTACCCATTTGGTTATATGAAAAGGAGAGTTAAGTACAGGTAGTCCTCATCTTACAACAATCCATTTAGTGACCGTTCAAAGTTACAACGGCACTGAAAAAAGTGACTTATGACCAGTTTTCACACATACGACCTTTGCTCGTGTGATCAAAATTGGGATGCTTTGCAACTGATTCATATTTATGAAAGTTGCGGTGTCCCAGAGTCATGTGATCAGCTTTTGCAACCTTCTGATAAGCAAAGTGAATAGAAAAGCCAGATTCACTTACTAACTTAACAACTGTAGTGATTCACCTAAGAACTGTGGTAAGACAGGTAGTAAACTGGGGCAAAACTCATTTAACAAATGTTTCACTTAGCAAATTTTGTGCTGAATTGTGGTCGTAAGGCGAGGACTTCCTGTATATCAGGGAAAGCAGGTTTCATGCAGTTGGAATAGAGCTCATAAAAACAATGAGAGATTCGAGAAGGAATGGGCAATGGATGAATGTGGATTGAACATTAAAAAGCCATGGTGGCGCAATGGTTAGAGTGCAGTACTGCAGGCTACTTCTGCTGCCTGCCAGCTGCCTGCAATTTGGCAGATCAAATCTCACCAGGCTCAAGGTTGACTCAGCCTTCCATCTTTCTGAGGTGGGTAAAATGAAGACCCAGACTGTTGGGGGCAATAGGCTGACTCTGTAAACCGCTTAGACAGGACTGTAAAAAGCACTGCGAAGCTGTATATAAATCTGAGTGCTATTGCTATTGCTAAAGTAGGAAAGAAGTACCTTGGGGTGGCTTGGTCATACAGAAAGAATGAATGAGGTGAATCATTGTATCAAGAAGGAAGAGACTGACTGAGGAAGATTGAGAAAGCTGTGGTTAGAATAGATGAAGTTGATAAGATCTTTAAAAAGAGGTGGGAAGTTTGAGAACAAAAGGCAAGGTATGAAGCAATTGATAGATGCAGAAAAAGCAAAGAGGGTTTATAAGGATAGAATGATGAAGACACACAAGCATGGTGTTGGTAAAAC
The DNA here is from genome assembly GCF_028640845.1 of Ahaetulla prasina. NCBI lineage: Eukaryota > Metazoa > Chordata > Lepidosauria > Squamata > Colubridae > Ahaetulla > Ahaetulla prasina. The sequence continues at coordinate 147,270,090 of NC_080540.1, forward strand.
TAGTTTTAGCTATGTTTGTTCCCCTTTTTCTTATTTCATAATTTATTTAGCTTATGGTAATACTTTTTGGGGGGGGTTGTGTAATATTGTTTACCTAAACGAAAATAATCTTCTTGGAATGTATGTATGTAGCTGCTTATTACAACTTCCTGATTAAAACAAAATTCTTCAGCATCTCAATTGTTTACTGATGTTTAGCACCTTGACAAAAAAAAAACATTTAAAAAGAAACCGCAGAGCTGTTCTTTTTGAGCCTGTAAACACCTTGGGAGCAGTAGAGCTGCAGAAATCCAAGCCTATAGCCAGAAATAGCACAAGAACAAAAGATACTGAATAGGTTGCTATTATCTACCTAAAGATCTAGGGCTCTACGTGTACCCACACCAACGTTTCAGGCTCTTCAAAGCTACTCTAAAATTTCCTAGCCTTCACTCAGGGTTATAGCTGTGGCAAACAAGTCAAGTAAAAATAGAATATTTGCTCTGCTACATCCACACATGCAGTCAGAAAAAATTAAAAAGCCAGAGATATTATAAATAATGGATTCCTGTCAGGCCTCAGACACCATGAAGCTGCCTAATAAAATGTTATTTTCTTCCAAATAGTTTGCACAGGCAGCTGTTGCAAGCAGCACGGTTTTTACTCTCTGATCTTTCCAAAGTATTTTTAATTTGCCCATGCAACTGTCTTCACTCCAGCTGATCTTGGATTGCCCACAATGAATTCATCCCCATAGTCTCCACACCCCAACCCTAGGATGTTCTCTTCCGTCTCACAGATAACGTATCTCCATAGCAGTGGCTTCATCTTATGGTCAGCCCACTGCTGAGACAGGCTGTAGCCAGATCAAAGTAACCCGACAGTGGTGTTTTTCCTTCTTTGCAACCATCCTGTCTTGCAGGGAGGAAGAGGAGAAGGATGGAGGTGGTTGACTTTTGGGACTTAATTGACTCACTGCAGAATTATCCCTTCCCATCCAGATGCAAGGCTCTCTGTGCCTTCATGGCTATTTCCTCTTTGGCTGCTGGAAGAATCAAAAAACCTCTCCTGACAACCAAAGTTTTCTTGCCTTTTTTGCTCCACTCACGTGGGATACCTTCTGTGAAATCCCTATTCCCACCAGTAACCTCTGCACGACCAGTCCCCTTTAACTTTCCCGCCTCCTCCTCCTTCTCCTGCCTCCCATCTTTCTCTCCCTGAAGGCCCCCAAGAAAAGAGAAGCAGGGAAAGGAATTAATTATAGGGGACTGGGGGCTAAAACATATAAAGAATGGTTGCTGGAATTGGGTATGTCTAGTTTGATGAAAAAAAGGACTAGGGGTGACATGATAGCAATGTTCCAATATCTCAGGGGCTGCCACAAAGAAGAGGGAGTCAAACTATTCTCCAAAGCACCTGAAGGCAAGACAAAAAGCAATGGGTGGAAATTTCCTGACAGTGAGAACAATTAATCAGTGGAATGACTTGCCTCCAGAAGTTGTGAATGCTCCAACATTGGAAGTTTTTAAGAAGAGATTGGACAACCATTTGTCTGAATTGGTATAGGGTTTCCTGCCTGAGAAGAGGGGTGCACTAGAAGATCTCCAAGGTCCCTTCTAACTCTGTTATTCTATCCTACTCTCTGTATTGCTTGCTTGCCTCTATCCCTGACCCTAGCCATGCCTTTCCTGTTCCTCTTTCCTTTGCTGCACCTTTCTTTACTTCCATCCTTACTAGAGATCATCACCACACACACACACACCCATTAGCAGAAACATCTGCAGGCCTCTGCATCACTGTAAGGATTTGTGCTAGGCCTGGATGTGGTGGAGGCGGCTTGGTACTATTTCTGCAGTCAGAACAAGAAGTGATGGTAAAGAATACGTGCCTGGCCTGGGAAGAGAAAAGTAGGAGCAAAAACGGAAAAGAATCCACTTTGCTATCTTTACACAAGTAAGAGTACTAGCAGCTAACCTTCTCCCCTTTTTAACAGCAATGACTCCACCAGTCGGATTCTGGAGGCATAGAAAGGAATGTTATGGGGGCAGCATTTCTCCAATCGACAGATGTTCCCTCGATCTCAAGCATGGGAGGAAAGCACATCAAGGAGAGTGTGTGGATGAGGCCAGTGGGCAGGGAACATGATGAAACCCATCAATGCTACCTCCAGCTGACCAGCCCTGCTTTCTGAATTAAGGGGTTCCCAGAATAACAAAAATCTCTTGACCCATTCCACACCCAAGACCAGGGGGTCTGCAAACTTGGGAACTTTAAGACTTGTGGCCTTCAATTCCCAGAATCCTCCAGCCAGCAATGCTGGGAGAATTCTGGGAGTTGAAGTCCACAAGTCTTAAAAGTTGCCAAGTTTGCAGATTCTTGCACTGTACCAAAGACTATAAGATCTAAATTATAAGCACATTTCCTTAGGCTTTCTCAAATCCAGATAGATTTTCCTCCTGTGTGGATGGTATCCAACCAGTAGAAGCATTCTAATGGCAATATGAGGAATTGGCAAAATATTATTGTTATACAACTACAATTTTAGTCCTGTATGGCATTCATTGCTCGTGAACAGGACCACTGCCTGCCAACTTTTTCTTTCTCTTTGGGTTACAAAAATATTCATTTGTGACATGCAGTTTTCATATTCCATTTAGCTTTCTGCACAGTGCTCTTCCCAGGGACCATCCTTGGCAGAACAAAAATAATAATAATAAAGACTTGCTGCCTAAAAGTTGGAGAAGAGACACTAAAGCACCATCTCAGAACAGTCCATTCATCTGCCCCTCCCTGTCCTACTTTGTGTTGCTCGGATGGACTTTGACTGAGAAGCACTGTGAGTAAAATAGCTATGGAGACCACCTATGCTGCACCAGCCAGTTCTTCCACAATACTTCCTCTAAGGCCTTTTTGGAATGAGTCATTTGTGCCTGGCATGTGTTCTGGAGAGCCATGCCAGGCACCATTCCTCTGTGTGACAGGAAAATAAGCTGGCCTGGTACTTTTGATGCCTCATTCAAAAGAGTCCTTCTAGGGACCAGTGGTGGGTTTCAAATTTTTTTACTACCGGTTCCGTGGGTGTGGCTTGGTGGCGTGGCGTGGCATGGCATGACGTGGCATGACATGGCTCAGTGGGCGTGGCTTGGTGGGCATGGCATGGGAAGGATACTGTATAATCTCCATTACTGCCCCACTCCAGGGGAAGGTTACTGCAAAATCCCCATTTCCTCCCAATCAGCTGGGACTCGGGAGGCAGAGAATAGATGGGGGAGGTGCAGTCAGAATTTTTACTACCAGTTCTCCAAACTACTTAAATTTTCCACTACCGGTTCTCCAGAACTAGTCAGAACCTGCTGAAACCCACCTCTGATTGGGACAGGCATGAGACTTCAGAGCAAAGAGAGCCAGCCCTGTTTCCTCATACCTAAAAGCTTCCTGGACTGGCTGATACAGCTTTCCACATAGTTTTCATTAGAACTACCAGACTACAGGCTTACAAGATTCTCCAGAGACCTGTTCACATGCTTAATTTCAAGAGATACACATTTGAAGAAGTAAGTATTTAAAACCCAAGTGGCCAATAGCACAATTCTCCCCCCACCGCCCCCCACAAAAATAATCTTTCTTCAAATTCATTAAATGTAGACAGAGTATGGCAGTATTATCAATGCAAAATAATTTTCAGGGATGCCCGATTTAAAGTAATTTTGGCAAATAAAGGATTCTTGCTGAAAAAATGTAAGACATTGGCAGCATTTCTTATTGCACTGTTTAGTTTACTTAATAGAGGCGTTAAACTCTGAGGAAAATCACAATGATGCAGTGCCTGTGATCTATATATCTCGTAGCAAAAAGCAGCATAGCATGAATGAATAAAGAAATTGTGGCAGAAAAATGATTCTTTTTTTCAGTTATTATCCTAGCTACTATACAACAGTGGAGACAAGGTCTGAAAGAAACGTCAACCCACGATTTGGAGGTCAAGTAGCAATGTTAGCACTCTTTCCCGAGAATGAGTTTACGTAAAGGGAACAGAGAATAAGCTAATTACTTGAAGATGTAATCAGAATCTTGATACTTCTTGAACTAACAGTTGGGAATCCCAAGGTTTTCTCAAAAGCATAAAAGCTAGAGCCCTCGTTGCTTGCCTACTTATGGATAAATTATCTGACTCATGTGTCTTTTCTTCCTCCTCCACACATTTTCTACCACTTTGCCGTTTTCTCTACAACATGCAATTTTCCTTTTGAGTCAGATTGGCTTGTATACCTTATATTTTCTCTCTGTGGCTCAAAATCTTTTGAGATGCCTGAAGATGTTTATCAGTTATGTCACGTGCTCAAGCATGGTACGCTGTTATTCAGCTCTGGAGTCTGGATAGCCTATAGCAGATTGATGAAAAAAATGGGTTCATACAATACAGTCATGATTAATTGAACAGTTTACTCTAATGGCCCAGTTTCCCGAGTTTAATGACAGACCTAACTTCCTTAAAGCAAAAGCGTAAGTTAAGTTCACACAACAAGCTAGTCTACACTTCTCCTAAAACTAAAATCCTATGGCATTTCAGGACCCCTTCACAAATGGATATCTGCTTTTCTGTCTAACAGACAACAAGTGGTCAAAATTGGCAATGCTCTATCAAATCCTGTTCCTGTCAAGAGTGGCGTCCCTCAAGGCAGCGTCCTTGGACCAACACTCTTCATACTATACATTAACGATCTTTGTGACCATATCGCAAGTAATTGTGTTCTCTTTGCTGACAATGTCAAACTATTTAACACCACAGACAATGCATCTATCATGCAAAAAGACCTTGATCATCTAACCACTTGGTCTAAAACTTGGCAACTCCAAATCTCAACCAGCAAATGCTCAGCCTTACATATTGGAAAAAAGAACCCAAACACTAAGTACATACTTGATGGACATTACCTTACAGATGACCCCCACCCCGTTTAAGACCTTGGAGTTTTCATGTCAAATGATCTAAGTGCCAAAGCCCATTGTAACTACATAGCAAAAAAGGCTCTAAGAGTTGTAAACCTAATTTTGCGTAGCTTCTTTTCCAAAAACACTACACTACTAACCAGAGCATATAAAACATTTGCTAGATCAATTCTAGAATACAGCTCGCCTGTTTGGAATCCTCACCACATCTCTGACATCAATACAATTGAACGAGTCCAGAAATATTTTACAAGAAGAGTTCTCCATTCCTCTAAAAACAACAAAATACCTTATCCCACCAGACTTGAAATCCTAGGCTTAGAAAACTTGGAACTCCATCGCCTTCGACAAGACTCATAGAATGCCTATTGTAATGTCCTTCCTATTAAAGACTACTTCAGTTTTAATTGCAATAATACAAGAGCAACCAACAGATTTAAACTCAATGTTAACCGCTTTAATCTAGATTGCAGAAAATACGACTTCTGTAACAGAATCATCAGTGCTTGGAATACTTTACCTGACTCTGTGGTCTCTTCCCATAATCCTAAAAGCTTTAACCAAAAACTTTCTACTATTGACTTCACCCCATTCCTAAGAGGACCATAAGGGGCGTGCATAAGCGCACAAACATGCCTACCGCTCCTGTCCTATTGTTTTTTCTTCTTCTTCCTATATATATATATACATATATATATATATATATATATATATATATATATATATATATATATATATATATATATATATATATATATGCTTATACCTCCTAATATTTACTCATATATATGTTTATATACTATATAATCTTTTTATATGATGTTGTGACAAATAAAATAAATAAATTTTAAAAAAAGATGATTTATTAGTTAATGATTCAGTGTTCTGTGAAAACATAATGCCAAAGGAAAGTTTTGCTTTATAGTGAAAGATTGTAGTCTCAAAATGCAACTGCCTAGATATAGTTATCGCTTTGTTGTTTGTAGAAATTAAAGGGACTTAATCTATTTTAATATCAGGCATGGACTAGTCAACATTTCAGTGAACCTTAAGCAGCGTACAGCTGAAGTTGGAAAGTAAAATTATGCAAATTAATTAACTTGGATTTATTTGCATGAAGTATTCAAAGAGCACATGGGTAAACGGACGGAGAGTACAGACCTTGCTGTAAATAAAGTTATTTCATGAAATGCAAATAGCTCAATGGAACCAAAATGTGTTACTATTCAAGTACTTTAAAATGGGTCACTTCATACGCTGTATTTTTTTCCATATTCAAAGCAACAAAGAATATTTTCATATATGATTTTTATGCTGTTTTCCACATAGTGGGAAGCCAGGGCCAAGCCTAGTATACAGGTAGGTAGTCCTGGATTTACAACCATTCATTTAGTGACTGTTTGAAATTACAACAGCACTGAAAAAAGTGACTTATGACCGTTTTTCGCACTTATGACTGTTACAGCATCCCTATGGTCACATGATCAAAATTCGGATGCTTAGCAACTGACTCATATTCATGACATAGATCAGCTGCTGTGGCGTAGTGGTTAGAAAGCAGTACTGCAGGCTACTTCTGCTGACTGCTGACGGTCTGCAATTTGGCAGTTCGAATGTCACCAGGCTCAAGGTTGACTCAGCCTTCCATCCTTCCGAGGTTGGTAAAATGAGGACCCAGATCGTTGGGGGCAATATGCGGATTCTGTAAACCGCTTAGAGAGGGCTGTAAAGCACTATGAAGCAGTTTATAAGTCTAAGTGCTATTGCCTTAATGGTTACAGTGTCCTGGGATCATGTGATCACCATTTGTATTCTTCCGACAAGCAAGGTCGATGGGGAAGCCAGATTCACTTAACAACCATGTTACTAATTTAACAACTTCAGTGATTCACTGAACAACTGTGGCAAGAATGGTCATAAAACAGGGGGGAAACTCACTTAGCAAGAGAAATTTGGGGCACAATTGCGGTAGTAAGTCGAGGACTGCCTATATACACAAACAGGGCAAAATGCATTCACATTAAAGCCTGCATACAGACAAACTGTATGCAGGCTTTTATGTGAATGCATTTTGCCCTGTTTGTGTATATAGGCAGTCCTCGACTTACTACTACAATTGCCATTAAGTAAACCGTTTCACCAGAAAACTGAGCAAAGTACCGGGCTCCTCTTTGAAGAAAGTTCACAGTTTGTGCTATTTTTTTTTTTAAAAAAACAGCAGCTAAAAGAAGCCTTGTATGCAGTTGTGCAAGAAAAGTCACTTCTTGAGTGGAAACCGATAGGCCCTTTGATTTCAGGCCACTCTGAAAGCGGGTGGAAGAGGAAGCACAGAGGAAGCCGAGAGACCTGCTTCACAACAGGCTGGTCCCAGAGAAGCAGCAACGTGATCTCTGCCAAGCATGAGTCACCCTGTCCTTGCTTTTGCGAGCACCAATGTAGCAGCCTCCGCCTGCTGCCTTGCCCACCTCTAAGGAAAAGCAAGCGGGGACGATATACCCAAGAGGGAAGAACGGCAGTTGAATTCACCGCTGTGAAAATGATGAGCTGCTAAGCGCAGGAAGCAGAAACGGCAGAAGGACAAGTGCAAAGGAACGGGCCATTCCTGCGCTGCCCCCATGGTTTGGCAAATTGATCAGAAGTCATTTTCACTTCCTCCTCCTCCTCCTCCTCCTGCCAGCCCCCAGCCTTATCCTGACCTGATGGAGAACCAGCCCCAAAGCACAAGGGAGAAAATGCACTCGATTTACACGTATTTGTCCCAAAGTAGCATAGAGTACATAGCCGGTGACAATGTGAGGAAGAAAAGTCACACACCCTTCATGTACAGCCTCTAATGTGCAAAGTAATTCTCATTCCAAAAATAAACTGACTTTCTCCTCGCTGCTCGTGAGTTGCCAGGAGGCTTTGGGGCCATCAAGTCCAATCTCCTTGCCTTGTAGGAATCCAGATTAAATATGGCTGCCTAGCCTCTGCTTGTACACAGCCAGCAAAGAGAAGTCAGAAGTGTGACTTTCTTTCAGGTTTGTAAAGAGTGCTCTGATTCTTCTTTTCACAAGGCTAAACCTTCCCAGACCTTTCCTTTGGTCATTCTTCATAGGACTTAGGACTTAGGCCTGTTATTAAAACACAGCTGCCTGCAATTACTGCAGGTTCTAGTCCCACCAGGTCCAAGGTTGACTCAGCCTTCCATCCTTTATAAGGTAGGTAAAATGAAGACCCAGATTGTTGGGGGGGCAATAAGTTGACTTTGTAAATATACAAATAGAATGAGACTATTGCCTTACACACTGTAAGCCGCCCTGAGTCTTCGGAGAAGGGCGGGATATAAATGTAAATAATAATAATAATAATTAATTAATAATAATAATTAATTCATAGGACTTAGTTCTGATCATCCTCTTGGCCTTTTACATACGTTCCACTATGTCTGCATTCTTCTTAAAAAGTGGTACCCAGAAATAGACATTGTAATCAAAAGGAAGATGTATTTACCTTTATTATTTTTTTAATAAACAACTCAAGGCAGCAAACATACCTAACTTTCCTCCGTTCTCCTCCCTTCCCCACAACAACAGCCCTGTGAGGTGGTTTGGGCTGAGAGAGAATGACTGGCCCAAAGTCACCCAGCTGGTTTTCCTGCCTAAGACAGAACTAGAACTCACAGTCTCTTGGTTTCTAGCCTGGGGCTTTAACCATTAGACCAAACTGAACTGGACAATTAGACAAATGTTATTATTAGTTGCGAAGTCGTGTCCGACCCATCGCGACCCCATGGACAACATTCCTCCAGGCCTTCTTGTCCTCTACCATCCTCTGGAGTCCATTTAAACTCACGCCTACTGCTTCAGTGACTCCATCCAGCTACCTCGTTCTCTGTCGTCCCCTTCTTCTTTTGCCCTCAATCTTTCCCAGCATTAGGCTCTTCTCCAGGGAGTCCTTCCTTCGCATTAGGTGGCCAAAGTATTAGACAAATAGGATGGGACAATTAGACAAACAAAATGGAATAAATACAGCATTTCATACAACTTAATATTTTTTCTATTTAACACAGCCTAAAATTGCACTTGGCTTTCTTGCAATCATTTTACCTTGATGTCTTCTCTGCCCACAATCAATTACCATCTTAAGATCTTAAGTAGTGTTATCAAGCCAGGATGCCCCATTTTATGCCCAGTTTTGATTACTAGTTTTAAGTAACTTTGCATTTGTTAACTAGTTATCAAGCATCCATATGTACTGTAAAGCATGTGACCATGCGGATGCTGCAATGGTCATAAGTAAGCTTTTTCAGTGCCGTTGTAACATTGACCAGTCACTAAATGAATGGTTGTAAGTCAAGAAGTACCTGTACTCAAGTGACCTATGCTTCCTAATAATTGTTACGCCATCCAACCCAGTCTCACTACACTGCTAATCAGATACGTATGGGATAGGATTTTTTAAAATACTTTATTGAAATAAAGAAATATTTTGAGTAGAGGTAGTCCTTGACCTATGACCACAATTGAGCCCAACATTTCTATTGCTAAATGAGACAGTTGTTAAGTGCCTTCTGCCCCATTTTACGAACTTGCTTGCCTCAGCTAATAAGTGGATTGCTGCAGTTGTTACATTAGAAACATGATTGTTGAGTGAACCTGACTTCCCCATTGACTTTGCTTGTAAGAAGGTTGATCAAAAGGTGATCACATGACCCTGAAACACTGCAACCATCACAAATATGAACTGGTTGCCAAACGTCCAACTTTTGGTCACGTGACCATGGGGATTGCTGCAACAGTCATCAGTGTGAAAAACAGTCACTTTCTCAGTGCTTTGGTCACTAAACACATGGTTGTAAGTTGAAGACTATCTATATAACATTGTTCCACTCTGCTAAGGATGTTACCAACTTGAAAAAAGGTAGTAAGTTTAATCAGGTAAGCTTTGTTCTCGAGAAATTCATGCTGACTTCTGATAATCACCATATTGCTTTCAGTAAGTTCTTTAGGATCTTCCCAGGTATTTAATTCAGACTAACTAGTCTATAGTTCTTTGAATTCTCCTTCCTATAGAGTTAACCTATGCCTCCATCTAATTCCTTAGCAGCCCACTCAATCTTCAGGATTTCTCAAGGATAATACATGTAAATTCAGACAGATTATCAGCAATTTCTTCTACAGCTACAGTATGATGTCATTCATCTGACTCTGGAGATTTAGTCATTTGAGGTAAATGATACCCAGAGGATATTTCATTATCATATTCCATTATCATGCTTTTGTCAGTTTCAGTTTCCTACCTCTTCATCTTGCTCTTCACAATCACCTTGTGGAACAAATGCCTCCTTTTCAGAAAAGCCAAAATAAGATTATTTTCTTTCTTATTTGCTGGTATTTTCCACCCTCATTGACTAGCTGACATATTTTTTCCTTTTATTTTTAGCGTAGATTTATGTTATTTTTTTATATCCCTGGTTAACCTCAGTTCATTCTGAGCCTTAGCCCTTCCAACATCATTCCCACCACAACTTCAAATATTGTTGTGTTTTCTTCCTTGTGGACCTCTCCCTCATTCCATCTCCTACATGTCTCCTTTGGGTTTTTTTGTTTTTATAACCTCAGTAAATGTTTTGTGCAATCATGCTGGCTTCTTCTACTGCAGGAGTGTCCAACCTTAGCAACTTTAAGACTTGTGGACTTTAGCTCCCAGAATTCCATGCTGGCTGGGGAATTCTGGGAGTTGAAGTCCATAGGTCTTAAAGTTGCTAAGATTGGACACAATTGTTCTGCAGTGTTCCAGATTATTTTCCTTCGATGAAAGAGTTTGCAATTCTTTCAGTATATTTTTTGTGGGATTTTCACCCATTTTGGTCTTTTTCATAATTCTATTTATAATCGTTTTGAGGTTCTTCAGATTTGGTTCTTTGGGTCAAAATCTGCATTTCCATAACCACAGATTTAGCTTTTCTTAAAATCAAGACCTCCAGCAACAGCTAATCATTTTCTTCCAATATTTTTTCTCTGTTATGGCTCTCACCCTGTTAATTGTTCTGGAAGTCTTTTAAGACCTGATTCCCAGTTCCCAAGCTAGGAATTAGGGTACTTGCTGACAGAAGGAAACTTCTATCATCAAGATAAGGGGGGGAAAAAACCACAAACTTTTGGAAGAATCCTATTTAGAAGGATTTCTATTTTAACAGATGTTGTGTAATTAGAACATCTTATTATTGCTACGAATGTGATATAACCTCATATAGATTTAAATCTATTTGATACCAGAAGATAAAGGTTTTGGTATTAGAGCGAAGGTTATTGAGAGGTCTTAAGCTATTTTAAGAGGTACTGGCATAACATGACAAGGCAAGAAAATATCAATCATGTTTTTAATCTTGCAGATAAAGGAGAAGTGATTGCTGTAACTAGATCAAATGGAATTTAAGAATGAGATGATAAGTAAATAAAAATAATAATAGCTTAATTATTAAGAAAGATCCATCTAAGAGTCTTATAGCTAGTACTTAACAATGATAACTGGGATGAGAATTTCCATCATCAAGTGTAACATCATATAACTTCACATGAGATAGAAAGGCTACACATGAGATAGGAGGGATATATATGAGATAAAATGATAGATGGGGTTGAAGTTGCAGGAACTTTGGAGGAGAATGGTTGTGTCTTATTAGAATTCAACATAATTCAGACACAAGCAATAAAATCAAACTAGTGTCTTAAGACTTATAAGGGAGAGCTTGATAAGGATTCTATGGATGAAAATCTTAAAAGGGAAAATCTCAAGAAGCTTGGGAAACTCGGAAAAATGAGATTATAAAAGCCTAGTCTAGTACAATACCATTGGAAATGAAAAATAAGAGATCCCAGTTGAAACCACCATGGTTGAATAAAGAACTCTGATAAACTGAAAGAGAAAAAAGACAAGTATAAAAAGTGGAAAGAGAGACATGTAATTAAGGCAGAACGTCAGCCTACAGCCCAAATATGTGAAGATGAAGTCAGGAATAAGGGAATAGCAAGGTAAATCATCAAATTTGCAGACATCAAACTAGGAGAAATAGCCAGAATTTTAGACTCAAGATACAAAAGAATATAGACAGACTTTAACACTGAACCCTATCTAACAAAATGCAATTCAGTGGTGAGAAAAGTAAGGTTGTATGCTAGGGCAATAAAAACCAAGTGCACAGGTACAAAATAGGTGTTACCTGGCTCAACAGCAGTAACTCTAACAGGGATCTAAAAGTTCTAATGAATAACCACTTAGGTATGAGCCAGCAGGGTGCTACAGCTGCCAAAAAAGCCAATGCAGTCCTAGGCTATATCAACAGAAGAATAGTATCAAGATCATGTGAAGTATTAATACCTCTATATATTGCTTTAGTAACACCACACTTGTAATACTGCAACCTGTTTTGGTTACCGCAGTACAAAAAAAATATTGAGACTCTAGAAAACAAAGATGATTAGGGGACTGGAGGCTATAACATAAGATGAATGGCTGCAGGAGTTGGATATGTCTAGTCCCCTGATGGCAAACCTATGGCACGTTTGCCAGAGGTGGCATGCAGCGCCCTCTTTGTGGGCCCACGAGCTGTCGGCCCAGTTCAGCTCCTCTGCGCATGCATACATGCCTCCTGCCTGCTAGCTGGTCTTCAGGTCTCTACCGTGCATGCATGGGTGGTGTGCTCATGTGAGGGCCACATGTGGGGGGATGCATGCGTGGGGAAGGGGCACATGCGCAGGGGCCCCATGCGCATTGCATTTCAGGGGTTCAGCCTCTTTGGGCACTCGGTCCGGAAAAGGTTAGCCATCACTGGTCTAGTCCAACAACGAGAAGGACTAGGGATGACATGATAACAGTCTTCCAATATTTAAGAGACTGTCACAAAGAAGAGGAGGACAACCTATTCTCCAAAGCAACTGAAGGAAGGACCAGAAGCAATGGATGGAAACTACAGTGATCAAGGAGAGAAGCAACTTAGAACTAAGGAGAAAATTCCTGACAGTGAAAACAATCAATCAGTGGAACAAGTTGCCTTCAGAGGTTATGCATGCACTATTAAGAAAAGATTGGACAACCATTTGTGTGAAACGGTATAGGATCTCCTGCTTGAGGAGGCTCCAAGGACCCTTCCAATCTCTGTTATTCTGTTACATCTCTTAGCAATGGAAATTTTGGCACTTTCAGTTGCCATTTTTATGCTAATCAGTGTGGATCCTTAAGTGAAGATGTCATCACATGGTTGACGTTTGTGACCTTCTGCTGGCTTTTCCATTGACTTTGCTTATAGGAAGCCAGCAGTGAAGGTCATAAGTGGAGACCCCCAGACTTATGGTCATGGGGGATTTCAACTTGCCATTGACCGGCACAGCATCGACAGCAGCTCGGGAGTTCATGGCCTCCATGACGGCCATGGACCTGACTCAAGTAGTTGATGGTCCTACTCACATCGGGGGAGGCACACTGGATCTGATTTATATCTCTGGACAGTGGTTAAATGATCTGGATTTAGGAGATTTAGCGACAGAGCCTTTGTCATGGTCAGATCATTCTCTCCTTTGTCTGGACTTTCGGACCGCCACTCAACACTGCAGGGAGACAGGACCAATACGCTGGTTCCGTCCCAGGTGCCTGATGGATCCGGAGAGGTTCCTGACGGAGCTTGGACCGTTCCCTGAGGGTCTGGCCCACGGCATGGCTGAAGAACTAGTCGTGGCTTGGGAACAGGCCGCGGCTGGGGCTCTAGACCATGTCGTGCCTTTGCGGCCTCTGACCCGGCATAGGTCTCAACCAGCTCCTTGGTTTTCCGAGGAGCTGAGGGAGATGAAACGCCGGAGAAGACGCCTAGAGAGTGCCTGGAGATCCAGCCGTTCGGAAGCTGACCGGACACTAGTTAGGTCATATAGTCGGACCTACCTATTGGCATTGAGGGAAGTGAAGCGTTCTTACGTTTCCTCCCTCATTGCATCGGCAGATAACCACCCGGCCGCCCTGTTTCGGGTGACCCGCTCTCTCCTTCAACAGGAGATGCGGGAGGACCCCTTACAAGGGTGTGCCGAGGATTTTAGTGTTTATCTATACAATAAAATCGCTCAGCTTCGGGACGGGTTGGATCAAAATTGGGTAGATCCAGGTGAGATGTCGGAGATTTGTCTTGTTGAGACTGTTTGGGATGGGTTTGACCGTGTGACTCCTGAGGACGTGGACAGGTTGTTGGGGAGGTTGAATGCCACCACATGTTTACTGGGCCCGTGCCTCTCCTGGCTGGTGCTGGCCATGCACGAGGTGACACAAGGCTGGCTCCGGGGGATTATTAATGCTTCTTTGTTGGAAGGGGTTTTTCCTGCTGCCTTGAAAGAGGCGGTGGTGAGACCCCTCCTCAAGAAGTCTTCCCTGGACCCAGCTGTTTTAGGAAATTATCGTCCGGTCTCCAACCTTCACTTTGTGGCGAAGGTTGTAGAGAGTGTGGTGGCACATCAATTACCCCAATACCTGGATGAAACTGTCTATCTAGACCCATTCCAGTCCGGCTTTCGGCCCGGATACAGTACGGAGACGGCTTTGGTCGCGTTGGTTGATGATCTCTGGAGGGCCCGGGACAGGGGTTATTCCTCTGCCCTGGTCCTATTAGACCTCTCAGCGGCTTTTGATACCATCGACCATGGTATCCTGCTGCACCGGCTGGGGAGTTTGGGAGTGGGAGGCACCGTTTATCGGTGGTTCTCCTCCTATCTCTCTGACCGGTCGCAGACGGTGTTGGCAGGGGGGCAGAGATCGACCGCGAGGCGCCTCATGTGTGGGGTGCCGCAGGGGTCGATTCTCTCGCCTCTCCTGTTCAACATCTATATGAAGCCGCTGGGTGAGATCATCAATGGTTTTGGGTGAGTTACCAACTGTACGCTGACAATACACAGCTGTACTTTTCCACCGCAGGCCACTCCAGGCCACCCCAACGAAGCTGTCGAAGTACTGTCCTGGTGTCTGGAAGCTGTACGGGTCTGGATGGGGAGAAACAGGCTCAAGCTCAACCCCTCCAAGACGGAGTGGCTGTGGATGCTGGCACCCCGGTACAGTCAGCGGCAACCACGGCTGACTGTTGGGGGCGAGTCATTGGCCCCGATGGAGAGGGTGCGCAACTTAGGCGTTCTCCTGGATGGGCAGTTGTCTTTTGAAGATCACTTGATGACCGTCTCCAGGAGAGCTTTTTATCAGGTTCGCCTGATTCGCCAGTTGCGCCCCTTCCTTGACCAGGATGCCCTATGCACAGTCACTCATGCCCTTGTTACCTCTCGCTTGGATTACTGCAATGGTCTCTACATGGGGCTCCCCTTGAAGAGCACCCGGAGGCTCCAGTTGATTCAGAATGCAGCTGCGCGGGTGATAGAGGGAGCCGCTCGTGGCTCCCATGTAACACCACTCCTGCGCAGGCTGCACTGGCTACCTGTGGTCTTTCGGGTGCACTTCAAGGTGTTGGTTACTACCTTTAAAGCACTCCATGGTTTAGGGCCGGGTTACTTACGGGACCACCTACTGCTACCGATTGCCTCCCACCGACCCGTGTGCTCTCGCAGAGAGGGACTCTTCAGGGTGCCGTCCACCAAGCAATGTCGGCTGGCGGCCCCCAGGGGAAGGGCCTTCTCTGTGGGGGCTCCCACCCTCTGGAATGAACTTCCCCAGGACTCTGTCAACTGCCTGACATTCCGACCTTTTGCTGCGAGTTGAAGACATATCTATTTATTCGCGCAGGACTGGCATAGAAATTTTTAGTAGTTTTTAATATTTGGATTTAAATTTTATTGGGTTTTATGGTTTTAAATGGATTTTAATTTGGCCTTACATTTAATAAGTTTTTTAATTACTGTTTTATTGTGCACTTTTTACTGTTTTATTTGGCTGTGAACCGCCCTGAGTCCTTCGGGAGAAGGGCGGTATAAAAATTTAATAAATAAATAAATAAATAAATAAATAAATAAATAAATAAATAAATAAATAAATAAATAAATAAATAAATGGTGATCACAAGATGCTGTAATATTGTAATTATGAGCCAGATGCCAAGCATCTCAATCATGTTCATGTGGCCATGAGAGTGCTGTAACTGTTGCAGGTTTGAACAGTCACTGAACAAATAGACCTAAGCAAGGACCACCTGTATGTGAACCTAATCAAAGTCACTGGATAGGAGAGCAGGATGCAAATCCGTGATCTCTGTGTCAATCAAGAGTCCATTGATTTTGTTATTAATAAAAGACCAAGTGTTCCTGTATTGTATATTTTGCTGAAGACTGATAAATGAGATAGACTACCTCAAAAACAGTCCATCATTTCTTATAATATCAGTTCTTTGATTATCATTTATATCCATAGGTGTGTTGGAAGAAATGTCCATCTGGGTTCATTTCCAAGTGGGGAAAAAAACACTGGAAACATGGAGACTGCTTGGAAAGATGGTTTAATGGTGGACAGGATCACATGGTTTGAGTTCCTGAACAGAAAAGGGCTGAGATGCTGAGCGCGCCTTGGTTTTATGCCCTCTCTGAGCTTTGAACTTCCTGGGGCACAGGAAGAGTATCCTGATTGGTTGTCAGACTCCCAGGGAGTGGGGGTCTTAGCTAGCCTTGCTGGCTGATGTAATCTTCCCAGGTGTCATGTGGTGAGTTTCTGTTGCTAGATGGGTCCTATTGTGTTGCAGATGATGGTCCCACTGACAAAGGTGGGGAGAATGAGTTTCTGCTCTGGCCCGTTGACAAAGGTGGGGGGAGGCAGGAAGCTGCAGGAAGCTGCTTTGTCCTTAAAACATGTTTCTCCATTTCTCATCCAGGGAAATATAATATGCTGCCCTTTTTAATATTTTCTAAAATATTTCATTCTTCCAGGAGAGGGGTGGGTGCTAACTTCCTACAGGTGAAAGAAACTTCTGCCTGTGTAAAGATTTTATTGAGATTTTAGAAAAGATCCTAATAGATCATATTGTTCCATCTGTATGAGGTAACAGGTCTAAGCCATCAAGACAAGTACAGCTAATAATTAGTCAGAAAACGGAATGGAATAAGCAATGTGTAATGTTGTTGTGTGCTGTGCTTTGTTTCCTCTGGCAACAAAGAACATAATGGGGAATATCTTCTGACTGAGTTCATCAACCAGAGCTATATTTAAACTTTCAAAACTCTCATAGATTACACACAATAACCAATTGAGCCAAAGGACAGATTTACACTTTTCGTTTGCCCAAAAACCAAAATGAGCCACACTCTTCTTCTTGAATGCAGGAGTGGATGACATCATAGCCTTTTCTCACCCCAAATTCCCTCTGCCCTCTAGAAGCTCATAACTCAATTGAACCTGTGCATTTCTTGTTGTAAAGCAGGGATGGGGAACTATGGCCCTGTTATGACTTGTGGACTTCAACTCCCAGAATTCCTGAGCCAGCCATGCTGGAATTCTGGGAGTTGAAGTCCACAAGACATTAGAGATCTTGTTATGACTAAGCAGGGTCATGGGGGAGAAATTACATAATCCAGACACTGAAGCAGGTGTGAGCGGAAAAAAACACAACAACTTCAGAATAAAATCACCTTGATTTTATTGGTACAAGAAGGGGCAAAGAGAACTTCTGTTTGATGTCATCCTTTGAGCTAGGCCAGATCAGGAAACGGACACTGCAAGGATGGCAGGTATGTTACATTATTGTTGTAGGACATAATAACAGAAACTTGAAAGCCCGTGTTAGCCTCTTTCTCACCTTTGGACTATGTCATTACTTCTCCAAGTTCCTCTTTAAAGAATCTCTGATACTTTGATAATCTATAACTTCCTTTACACCCAATGGGCACCTATTTCAGTTTCTGCCCAAGCTGTGGGAAGCATGGTCCCCTTGCTTTCCCATTCCCTGCCTTCAGCACTGCAAAGTTTCTGTTTGCTTTTCTATTTCTAAATTTTTTTAAGTTGCACCATAGGAACTGTGGAATGAAGCTATACTTCCAGGGAACATTTTCTGGTCGATATGCAAGTGAAACCTCTGTGCTTTCTTGTTACGAAGTTTCTATGGTATTTACAGGAGGACATGAGAAGAAAAGGAAAAAAAAAGGCTGTTTCCTTTCTTCTGGATTACAGGTAATCCTTGATTTATGACCATTCATTTAAAAACCTTTAAGTTACAGCAGCATTGCAAAAAGTGATGATCAATCCTTGCATTTACAAATGTCATAGCAACTCCACAATTGCATGTTCAAAATTTGGACACTTGGCAATCAGCGTGTATTTCTATTCATTGCAGTGTCCCAGAGTCGCATAATTGCCATTTGTGACATTCTCAGTAATTTCCTATAAAGTTCAAAGGAACAGCCCGGATTTGCTTAATGAGGGCATGATTACAGCCGCAGCATGAAAGGTTTTAAAATTTGGCATGGCTCACTTAATGATCAGATAGTTTAACAATGAAAGTTCCAAATCCTGTTGTGGTGGTAAGTCGAAGACTTCCTGAATTGTAGGATCAGAGCAATGATGATATAAGAAAATAAGAAATAAGTCCTGGAAAGAGGAACAAAGAAAGTGTTTGCATTAGTATCAAAAGGAAATGTAATGTATCTTTAAATATTTTGGCGGGAAACAAGCACGTTGCTGATTGGTTGAAGCCGCCGGTTAAACAGTATATAAGGAGAGGTTTTTCCCCAGCCTGGTTGCTGGGTTCACCATATAGTAAAGAGCTGTTGTCACTACCCTGGTCTCCTGCCTCGTTATTGCCCTCTGGAACGAGCTCCCCCCAGGACTTCGCCAACTCTCGGACCTTAGAACCTTCCGCCGTGAACTTAAAACACACTTATTCAGGTGCGCAGGACTGGATTAGATTTTTTAGCTTTTAAATTTTAAATTTTAAATTTTATACTGATTTTAATTGGTTTTATTATTTTTAGTTCAATTGGCCGGCTAAATATTTCATTTTAAAATTTATTTTAAATTCATTGTCTATCTATGTATTTTAATATGGCTGAGTCCTTCGGGAGAAGGGCAGTCTAGAAATTTGATTAATAAAATATTTGATTAATAAACTTAACACTGGCGACGAAGGTGGGATCTCGAGGTTAAGAGCACCAGGAACGAGCTGAACACACGACAGAACCGAACCCAGCAAAGCTCAGGGCAGAATCGCAGCGATGGCCAGCTACACTCCGCCCGCGCCGTTTGACCCATCCAGGGAGAAATGGGGAACGTACATGACCCGTTTCGAGAGCTTCCTGGAGGCAAATGAGCTGCAAGGAGTTCAGTTAGTCAACCAGGAAGCCGAAGGAAGTGATGTCATCAAAATTCTCATAGTGAAGGCGGAAGCTGGGCGCCACCACTGTTCCCCAGAGGAGGGGCCTCAAACCCTCCCTCCTAAATTTCTCCATCACCTCTTCTCTCCAGAGCTCCACAAAACCGGTAATCTTCTTATTTTAAGTTCTCCTCTCTCCAGAATGACTCGTGCTCCTTCCAGCCGCGGAGAAAAACCCCGCACTCCGGGCACTCCACTCGCGTTACCGATATCCCTTCCCTTCTCCATTCCTCAATTCTTCTCCGTTCCTGTTCACCACCAGGCTGCTGCAGTTATAAATCCAAAGCCCGGTGTCACGGGCAGGCCCAAGCGGCGACCAAAGTAATGGCGTGGCCGTGGCCTCGAACCCCGCCGAGCCTAGGGCGCCAGCATCGGTCCCCCAGTCCTGTCGGCTGGGAGACCCCTGGCGAGCCGTCCGTGCGGCAGGTGTCCTTTTCGGAACACCTGGCCCCTAGGGGCCTCGGCGGCGGCCGGATTCGGGCGCTGGGGGCAGGAGAAGCCTCCAGACGACCGTTGCCTCTGGACACCGGAAGTCGTCTCGGAGCTTGGACCGTTCCTTGAGGGTCTGGCCCACGGCATGGCTGAAGAACTAGTTGCGGCTTGGGAACAGGCCGCGGCTGGGGCTCTAGACCGTGTCGTGCCTTTGCAGCCTCTGACCCGGCGTAGGTCTCAACCAGCTCCTTGGTTTTCCGAGGAGCTGAGGGAGATGAAACGCCGGAGAAGACGCCTAGAGACTGCCTGGAGATCCAGCCGTTCGGAAGCTGACCGGACACTAGTTAGGTCATATAGTCGGACCTACCTAGTGGCATTGAGGGAAGTGAAGCGTTCTTATGTTTCCTCCCTCATTGCATCGGCAGATAACCGCCCGGCCGCCCTGTTTCGGGTGACCCGCTCTCTCCTTCAACAGGAGGTGCGGGAGGACCCCTTACAAGGGCGTGCCGAGGATTTTAGTGTTTATCTATACAATAAAATCGCTCAGCTTCGGGACGGGTTGGATCAAAATTGGGTAGATCCAGGTGAGTTGTCGGAGATTTGTCTTGTTGAGACTGTTTGGGATGGGTTTGACCCTGTGACTCCTGAGGACGTGGACAGGTTGTTGGGGAGGTTGAATGCCATCACATGTTTACTGGACCCATGTCTCTCCTGGCTGGTGCTGGCCATGCACGAGGTGACACAAGGCTGGCTCCGGGGGATTATTAACGCTTCTTTGTTGGAAGGGGTTTTTCCTGCTGCCTTGAAAGAGGCGGTGGTGAGACCCCTCCTCAAGAAGTCTTCCCTGGACCCAGCTGTTTTAGGAAATTATCGTCCGGTCTCCAACCTTCACTTTGTGGCGAAGGTTGTAGAGAGTGTGGTGGCACATCAATTACCCCAATACCTGGATGAAACTGTCTATCTAGACCCATTCCAGTCCGGCTTTCGGCCCGGATACAGTACGGAGACGGCTTTGGTCGTGTTGGTTGATGATCTCTGGAGGGCCCGGGACAGGGGTTATTCCTCTGCCCTGGTCCTATTAGACCTCTCAGCGGCTTTTGATACCATCGACCATGGTATCCTGCTGCACCGGCTGGGGAGTTTGGGAGTGGGAGGCACCGTTTATCGGTGGTTCTCCTCCTATCTCTCTGACGGTCGCAGCAGTGTTGGCAGGGGGCAGAGATCGGGCGCCTCACATGTGGGGTGCCGCGGGGTCGATTCTCTCGCCTCTCCTGTTCAACATCTATATGAAGCCGCTGGGTGAGATCATCAATGGTTTTGGGGTGAGTTACCAACTGTCGCTGATGATACACAGCTGTACTTTTTCCACACCCAGGCCACCCCAGCGAAGCTGCTGTCAGTACTGTCCTGGTGTCTGGAAGCCGTCGGGTCTGGATGGGGAGAAACAGGCTCAAGCTCAATCCCTCCAAGACAAGTGGCTGTGGATGCGGCACCCCGGTACAGTCAGCTGCAACCACGGCTGACTGTTGGGGGCGTCATTGGCCCCGATGGAGAGGGTGCGCAACTTGGCGTTCTCCTGGATGGGCGGTTGTCTTTTGAAGATCACTTGTGACCGTCTCCAGGAGAGCTTTTATCAGGTTAGCCTGATTCGCCAGTTCTTCCTTGACCGGGATGCCCTATGCACAGTCACTCATGCCCTTGTTACCTCTCGCTTGGATTACTGCAATGGTCTCTACATGGGGCTCCCTTGAAGAGCACCGGAGGCTCAGTTGATTCAGAATGCAGCTGCGCGGTGATAGAGGAGCCGCTCGTGGCTCCCATGTAACACCACTCCTGCGCAGGCTGCACTGGCTACCTGTGGTCTTTCGGGTGCACTTCAAGGTGTTGGTTACTACCTTTAAAGCACTCCATGGTTTAGGGCCGGGTTACTTACGGGACCACCTACTGCTACCGATTGCCTCCCACCGACCCGTGTGCTCTCGCAGAGAGGGACTCTTCAGGGTGCCGTCCGCCAAGCAATGTCGGCTGGCGGCCCCCAGGGGAAGGGCCTTCTCTGTGGGGGCTCCCACCCTCTGGAATGAACTTCCCCAGGACTCTGTCAACTGCCTGACATTCCAACCTTTCGCCGCGAGTTGAAGACATATCTATTTATTCGCGCAGGACTGGCATAGAAATTTTTAGTAGTTTTTAATATTTGGATTTAAATTTTATTGGGTTTATGGTTTTAAATGGGTTTTAATTTGGCCTTACATTTAATAAGTTTTTTAATTACTGTTTTATTGTGCACTTTTTACTGTTTTATTTGGCTGTGAACCGCCCTGAGTCCTTCGGGAGAAGGGTGGTATAAAAATTTAATTAATTAATAAATAAATAAATAAATAAATAAATAAATAAATAAATAAATAAATAAATAAATGGTGATCACAAGATGCTGTAATATTGTAATTATGAGCCAGATGCCAAGCATCTCAATCATGTTCATGTGGCCATGAGAGTGCTCTAACTGTTGCAGGTTTGAACAGTCACTGAACAAATAGACCTAAGCAAGGACCACCTGTATGTGAACCTAATCAAAGTCACTGGATAGGAGAGCAGGATGCAAATCCGTGATCTCTGTGTCAATCAAGAGTCCATTGATTTTGCGGCCCTTCCACGGCCAAACCTTCCTGGTAGTAGTTGATGCCTACTCCAAATGGCTGGAAATCATTCTCATGAGATCCATGACAGCCGAGGCCGTGATCTCAGTCCTCGGCACCTATTTGCAACCCACGGGTTGCCGGACACGTGGTTTCCGATAACGGCCCGCAATTCACGGCAACACAGTTTGAGGAATACTTGGCAGAAGAGGGCATCCGACATGCCCTCTCGGCGCCTTTCCACCCTGCGACGAATGGCCTTGCAGGCGTTTCGTCCGGGCGCTAAAGAGGCATTGTCAGACTCAAGCCAGGCGACTGGCAAACAAAATAGATATTTTCCTGGCCGTCAACACAGAACCCCTGTGTCACCACCGGCAGAAGCCCAGCCGAATTACTAATGGGCCGCTCAGGTGCCCACTAGACCGTTTAAATCCCAACTATACACGGAGGGTTACAAGGGGACTCGAAAAACAAGAGGAATGGATATAGGCGACCGGTATGGGCACACAACTATGGTGAGGCCCGACCTGGGTAACAGGAAAAATCTAAACATAACAGGTCCAAATCATACTTGGTAGAGTTGACGGATGGCCGAGTATGGAGGCGACATATAGATCAATTGAGAAGCTTAGCGGACAACCCAAGTCAGACGAAACAGGCCCTGACTATTCTATGTTTGAACCAACAGCTGACTCAGACCCGGGAAAATCGCAGGACTTAACTGAATTCCCGGAGGTCCAGCGACGCCCACAGGTTCCTGTAGAAAACAGCAGGGACAACTCGGAAAATAATCCAGGGCCGGATGGCCTAGAGGAGGAGCCGAGAGGAGCAAACAGCCCCTCCGGCCAACTCAACCCGCTCCCAGAGACTGTACTGCGCAGGTCCGAAAGAGTCAGGAGACGCCCAGTCTATTTACGTGATTACGTTGAAAATAATATGTAAATAAATGTAAATATAGGTAAAGTGTTTTCTGGGAGGAAGGAGTGTAATGTATCTTTAAATATTTTGGCGGAAACAAGCACGTTGCTGATTGGTTGTCAGACTCCCAGGAGTGGGGGTCTTAGCTAGCCTTGCTGGCTGATGTAATCTTCCCAGGTGTCATGTGGTGAGTTTCTGTTGCTAGATGGGTCCTATTGTGTTGCAGATGATGGTCCCACTGACAAAGGTGGGGAGAATGAGTTTCTGCTCTGGCCCGTTGACAAAGGTGGGGGGAGGCAGGAAGCTGCAGGAAGCTGCTTTGTCCTTAAAACATGTTTCTCCATTTCTCATCCAGGGAAATATAATATGCTGCCCTTTTTAATATTTTCTAAAATATTTCATTCTTCCAGGAGAGGGGTGGGTGCTAACTTCCTACAGGTGAAAGAAACTTCTGCCTGTGTAAAGATTTTATTGAGATTTTAGAAAAGATCCTAATAGATCATATTGTTCCATCTGTATGAGGTAACAGGTCTAAGCCATCAAGACAAGTACAGCTAATAATTAGTCAGAAAACGGAATGGAATAAGCAATGTGTAATGTTGTTGTGTGCTGTGCTTTGTTTCTTCTGGCAACAAAGAACATAATGGGGAATATCTTCTGACTGAGTTCATCAACCAGAGCTATATTTAAACTTTCAAAACTCTCATAGATTACACACAATAACCAATTGAGCCAAAGGACAGATTTACACTTTTCGTTTGCCCAAAAACCAAAATGAGCCACACTCTTTTTCTTGAATGCAGGAGTGGATGACATCATAGCCTTTTCTCACCCCAAATTCCCCTCTGCCCTCCAGAAGCTCATAACTCAATTGAACCTGTGCATTTCTTGTTGTAAAGTAGGAGTGGATGGGGAACTATGGCCCTGTTATGACTTGTGGACTTCAACTCCCAGAATTCCTGAGCCAGCCATGCTGGAATTCTGGGAGTTGAAGTCCACAAGACATTAGAGATCTTGTTATGACTAGGAAGGTCATGGGGGAGAAATTACATAATCCAGACACTGAAGCAGGTGTGAGCGGAAAAAAACACAACAACTTCAGAATATAATCACCTTGGTTTTATTGGTACAAGAAGGGGCAAAGAGAACTTCTGTTTGATGTCATCCTTTGAGCTAGGCCAGATCAGGAAATGAACGCTGCAAGGATGGCAGGTATGTTACATTATTGTTGTAGGATATAATAACAGAAACTTGAAAGCCCGTGTTAGCCTCTTTCTCACCTTTGGACTATGTCATTACTTCTCCAAGTTCCTCTTTAAAGAATCTCTGATACTTTGATAATCTATAACTTCCTTTACACCCAATGGGCACCTATTTCAGTTTCTGCCCAAGCTGTGGGAAGCATGGTCCCCTTTCTTTCCCATTCCCTGCCTTCAGCACTGCAAAGTTTCTGTTTGCTTTTCTATTTCTAAATTTTTTTAAGTTGCACCATAGGAACTGTGGAATGAAGCTATACTTCCAGGGAACATTTTCTGGTCGATATGCAAGTGAAACCTCTGTGCTTTCTTGTTACGAAGTTTCTATGGTATTTACAGGAGGACATGAGAAGAAAAGGAAAAAAAAAGGCTGTTTCCTTTCTTCTGGATTACAGGTAATCCTTGATTTATGACCATTCATTTAAAAACCTTTAATTTACAGCAGCATTGCAAAAAGTGATGATCAATCCTTGCATTTACAAATGTCATAGCAACTCCACAATTGCATGTTCAAAATTTGGACACTTGGCAATCAGCGTGTATTTCTATTCATTGCAGTGTCCCAGAGTCGCATAATTGCCATTTGTGACATTCTCAGTAATTTCCTATAAAGTTCAAAGGAACAGCCCGGATTTGCTTAATGAGGGCATGATTACAGCCACAGCATGAAAGGTTTTAAAATTTGGCATGGCTCACTTAATGATCAGATAGTTTAACAGTGAAAGTTCCAAATCCTGTTGTGGTGGTAAGTCGAAGACTTCCTGAATTGTAGGATCAGAGCAATGATGATATAAGAAAATAAGAAATAAGTCCTGGAAAGAGGAACAAAGAAAGTGTTTGCATTAGTATCAAAAGGAAATGTGGAACAGGATGTGAAGGCAACCATGTGGCCAAACATCTGGAGAAGCAAAAGATATATTTATAGCTCAGGTTTGAACTGTGGTACCCTTGATGCTCTCTGAACTTCACTATTTTCTTGCAGACGTTTCATTACCAAACTAGGTAACATTATCAGTGCACCATCAAGCAAAAAGAAAGGCACCGGAGGAGAAAACAGTCTGTAAAAGAAAAGGCAAGCACTGGTCAACCAGTTCACCCAACACTGGTATATGGGTGGGAATGGCAGGAAGCAGAGGAATCACGAGTCTAGTCCTGTGGTGACTGAAGTTCAGACTGAGCACCTACCTGGCCCCATAAACAACTAAACTGATTTGGATTAGAAGTTGGCTTCAGGAACAGCCATTAGCAGCACAGACAAGCTATTCAGGCTGCAGTGTGGAATTGCACTACTGTATATATTTGTCTCTGAAGTTAAGCCATGGGTTAGGTGACTAAATTGGTGGAGGAGGCAGAAATTACTCTAACTTCTCTCTCCTGGCCAGCTCAATAAATACAGTAGTTTTCTTTGTATTTTTTAAATTAATCTGGGGGGGGGGCTTCCTTCCCCTATAACCAACTGGGAACAGGAAATTAGTAAAACTGTTGCAGAATCGTAGTTTACTTACATGTCTAAAATAATACTGGTATAGAAAGTGTATACTTTCAGGGAATAAAATTAAATACTGCAATATATACCGGTATATATTATTAGCATAAACATACATTTTTTTCAAAAAACATGTTATATTAAAAAGCTATTGCTGGAAGAAAGAACTAAACTATGCGAGTCCAAGGTAGGCCAATCTAGGAAACCAATACCATATAGATCAGAACTACATTTATTGTTAGAGTTTTGGTCAGGTTAAACAAATACCATTCCTTGAAGCTCACTGGGAGGCCAGCTCACCTCCTAGTTTTACTGGACAGAGAAGGCAATAAACTGCCTCGAGTTCCTTAGATAAAAAGCAGAATAAATAAGGCATTGGTTGGGGGGAAAAAACCAGGAATATATTATCAAGCCTAGAAAGCATAATGGAAGAAGTCATAGGTTTGAATATATTTGCTTCTGCTTCATGATATCCCCTTGGAGATTTGTGCAGCTCCCATCCTTATGACACTCTTGAAATTGCCGGTATTCAAAACCTGGTTGTTCTCCCAGACTTTGGGCTAAAATGTTTTATGGAGCCCCTTATGCAAGTAGAAAAATAGGGACCATCTCTGGTAGGAAGGTAACAGCGTTCCGTGCGCCTTTGGCGTTTAGTCATGCCGGCCACATGACCACGGAGAAGTCTTCAGACAGTGCTGGCTCTTAGGCTTTGAAACAGAGATGAGCACTGCCCCCTAGAGTCGGCAACAACTAGCACGTGAGGGATACCTTTACCTTTACCTTTATGGTTAGTTTAATTTTATTTAACTTAAGGCTGGCTGTGTGCTTTTTTAATGAAAATGTCTGTCTTTTATTTTATTTGTAAGCAAAGTTGTGGAGGAATTGGATGGCCCTGAAATTTAGACGAATGGGAAGGGAGGGAGGGAGGGAGGGAGGAAGGAAGGAAGGAAGGAAGGAAGGAAGGAAGGAAGGAAGGAAGGAAGGAAGGAAGGAAGGAAGGAAGGAAGGAAGGAAGGAAATTAACAGAATAACAGAGTTGGGAGGGACCTTGGAGGTCTTCTAGTCCAACCTCCTGCTCAAGCAGGAAACCCTATACTATTCCGGACAAATGGTTGTTCAATCTCCTCTTAAAAACCTCCATTGTTGGAACACCCACAACTTTTGGAGGAAAGTCGTTCCACTGGTTAATTGTTATTAGGAAATTTCTCCTTATGAATGAAGGCAAATCTACGTGTCCCAGGATAATGTTGCAGGGTCCAATCGGGATCGGTCACCAGGACCAGTGGTTTCATCTTCTGAGTTTTCAGACTTGTGCTAGGACCCATTCTCAGGAAACTTCTGTCTCACAAGAGGTCATTCTGGTGATTGAAGTCCCCTGAGGATGGCTTTAGTCTAGCATGAGTCTTCCAATTTATATAATATATAATACATAACAACAGAGTTGGAAGGGACCTTGGAGGCCTTCTAGT
Organism: Ahaetulla prasina; assembly: GCF_028640845.1. Lineage (NCBI taxonomy): Eukaryota > Metazoa > Chordata > Lepidosauria > Squamata > Colubridae > Ahaetulla > Ahaetulla prasina. Next base: position 147,297,527 of record NC_080540.1, read on the forward strand.
CCAACCCCCTGCCCAGGCAGAAACCCTACACCATCTCAGTCAGATGGTTATCCAACATTTTCTTAAAAATTTCCAGTGTTGGAGCATTCACAACTTCTGCAGGCAAGTCGTTCCACTTATTAATTGTTCTAGGAAGGAAGGAAGGAAAAAAGGAATGTAAAATGATTACACCAAAAATCCTTAAGAGAAAGACTGCAATGTTCCAAAGAATTCTGATTTACACTAAGCATGCAGAAAGTTGTAGGCCAAGGTATCCTTGTAGTATTCTAGGGATTAAGAGGATTAAATATTGTGTAATATTCTCTCCAGGATATCAATTGTATTCAGACTGAGCAGATCCCTTGATTAAATGGTGCTGCATTGTTAGGAGCCTGCCTCCCTGGAACTTCCTGGTCTCCAAGCTAGATTTCTTTGGCTTTGCAGCAGCTCCAAATCAACCCAATATTCAGTTCCCAGTTAGGATAAAAAAAATGTGGGCAGATTTATTAACCAGCATGAAGAGTAAATGTGCATAGGTCAATTGCACGGGCTAGGTCAAAACACAGGAGTTTAATAGTGTGATTACTAACCACACCTTTATTATCGTTGTTATGGTCACAAAAAAATAGGGATTACATCAAGGTTGTAGTGTACAGTAAACAGATTAACCTTTTCCCACTCATCTAAAATCTCAGTACAAATCTATTTCCTCCTTTCTTGGTTTAAAAGTTGTTATATATATATATCTCCATCCATCTTATGCAATTTAATCCTGGATGGTTCACAAACAATAACAATGATTAAATTAAAACCAAAACCAAAACCCAGAAATTCCTGGTGCCACCATGCATTTCCACGCACCCACAAGCAGCTTTCCTTGGCTCCAACCCTACATTATCCTGATGCTGACGAGAAAAGCCAGGTTTTCATGGCTTTCTAGAAGGCTAGGAGGGCAGGGGCCCACCAGTTCTCTTAGAGGATGTTGTTCCAAAGGCTATTACCTACACACAGTGTGTGCATGTAAATTGCAAACTGCACTGTTATCAAAAACAAGACACAATTTTTCCTCTTTGTCTTGTAGGTTTGTTGTGGGGGTGAAGAGAGTAACCATCTGGACTGCTAAAGATGGATTTAGGATTTTTCCTCTGGCCCCGATAGCCGTTCTTCTAAACTAACTTCACCCCGAGAGAGGAAAAAGCTGCAAGCGAAAGAATTTACGAGATGTATGTGCGAGATGCAAACTCCAGATTAAAATTTACCACGGGCTGGCCATGACTATTAATACCGTACAACGAAGACACTGATCTCTCATGCCACCCAACTAGACCATGGAAATAAATCAGCTCTCCATTCCTTCAGTTTTTCCCAGCTGCTAGCAAGCTGCAGTGACACCTACAGTACTGAAAAGTACATTCCAAGTGTAGCATTGCCTTCATCTATGGAAATAAAGCAAATTAGCAAGAGGCTGTTCTCCGTCCTCTGTATAAATCTTTACTTCAGCTGGTGCTTTATTTGTGATTTAGATTGGAATACCTCTCCTCCCTAACTTTCTAGCTATTATGTTTAGCATTGCTGCAGAGTGTTTCTTGCACCTGCTGTTAAGAATAAGCTTCTGCTTACTGGATAGGTCGGTCATTATACAATATATGCTAATCAGAACAGGGAGGAAAAAACAAACAAAGCTGGGATCGGTAGGATCTATTGTCCTACTGATTCAGTAGATTGGGATTTTCTACCTAATATGGTTATTGATACAGAAAGCGACTGCATAGACAAAAAGGGAGCCTATGCAGAAGTTGTTACTACATGTTCTTTCAACAAACTCCCTCCATCCCCATCTTAAATGGAGTAATGAAGTCCTACTGTGAGATGGACTGTTTCTTAGAAAAATGACTAGACACTCTTCTGTTATTGTGCCTGACTTCTCCTTAGGGAAGTTAAAATGTCAGCTAATCTCATACTTGTATAATTATTATCTCAACAATTTTACAACCTCCTAGGGGAAGATTGATAAGTATTTTTTCTGATCTTGCTTTCTAAGAATTAAAGCCATATTGCATGTCTGGAAACTTTTAATTTTTTATCCAATACTCTGTTTTTGTTCCTGACATTACGATAGATAGATAGATAGATAGATAGATAGATAGATAGATAGATAGATAGATAGATAGATAGATAGATAGATAGATAGATAGATAGATGCACTGAGGCAAGGTATTGTGCGATTACTTTATACCATTTGTGGGATGTTACAGGTTGCAGATGTCAGTGTTTTATCAATTTAATTCTAACTTCTTTCATTACTTTAATATTTATCAAATATATATATAATGGCCTTTCATCTTGTCCAGAGTGACTCTGGGTGATGTAGAATAAAACCAATTACAACTTATTACAAAGAACAACTTTAAAGAATTAGACATTTAAAAACCCAAGTTTTTTTGAGTGGGTTAAAATCAGAATGTCATACGTGATACAACCAGTGTGTGGGCCTATTGGGAAAAGACCTGTGTTTAAGGGACTTTTGGAAGGTCACAAGAGTCAAGTAGATGTATCTGGGAAGAGGTGGTGTGCACATAACCTGGCCCCATGTCATGTAGGGCTTAAAGGTCAAAAACAGCATCTTGATTTGCACTTGAAAGAAAACTGGTGATCAAGGCAACTCATGGAACAGAGCGGTAAGAGGGCTAAGACAGGACTTGAACTTGCAATCTCCTGTGTTCTAGTACCTTATCCACACTTAGACCAAACTGGAAATCTTATGCCAGTAGAGCACACTGGTGATGAATTAAGAATAATGTGTAGCTCTTTGAATTGATGGTAGAGAAATACCCACAGAAAGAAGAATGCAGTTTATTTCCATATATTCAAAACTCAGGAAAAAGATTCCTTCCTTCCAAGAAAACTCTTTCCATTTCCAAGTGCACACTGAGAAATTTCTTTTTTTTTTTTATAAAAAAAGTTTTATTTTTACATTCATATCAAATAATTCATCCAATGTACAATTATATACAATTAGTCGGGCTTGCCCAGTCACCACCCCCCTTTTTAACTCTCTTCCCTCTTCTACCTTCTTCTGCCTTCTTTCCAAACCTTCCTCTCCTTCTCTTATCTACATCCTCTCCTCCCTCCACCCTATACCTTCCTTCTCCCTCTTCTACCCCTCTTCCTTCCTCTTCTCCTCTTTCCTACCTCCTACTCTCTCTTTTCTCCCTCCTCACCGTTCTAAAATGGTAACTGGGCAGACCCGACCCTACATTAATTATATTTATACATCTTCAATAATCCCTGTACATTCACCATCACTCCATCTCTAGCCTCAACCCCCCAATTCCCCTCCCCCATACCCCCCGCCCCCCACCCCGACTTCCCAGAACAAAATGCAGGGTATCAAAACTAACAATCATAATCTAAAATAATTCCTAAATTATAACCTCTAGTCTCTCCACACTTAATCACACTCTCAATTCCCCTCTCCTTCAGAAATATATCTAATACAAAATATTTCCTAAATTTACTCATATGCTATTTGATATTTTTTTATCTGATACTTATTCTGAATATAATCAATCCACATTTTCCATTCTAAAATATATTTTTCTTGTGTATAGTCTTTCAAATAAGCAGAGATTTTTGCCATTTCTGCCAGATTTGATACTTTAAGTGTCCATTCTTCAATTGTAGGTAATTCTTCTTTCTTCCAATATTGAGCAATCAAAAGTCTTGCGGCTGTTATTAAGTTCAAAATCAATTTAGTCTCTATAACTGTACAGTCCATAATTATTCCTAGTAAAAAGAACTGCGGAGTAAACTTAATCTTCTTTTTCAAAATATTCTGCATAATCCACCATACTTTAATCCAAAATGCTTTAACTTTTTTACAAGTCCACCATATATGGTAATAAGTGGCATCTTCACAATCGCATCTCCAACATTTAGCCTGTACATTAGAATACATACATGACAACTTTTTGGGGTCTAAATGCCATCTATAAAACATCTTATAAAAATTTTCTCTCATATTTTGCGCTTGTGTAAATTTAACATTCCTCACCCAAATTCTTTCCCAAGTTTCCAACATTATTGGTTGCTGAAAATTTTGTGCCCACTTAATCATACAATCCTTAACCAGTTCAGTCTCTGAATCTATTTCTACTAATACATTATACAACCTCTTAATATGCTGTTGGCCTTGATCTCTCATTTGTTTTAACAAATTATCCTCAGTTTGCTTAACACCTATTTTTTGATCTAGTTTCCATCTAGCTTGTAATTGTCCATATTGGAACCATGTATAATTTTCCCCTTCTTCCCCCATCTTTTCTCTGGATTTTAATTGTAATTCCCCCTTTTCCATACAAAGAAGTTCTTTATAGGTAACTACCTCCATCTTTTGATATATATTTATATTTTCTATCATGTGTCTCGGGATTGCCCATATTGGAATCTTTCCATCTAATTTATATTGATATTTCCTCCAGACCCTCAATAATGCATTTCTAATTATATTATTTTTAAATATTTTATCTACTTTCTTATCATATAATAAATAGGCATGCCACCCATATAACAAACCATAACCTTCTATATTCAAAACTCTTTCCTCAGTCAAATTAATCCAATCAGTAATTAATGATAAGACAACTGCTTCATAATACAATTTTAAATTAGGCATTTTAAGACCCCCCCTTTCCCTTATATCCTGCATTATTTTTAATTTTATTCTTGGCTTTTTGCCCATCCATACAAAGTTATTAACCCCCTTTTGCCATTCCTGTAATTTGATGTCATTCTTAAGCACCGGTATCATTTGAAACAAAAATAGAAACCTGGGCAAAACATTCATTTTATAGCCGCTATTCTTCCCAACAAGGATAGTTGTAACTTCTTCCAACTCTCCATTTCTTTCCATACCTTCTGCCACAATACCTCATAATTATTTTTGTATAATTTGACATTTGAAGCTGTAATATATATTCCTAAATATTTAACCTTTTTAACGATTTCAAAACCTGTAGTTCTTTCTAACTCTTCTTTTTGTTGTATATTCATATTTTTAATTATCATCTTTGTCTTTTGCTGATTCACCTTAAATCCAGATACTTTGCCATACTGACCAATTATATCTTTTAAACCAGTAGCTGAGTATATTGGTTGAGATACAGTAACAACCAAGTCATCTGCAAAAGCTCTTAATCTGTAATCTTGATGTTTAACTCTAATTCCCTTTATTCGATCGGAACCACGTATTTTATTCAGAAGAATTTCTAAAGTTAAAATAAAAAGTAATGGAGACAGGGGACATCCCTGTCTCGTCCCTTTCCCAATTTTAAAAGTTTCTGTTAACCCACCATTTACTATTATTTGTGCTGTTTGCTTCTGATATATTGCTTTAATTGCATGGATAAAATAATCCCCAAATTGCATTTTTTCTATTACTTTAAATAAAAACTGCCAATCCAATCTATCAAAAGCTTTTTCAGCATCCAAAAAAAAAATGCCGCTGAGACTTGGTTGTTTCGTTCCAAATATTCAAGTAAATTTACAATTTGCCTCACATTATATCTCATCTGCCTACCCTTAATAAATCCTGACTGATCATTATGAATTATTTGATTCATCACTGGCATTAATCTATTAGCAACACACTGAGAAATTTCTACTCCTCACCAGTTCATCTATATATTTCTCTCCAGAATCTAAGGAAATATTTCTAAAATCAACTGCAGCAATTCACTATTAAAATTTGCAAAATTTGTCCTGGTAGAAGAAAGGGGGGGAAAAAAACCTACTTTAAATTTAAACAGGTGCATATAACTTTAAGCTGTCTCATTAAGGCAACACTAAGTATATTTTTTTAAACACAAGTCTTGAGTGCATTTTATGGCAGTGTGGGGAATATGAGAATCTGCACATAAAGAACAACCTGCTGGCTGCATTGAAGTGCTCTCTATGTAGTCCTTGAGTTGGCAGAAATGTTGGCTAACATAAATTTACTGGTACAACTGTGGTGCCTATTCTAGCATAATGAGAACGGTGAGTGGTTCTGTTTTAATGCAGGACAAGTTAAGGAAAACTATTTATGCATTCTTCCTGTTTGGTTTCTCCTTTCATCAAGCATTGCCCGCTGACAGGAAATCGACCAACAATCACTTTCCTTAACACAGGGGAAAGTGCGGATGGATGAGTGGGTTCATGGAATGGTAGTTTTACCCACCTCTCAAGTATCTGAACTAGCTCGTTGCATTTACCATTTAGGCTTTTTATGAACATGAGTATAATGCTGTTCTGAAACTGTGTTAAACCTGTGTTCAAAAGAAGCCTGGCTCACAAGATTTGGAGTACTGCGTGATGTGAAGCAGGAAGGAGCAATCCCTAAAAAGCAAGCTTCATCCTTGATTAGTGCAACAATAGAACAGCAGTATTAGTACCGTGTTTCCTCAAAAATAGGACATGTCCCGAAAATAAGCCCTAGTGATGGGGTGGGCATGGCCAGCACAGGAGGCAGCCCTTCCCTTCCCTGGTCACCTCAGGGCTTCTCGGCCCCTTAATCGGATCAGCTGAGCTGTTCAGGCTGCCATTCACAGCTGATTCACGGATGCCGCTCAGGCTGCCACCTCCAGCAAGTGCTGCCGCTTTTGCAGCCAATTGCGGCTGCAAAAGAAGCCGGAGGCCAGGCGATGCACCCCACATGCCTTGCACTATTCTTACCTAATGGTGACAGTCACAGCAGGCAATTCCGTCCACAGAACAGCTGCCTCATGGGTGCCGCTCTGGCCGTTTTTGCCATGGATTGTGGCCACTTCTGCAGCAGGAGGCCAAGCGATGCGCCCCATGTGCTTCGTGCCGGCCTTCTGAAGGGTACTGTAGCAGCAGCTATCCACAATTTTTTTACCCTTATTTCAACCCGACCGTACTAGGCAACGTACGAATGAAATAAGGATTAAATAATTGTGGATAGCTGCTGCTATAGTACCCTTCAGAAGGCCGGTGCGAGGCGTGAATAACCTGCTGCAGAAGTGACTGCGCCTGAGGAGCGCTTTTGGGAAAGAAGGCAAAGGGGAAGCGATCACTTGCAAACTCCCGCCCCATTCCCCCCGATAATAAGGCCAAACCCTTATTTTGGGGTTCAAAAAAATATAAGACAGGGTCTTATTTTCAGGGAAACACGGTAATTCCAATTTTGTCCTTGTGGATAGCAGCAAATGCTACTATCCACAAGGACAAAATTGAAACTGGCCATGGATTTGGAAAGGATTAAGAAAAAATGGCACACCCACATCCCCAAAGTAATAAAAACAGGAAAAATTACAGGTACACGAAACTTCTTGTAGGCAGAAACAGACCAAAACCAGTAATCTAAGCAAACATGAAAGAAGCAGGAACAGACAGCAAAATAGGACCCAGCACTTTTTAAATTTACATTCACTTATTGTGCGTGTAGATGAGCATTCTCATACAATAGTGTTAAGCCTATGTTTGTAAGAAGCTGGTGTGAGACCTGGCAAGCAGACTAGAAGGTACCAGTCAGCATTACATGGAAAGATGCCTCAGCAGAAGCCAGTATCTGGATTTTCCTGCAGGCAAAGTTACCATGGCCAATGCCCAGGAATCCAGAGGTCCAGAAAACTGTTCCACAGCAGGCTAAAGCAACTTGGCAGACCCCAGCTTTGGACCCACATCAGCAATCACACTGTTGATGAAGCTCTGTATGCTAGATTTCACCTCTGCAAAAAATGTGGCAAGAAAGTCTCAGGGTAACTGTGAGAATTATGGGATTCTCACCAGTGGTGGATTGCTCCCGGTTCAGACCGGTTCTTGCAAACCAGTAGTAAAAGCAGCGGGAGGCTGCACCCACCCCGGACATCATCATGGTTAATCTGTGCATGCACAGAAGCACGTGCACGCTCCCATTGAAAACCGGTAGTAAAGGTAAGTAGAACCCACCCCTGATTCTCACACAGGGTTGTATGCTTTCTCCACTCTTTTCTCTCTACATGTATCAATGACTGCATAGCAAAGGATCCCTTTGTTAAAGTACTGAAATTTGCAGATGATAAACAGTGATTGGTCTCATTCGAGACGCTGACAAATCTGCAGAGACAGGAAGTTGAACAACTGGTCCTGTGGTGCGGCCTGAACAATCTTGAACTGAATACATTCAAAACCGTAGAGAAGATAGTAGACTTTAGGAGAAGCCCTCCTATTCTACTACTTCTTATAATACTGGACAACATAGTATCAACATTAGAGACCTTCAAGTTTCTATAATATCGCAAGATCTAAAATGGACAGCTAACATCAAAAATGTCATCAAAAAAGCACAATAAAGAATATTCTTCCTGTGCCAACTCAGAAAGCTCAGACTGCCCAAGGAGCTGCTGATACAGTTGTACATAGGAATTACTGAGTCTGTCATTTGCACCTCTGTAATTGTCTGCTTTGGCACAGCAACCAAACAAGACAGATACAAACGGAGTTAGGACTGCAGAAAAAACAATTGCAACCAGCCTGCCTTCCATTGAAGACCTGTATACTGCACAAGCTAGAAAGAGCTGTGAAAATATCTACAGACCCTTCATATCCTGAACCTAAACTATTTCTACTTCTTCTCTCAAGATGACACCACAGGGCATTGCACACCAAAACAACGAGACACAAAGACAGTTCTTTTCCCTATCACTCTACTAAACAACTAATTCCCACAACACTGTCTTATGCCCCGGGATGACAAACCACCTAGTAGGGCTGTATTACTATTATCTTTCTCATTTTTCCCATTACCTATTTCCTTGGCTTATGACTATAACTTCATTGTTTTTATCTTATGATTATGTTGTTTCTATTTAGTCTATTATGATTTATGTTGATTGCTTATTTAGTACCCTATGATTATCACTGTGTTGTATCTTACGATTGTATTTATGATTATGATCATGATTTATCACTTGTTCCTTGTATTTACATTGAGAGCTTATACACCGGAGAGAAATGCCATGTGTGTCCAATCACACTTGGCCAATAAATTCTACTTTTTCTATTTTCTATTCTATTCCATTCCATTCTAGAGTGGGAAGGAAGATCTCACTAGTATTTTCTGAAAAATTGTGTGGCAACTTGTTTACCTATTATAGGAGTTATTTTAGAAAGGGAAACACCCTCTCCCAAATTACAACTATTTTTATCAATATTCATAGTATAGCTACTTGGGCTACCTAAAATGCCATAAGTTACCATATTATCCTGATTATAATTCAGCAAATTTACCTGCTTAGTCTCAACTTTCTGTATTTGGATGTCTGTGTCTTGAGGGATAAACATTTATAATAGAAGTCAAGGTTTTCAGCCTTCACCTTCTTGATCTCTTTATGTCATTTGTATTTATAAAATTAATATTTTCCAGCATTATTCTAAGGCACCGGGTAAATTTGCAAACTACTTATCCATGGTTAGCGTTATACTTTTTTAAACACAAGTCTTGAGTGCATTTTATGGCAGTGTGGGGAATATGAGTATATGAGTATGAATATCTTTTCTTTTATGTACACTGAGAGCATATGCACCAAGACAAATTCCTTGTGTGTCCAATCACACTTGGCCAATAAAATTCTATTCTATTCTATTCTATACTGTAATGTATTTAGTTTTCTAGAGTCTCACAATATACTAAAGCAGGGGTGTCCAAACTACGGCCCGCGGGCCAACTGCGGCCCGCGGGTCAGTTTTTATTGGCCCGCAGCAAATTCTCGGTGGACAGTGGGGTGCGGCCCCCGTCCTGGCCCCCAAGGAAGCCGCCGCTCGCCCGGTTGCAGATGCGGAGTGGCTCCGCTGAGGCGATCCCGCCCACCGGGGCTGCGGGCGGCCATTCCGCCACTGGGCTGTAGGCGCCCAGGACGCCCATGGCTCCAGCCCGGCCCACCAGACAGAGGAAGAGGCGGGCGGCGACGCCCATCGTCCCCACGCGGGGCTGCAGCCCCGGAAGCCAGGCGGGCGAGGCGCTCTGCTTCCCAGCCCCGCGCGGGATCCTCTCCGGGCGCGGCGCTCTGCACGCGCTCAGGGGGCGCTTACTTGTCGCGGATGATGGTCTGCAGCTCCCGGATCTGGTCGTTCATGGGCAGGAGTTTGAGCTGGGCCACCGCCGATCCCGGCCAGTCGTGACGCGTCGCCGTCGCCGACGTGGCCGTGGCCTCCTCGGCGCCCCCGGCGCCCGCACAGCAGCCGTTCCTGCCAGCGCAGCAGCATCGGCTGCCGTCGGCGCTGCTGCTGCTGCTGTCCGGGCTCAGGCTGTCACTGCTGCCCGGGCCGGGGTTGGCGAAGCGCAGCTGCCGAGGCCCGCCCTCGCCGGCATCCCGGCCTCTGCCCCCGCCGGGCCCACCACGCGCCGGTCGCGGCAAGGCATCGCCTCCATGCGCCGCCGAAGCAGCCGCCGCGGCGCCCCGCCACACGCTCCGCTTTACCTCAGCCGCGGGCTCGTGTGCCGGCCCGTGACGCGGCCGAGCTCGCCCGCTCCCATTGGCCGCCCGCGCCTGCTGCTCGCGCCGCCACTCGGCGTTCGGAGGAGGGGCGGTGCCCGCCCACTCTCGCCCCTAGTTAGCCCGTCCCTTTCTGGCCTGGGTGGGAGCCGTGGCACACCTGAGTGGCTGCGAGGCGGTGCAGGCCTCGCCTGGGCCTCCCGGAGTCCCTCCATTGGCTGCTGTGTCTCCCTCAGTGGGAAGAGAGTTCGCGACGGACGGCAGAAAATCCCCAGTAAATACATGCTGGTTGCCAAAAGCTTGACTTTTGATGTAACTGGGGATGCTGCGAAGGTCATAAATGCAAAGACTGGTGGTAAGTCACTTTTTTCAGTGCTGTTGTATTGGTCGCTAAATGAGTGGTTGCAAGCCGAGGATTACTGGTAGCCACTGTCAGTATTTAGGTCTCTATGTATTTAGGTTTCTATGCCCATAGCCACATCCACTCAGTCACATGAGTTAGCCACGCCCACCAGTCACATGACCACCAAGCCACACCCCAAAATAAGCCACGCCCACAGAACTGGTACAAAAATTTCCCTCCCCCCCTCCGGCCCGGGCCTTTGCTTATTTTTCTGTATTTGGCCCTCACTCAAAAAACTTTGGACACCCCTGTACTAAAGCATACATTAACTGCAAGAACTGGCCTCGATCCGATTCCTAAGATAAAACTTTAGCAAACGCTGCCTCTGTTCCAAATGGTTACAGAAGAGGATTTGCAAGATCAGGCAAAGTATTTAAAATAAAATCGGGAAGGAGAGCTGTGCTGCGTTGCTATAAACAGGTGGAATCCTTCTTTTTGGTGCAATATTTGCTGAATAAACAAGAGAACGCAGTGAATGAATAGCACTCAGACAGAATAGCACTCAGACAGACAGTTGGAAGTTAAGGAAGTTGGCTTCGCGGTTCAAAACATTTTTAATTTTAGTTTTGGCACGCAGAACTGCTGGCGAGATCCCACCCTCCAGATGGCGAAGCGTCGGACACCAAGAGCGCAAAAAGCCAAAGTGAAGCACAAAAGCAGTTCCGCTCCGGGACAAAATGGCCGCCGGAGCCCTCGTCTTCTCCTCCCCTCCGCGCCATATCCGGGGGAGAGGGGGGGGGATGCGACCGGAAGTGGGTCGCGTTTCCAAGATGGCGACTCCCTATGTTACTGATGAAACCGGTGAGTGTGGGAGCTACGGTTGGGGTGTGAGGGACGTAATTTCGAGTGCCGGACTCTTTCTTCCCCTGACTCCCCCCAACTCGGACATCCGCCCCACCACCTTCACGGCCGGCCGCTCCATCCCCGGTTCTTTTCCGAAGCGAGGCTCCTCCCCATCTCCATCCTCGCTTGTCCGTCCCGCTCTTACGCCACGCCCCCTTCCTCGAGGGCGTCCCTCCTTTCTCTCTGGGCTTGCCTGTCCTCCTCGCCGCTGGGCCCCGCCCCTTCCCGGGCTCGCCTTCTCGCGGCACGCCCCTTGCAGCAAGGCCGCCCTGTGGGCGCCCGCGGGAAACCGGCCCCGTGGCAGCTGCGAGGCGCGCAGGTTTCCCCTCCTTCGCTTTCTCACGTGCGTAACAGCAAGAGAGCAGCCCCTACGGGGATTGCCTTTGCCGTATCCCAGGAATTCCCTTGGGACTGTTACGTCGGAGGACGTCTAACGCTAAATAAAGCTTTGTAGTCTAGGATTGTGGCTTCCTTGTATATATGCGTACATGTGTCCTTTTCCATCGAAGCTCTTGTAAAAGTATTGGACCACCAATTCCCATCATCCCCAACCAGTTTAGGTGGAAAAGATGGGGATTGCAGAACAATATATCAGGTTTAGGGGGAAAACGGTATCTAAATCAAATTTAGGGGTATCTACTTAGAGGTATCTGAAACTGGCATCTAAATCAAATTAGTCGGTTTTGGGGAATTGAGGTATCTAAATCAAAATTGTATCGTTGATGGGATCCAACAACATGACCTGATACAGATCTATAATCTATTTTTATTTCTTCCCCGCCTTTTCTCATAATGAAGTGGCCTAATAAAAGAAGCATTTGTTGCTTAAAACATTCCACTGATTTTTTAAAAATGTCAATAGGCCTAATAAATTCCTAATAAAATAATATAGCAAAATTTCTAAGGAGGTCCTTCCGTTGATTTTGCTTCCCCCCCCCCCAGGTGAGTATCTACAATTCTGTATGCATAGCTTGTACATGCCAAATATCTAATGTGGGTCTTAAGCTCATTGTTCTCCTTTTAAGTGAATTTTCATCCATTTTGGGATTGCAGATGTTACTGGTTCCTTCCCCCCTAACCTGTGTCTTTGAATATGACTTAACAGTTGTGCAGAATTTTTGAAATTTCTGGACTTTTCATATGTCAGCTTCTGTGAAGACCTATGTGTACCTACAAGGAACTTGCGAATACACAGTAATAACAAACCTTGGTTTACACCTAAACTTAAGCAGCTACGACATTCCAAAGAGGAAGCCTACAGAAAAGGTGATAAAATGCTGTACAATCAGGCCAGAAATGCACTAACAAGGGAGATAAGAGCAGCAAAAAGAAGCTACTCTGAAAAGCTAAAGAATCAATTTTCAGCAAATGAACCAGCAAACATGTGGAAAACTCTTAAAAATATCACCGGCTATGGCAAACCTCCTTCCCAGGCTGAAGGTAATCAACAACTGGCAGATGACCTGAATGAGTTTTACTGCAGGTTTGAAAGGAAACTACAGCCACCTATCTCCACAACCCCCATCTCAGACACACCAACAACAGCCAAGCCTCCTACAACTGACCCCATTTCATTGGGTTCACAACCCCTAGTGATCACAGAAAAGGAAGTGCAGGACCTATTTCACAGACAAAAGCCAGGAAAAGCTCCAGGCCCAGACAAGATAACTCCTTCTTGCTTAAAAGTCTGTGCTGTCCAATTGGCCCCCATCTTCACCCATATTTTCAATAAATCACTAGAGATGTGCTATGTTCCTTCTTGCTTCAAACGCTCTACCATCATCCCAGTGCCGAAGAAGCCCACCATCAAGGAACTGAATGACTACAGACCAGTTGCTCTAACATCTGTAGTCATGAAAACCTTTGAAAGGCTAGTGCTTTCCTACCTGAAAACCATCACGAATCCGCTCTTAGACCCCTTGCAATTTGCATACCGAGCAAATAGATCAACAGATGATGCTGTTAATATGGCTCTGCACTACATCCTACAACATCTTGAGTCTCCAAAGACCTATGCAAGGGTCCTTTTTGTAGACTTTAGTTCAGCATTCAATACCATCATTCCAGACATTCTTCTAACTAAGCTAAACCAGCTACAGGTACCGGAACAGACTTGTAAGTGGATCACAAGCTTCCTAACAAACAGGAAGCAGCAGGTGAAGCTAAGCAAGATCACATCAAATACCTGTACAATTAGCACAGGGCCCCCAAGGCTGTGTGCTCTCCCACTTCTCTTCTCTCTGTATACCAATGACTGCATCTCCAATGATCCATTTGTTAAGCTACTGAAGTTCGCAGATGACACAACAGTGATTGGTCTCATTCGAGACAATGACGAATCCGCATATAGACGAGAGGTCGAACGACTAGCCTTGTGGTGCAACCAAAACAATCTGGAACTGAACACACTCAAAACCGTAGAAATGGTGGTAGACTTTAGGAAAAACCCTTCCATACTTCCACCTCTCACAATACTTGACAACACAGTATCAACAGTAGAAACCTTCAAATTTCTGGGTTCTATCATATCGCAAGATCTCAAATGGACAGCTAACATCAAAACATCATTAAAAAGGACAACAAAGAATGTTCTTTCTGCGCCAACTCAGTAAGCTCAAACTGCCCAAGGAGCTGCTGATCCAGTTCTACAGAGGAATTATTGAGTCTGTCATTTGCACCTCTATAACTGTCTGGTTCGGTTCTGTAACCCAACAAGAAAAACACAGACTTCAGAGGATAATTAGAACTGCAGAAAAAATAATTGCTACCAACTTGCCTTCCATTGAGGACCTGTATACTGCACGAATCAAGAAGAGAGCCGTGAAAATATTTGCAGATCCCTCGCATCCTGGACATAAACTGTTTCAACTCCTACCCTCAAAACGACGCTATAGAGCACTGCACACCAGAACAACTAGACACAAGAACAGTTTTTTCCCGAAGGCCATCACTCTGCTAAACAAATAATTCCCTCAACACTGTCAGACTATTTACTGAATCTGCACTACTATTAATCGTTTCATAGTTCCCATCACCAATCTCTTTCCACTTATGACTGTATGACTATAACTTGTTGCTGGCAATCCTTATGATTTATATTGATATATTGATCATCAATTGTGTTGTAAATGTTGTACCTTGATGAACGTATCTTTTCTTTTATGTACACTGAGAGCATATGCACCAAGACAAATTCCTTGTGTGTCCAATCACACTTGGCCAATAAAATTCTATTCTATTCTATTCTAGACCAATGAAGTTTCAGGGTAATCCTCCTGGACTTTTTAGCAAATCCATATATAATAGAAGAGCCTCTTTGATACCGCGTTTTCAATATAAAAATCTTGTTTATAATGTTTTTTCTCTTCAGAATAGTTTTATGAGATGGATTAAATTAAGAGAGAAATTGACCAAAGTCACCTTGTCAGTGTTGTGTCTGAACTACACATTTGAATCCAAGCCTCTTTAGTAAATTGCTGCGGTTGGTTTAAGGAAGCGTTACTGCCTCTAAAAATATTAGTGATTTTTGTATGCATGTTTTCCTTATGGCAGTTTTAATTTGTTATATGTGTTACGCATTCATTGTGTTGCATATGATCTTATGCTGCACATCTGCCATTTTATCTTCTTTTTTTAATGAGAATCCTGTGCTAACTTACAGGATCACTGACAGAAACATTTTATAAGTGTTGCCCTGTAAAAAAAAAAATCCATCATTACTTGTGAGGAAGTGCAGAGGCATTTTGCTTTAATTTCTTTATATCTTTAACTTTCATATAAAAAAAGGGAAAAAGTCTCCTTTGCGTTAGTTCCTCAATTCCTCATGACATCATGGAAACCCCCATCTAACTTTATTACCAAAGGTACCAAAGTGGTTTGCCATTGTTTTTTGCTAAAAGTTTTTTTTTTAATTTCTTTGTCTAGTGAGTCCAAAACCTTGGTATTTCTTAGTGGTCAGTGGTCGCCCTTCCAGACACTAACCAGGGTCAACTCACTCCTAGTGGTGCACACTGACTTTCCTCATTTATCAGCGGGAAGACTCAAGTCCAGGAAGTCCCCACTGGCACTTGCACAATATCTGCCCAATAATTTTAACATCGATTCCCAATGGAAAGCCAAATGGGTCGCTGAATGCCCAGATGTAGGAAGACATACTGTATAAATGACCCCACGAAAAAGGCGCCAGGCTTTGAACCACTATGTCAGCAATGGACAATCCTGAATAGGATTCGCATCTCACACAGTGTCTGCTGGGACTCACTGTATAAATGGGGACTAGTATCTTGCCTTCAGTGTGACTGGGGTCCCATGTCAAACTGTAGATCACGTTGTGACTGGCTATAAGCTGACGGCATATACTGGTCCAGGATCTGATTTTTTTTTCATGATGCTCTGCCCTTCAATGGTTAGATGACCTAGCCCTAGACATTGGTATTTGAATACACCTCATTTAAACATATTTTATTGTGTTTTATTAATTTAGGTAAAATGTTAATATATATTGCTGGTCCATGTATGACATGCCATACACTAAATAAATAATTTTTATGATTAGTTGAACATCTATGATTAGGCTGCTTGTGCGAATTTGAATGGCTGGTTGGGTTTGTGTATATCTTTTTCCTGTTTTGCAGAGGAATTTTTCGCAATTTTTTTTAAAGCTTGAAATTCCTATTGATCACCCAGGAAAATATGACTGATTGGTTGGTTGATTGATTGACTGATTGATAGTGGTTTCCTTCCCAAACTAAAATAACCAATCCATATTTCAGGAAAATACATCGCATCCACACAGCGTCCAGATGGTACCTGGAGGAAACAAAGACGGGTGAAAGAAGGCTATGTTCCCCAAGAAGAAGTGCCGGTGTAAGTCTGATCTTCATCCTGCTCCTCTTGTGGATATACAGAGAAGTAGCCACACAAGCAAAAATAAATGCTTGTAACAGCTTAAAGGCTAACCTAAGCATGATTGCCGTGGATCACAAACTACCTTATCTGATGCACAAAATGTTATTTTATATAGTCTTTATCCTCCCCTTGTATTAGTTGTGTATATGTGATGCTCCCTGCATTTGCTGAAGCAGACTGTAGTTCATGAAATCTCATTTGATTAGAAATCCGTTAGTCCTTAAGGTAGCACCTTAAGGGTAGGAGGGCAAAAAAGCAAAAAACAGGGCTACGACATTGCCAGGGGACATACACGGACAGATAGACACACACACACACACACACGTGCACATATCCCTTCCGTCATCATCTTCAGTCTTTGGAATGATATTCTTGAAAAAAACAGTTTTCATTAGTGATGTGGCCTCAGATCAGGAAGAACTTGATCTGCTTTTGATAGGAAAAGCTTGGAATTCTCACTAAGCATTTAATGCTTTTCGATTTTTTTTAGACTGACTTTTCAAACATTTAGATGTTCAAGACAGTATATACTTATAATTCTGACTATCTCAGTTTCCTTTTCCTCTTACAGCTTTTCTTCAGCTGGGATGGCTGAAGTGAAATTTCCTTATTCCAGGGCAATAAGTTTCTGAACATATTATTTACATTATAGTTTTTCTTTACTTGTAATGGAACGATGGATAGGTTTTTTTTCCAGTATTTTTTCTAACGTGTGCTGTGTTAAAAGTTATTGGCTGATTATGAACGTTTAGTTTCATGACTATCATGGTGAGATCCAGTTTGTGAATCCTTTAGAAAAAGGGCGGGGAATTATGGCCCCTTTATGACCCGTGGATTTCAACTCCCAGAATTCCTGAGCCAGCTAGGCTAGCTCAGGAATTCTGGGAGTTGAAGTTCACAGGTCATAAAGGGACCATAGTTCTGTACCCTTGCTTTAGAACTATGCAGGACTATGACTTCAGTGTGAACGGAGAACAAAGCTCACATTGCATTGTATAATTACAGTACTGTAGGATTATGAATAATTCTAAACAGTTTACAACGTTTTTCTCAGGACTGTAACAGTAATAATGATTTTTATATACCTTGGAGGGCACCAAGCTGGGAAGGTTTCCTCAGAATGGTATAAAGAATGTCCATTGATCAATCAGCTGCAAGAAAGATTCAATGCTTTGCTAAAGTATTTTCATTTACCTGGAATGTAATGCAGCAGGAAGCGAGAAACACAGGGCATTGGGGCATTTTGTGGAACTATGCTGTAGCCAAATTTAAAGTTTTATATTCTGTAAACCGCCTTGAGTTGCCATATGCGAATAGGTGGCAATATAAATTCCCTAAATAAATAAAGGGAGAAAAGGAAGTCAGAGGAACTAGGATGCTGATGCAGCACCTGTTTGCAATTCCTTAAAGCAGCTGCCATTTTTCCCAGGTTTGGATAGTGGTCCTTTGCAATTGCAGCACGATCCCAGGAAAAATGTTTTATTTAAGGAGCTCAATACGGGTGCTTTGCACATTCCCCTGTATGCATTTCAGCACCCATGAACACTTTGAATGAGAATGTTAGATAGCCATTATCTTTTTTAGACCAGAAGTGATTGTCCCAAGTTTCCGTGTTCATCTACTGTATTTTTTGGAGTATAAGACGCGCCTTAGTTTTTGGGGAAGAAAATAAGAAAAAAGCTGATTGGCAGGTGGATGGGCCTCCCAGAATACCCCCAATCAGCTGTTCCCAGAGGTGAATTTTAGCAACAGGTTCCTTGGTTGTGAGCTCTGTGCCTTGCTTTTCAGAAAAAAAAACTTTTTTCTGCCTCTGAAAGCCTCTGAAACAGCTACAGGAAAAAGCCTCTGAAGCTCTGTTTGGGGGCTTCTTTTCTGAAGCTTAATTTCTGATGCTTTTTTCAGCCTCTGAAACCTCCCTTTGAGAAGCTGGGCGGGGCTACATTCCGAGTATAAGATGCACCCAGATTTTCACCCTCTTTTTTTGGCGGGGGGGGGGAAAGGTGTGTCCTATACTCCGATAAATACGATAGTAGGCATAAAGCAGCATAAAGATTGTTTGCATTAGTCTACTCTGAACAAGGACTGTGAAAATTTGCTGAGACCACCTGACCCAAGCCACGTCCTTTATATTCAGCATACACTCTTTCCATTTTGTAGGTTGCAATACAAAGTAACACTTTTTAGATGACCCGGATGCTCTTAAGTTAGATTTTTGCACCTTGGTATGCTCCAAATGTTGTAATAATGACCTGTTTGATTCCCAGATAACACTTTCTTGTAATTTCAACACTTCTAAGCAAGTTTCAAACAGTCAGTCCTGGTGGAGGGGGGGAGTTCCTTAGTGCTCTCTGAGCTTGGTGGTTTCCTGGCAGACATTTCATTACCAAACTAGGTAACATCATCAGTGCTAGGACTCTTCTATCAGAGTCACTCCTCTCAGTCCAACCTATTTTACAGAAGCTCTGTGTGTGGATAAAGTGAAGATAACCTTCCGTGTGTACCGCCTTGAGCTTCCAAAGGAAACATGGTCTGTCTTTACACCACATTCTTTTATTTCATGCAGGTATGAGAATAAATATGTGAAGTTTTTTAAAAGCAAGCCAGAGTTACCTCCAGGCTTGAATCCAGAAGTTAACACGCCTGTGGCCCGTCAAGCATCAAAGGGACCCGAGGGTGGAGAGACGGGGCTCTCCAAGACCGCTAAGAGGAATCTCAAACGGAAGGAGAAGAGAAAACAGCAGCAGGAAAAGGGGGATCGAGATGCCGATGACCTGATTCAGTCTCTAGAGAAAACAACCTTGTCGGCGACACCGAGCAGCTGCGGGGATGGTAAGTTGGCTGGGTCTGATGCCAACCCAAGAGCCCCTGCTGGCAGCAGGGATGTCTCGTCGGCTTCCGCCACTGCCACCTTAGAGAAGAACAAGAAAATTAAAAACCTGAAAAAGAAACTACGGCAGGTGGAGGATCTGCAGGCGCGGATTGACTCTGGGGAGATCAAGCAGCCGACCAAAGAGCAGTTAGAGAAGCTGGCTCGACGGAAAGCTTTGGAAGAGGAACTTGAGGACCTGGAACTGGATTTGTAAAGGGTTGAAATATCAACCGGACCTAGTGTGCGTAGGAACAAACCGTCCCCCGGGGAAACATTCTCAGAACTGTGCAACAAAAAGACCAGAAGATGGTGATGTCTTCAGCCTTCTTTGTATCATTATTTTATTTTATGTTGGTGCTGTCTGAATTTTTAAAAGTATTTCTCCCAGCTGTTGATGTGTTAGCTATCTAGGACTCCTTTAAGGACAACAACTTTGCCACCTAGTTCTTTCTAGTTTCTTCCTCCCCTTCCCACCTCCATTCCTGTTCCAGGAGGGTGGCTGAAATGTCATTTCACACCAAGGGGCTGACTTTCAGAGGCACCTGAGCAGGAGGAGCCATCTGTCTTTTCCTCCTGCCACTGTATTATATTCAACATTTTAACGTTCTCTGTAACAATCACACGGCCTTCCATCTTCTCTTCCTCCTCATTTTGAAAAAGGGATGCAATAATAAAAATTGCAGTAGTGACTTCTGACTCTAGGACATCTGTGTTTTCCCTCCCCCCCCAGTGCACTTTTTTTTTTAAAAAAAATCTTCTGTATGATATTAGCAATTTTATAGGCTTCCCTTTCTTTGGCTTGTGAATGCAGCCCAGTGTCAAAAGCAGTTTGTGATAAATGTGAAAAAGGCAAAAGGGACAGTAGCTCAGTGATGAAACATATGTTTTATACGCAGACATTCTGAAGTCTGATCCCAATTATCTTCAGATTGGGGGGAAAAAAGTCCAGTGCTTGAAGCCTTGGGTGGCCACTGTCAATCGGCCTTAACAATGCCGATCTCACAGTGCTCTGGTTTAGCTAAGGCAGCTTCCATAACATGCCCCTCCAGGCTAAAATGGATGCAGCTTGTTGCACGACCTTGTCTTACGTTGTGTGATCCAGACTTATCAAATTTAAGTAGCACAATTTATTTCCTTGGTCGTATTATTGGGCAGCAAATCTGCTTGAATGCCAGGTGGCAGAAGAGATTGAGCCAATCGTTGCCCCCTAATCATTGTCCAGATTTTTTGCATCCCAGATAAAGTCTCCCTGGACATAACAATTGTGCTTGGTTAACTAAGAGCTGGATGTTTTGTGTGAATCTGGTCCCTGTGTTTCATGTAAGGGATTATTAGAAATAGAATCGATAATAAATGTGTGGATATGGTGTGATCATCCTCGGTGTAGTGGGCACAGTTCTTGTCCCTTTCAGATAACAGGAAATTTGGGGAAAAGTGAAGAGAAAGGCAGAATAAACATGTATCTTCAATTTGAATAAAAGTCCAAGGGCTTCTTAGCCAAGATAATTAAATTCTCTCTCTCCCTTCCCCCTCCCCTCTCTCTTTCTCTCTCATTTCTATATTAGAACAGTGGTCATGAATTTCCACAGCCTAAGACCAATTTTGGGAATGGGTTCACTTAAAACATGGGACCAAATTTTAAGGGATGAAATGACCAATCTTGGGGTGACCAGAAGCTACACTTAACTTTTAGAATAATAGCAATAAAGTCTACAAAGAAAAGAACACTTATGTAAAATATGGGTAGCTGTGTTATAGACACGGCCAGGACAAAAAAAATTCTGTTTGTTAGTTTTTTGTGGGATGTTCTTTGATACTGAAACTGTTATTTTATTTATTTATGTATTAATGGATGTCATGCCTTTCACTCAGCAGCTCAAAGTGACACACAATACTCCCTCTTTCTAGTTTTCCTGACAAACACCACTGTGGCTTAAACTGCCATTTTTATATATTCTCCACCTCACGTGGCAGAAAGCTGAAATTGAGTAATTTAGTTGGAAGAATTTTTTTAAAAAATGTGTGGTTTTATACACAGCGAGACAGTGAGACAAAGGGTTGCAGATGATCCTATAGTACATGTTATCTTCCTGGTTATGGGAAAGGATCTGCAGTTTAATCATATTATATCTAGATATGTTAATATGCTAAAATATTTTCATCGATGTCAGAGGATCTTTCATGTGACCCAGTTGAGATGTCTATTCGGGTTAAGAAAACCAAATTTAATTTCACACTTCTAGTTTAAATTGAGAGGTTTTTCTTTCCATCCCTTAACACTGGCATGAGCAAAGTGCAGTCTCTGTCTCAGTCTCTGAGCAAAAATTGAAGCTTTCCAGGTACCGCTGGGTTATGCTGAAATTGCCAAAAGCAGAAGATGGGAAAGAAGCAAGGGAGTTTAAAACAAAATTAGGCTAAAGTTTCAGCCATGAAATCAGCGCTGCAGTTCAAAGTCAGTGTCAAGAAATAAGAGTGTACACTGAATGCCTTTTGTTAGAGGAAAGTAACGTTGGTATCAGATTGCACCTCCTGTTCAGGAAGGGGGGGAGGGAACCCAGCAGCAGCTGTTCTTACAGCTGTGTAAAAACTAAAGGACAGTAACATTGGCCAATGCTGGATTAGGGGTTTTATTACCTTTGTCCAGCAGGTGGTGCTAAAAGGTCTTATTAATAGGGCAATCTTGTATGCTCAGCTACTTCCTATGTATCATTTTGTTCTTGAAGCCATCATTTCACACACACACACACACACAAATATATGCCTTTAGATTAGGGGTGTCCAACCTTGGCAACTTCCAGATCCGTGGACTTCAACATCTAGAGTTCCCCAGCCAATCATTCACATAACTGGCTGGGGAATTCTGGGAGTTGAAGTCCATGGGTCTGAAAGTTGCCAAGCTTGGATATCCTTGCTTTAGATCAGGGGTCTCCAACCTTGGTCCTTTTAAGACTCGTGGACTTCAACTCCCAGAGTTCCTCAGCCAGCTTTGCTGGCTGAGGGACTCTGGGAGTTGAAGTCCACGAGTCTTAAAAGGACCAAGGTTGGAGACCCCTGCTTTAGATGGACTAGCAAAAACTCATCCCTCAGGATAACACATACACCCACTACCCGATATACTGAATGACAAATTTGCAGGTCCCTTTTTAGGCCAGCATGCCTGGCCAAGGCATTCATACATAACTAACCTAGATCCCATCCCAGGCTGGTTTTTCCATATTTCTCTGTAGTCCTTAGATGCAGGTCACTGCGCTCATGGCTGAGAGTAAAAAGAATAACTGCATCACTTGGGAAAACTAGCTTTGCTTTCCAGAGAGCCACTCATTGGACAGATGAGAACTCAGGATAGCGTTGCCTCTACTAGGGAGGATCTGGGGAACAGAACCCCTTCTAGCAAGCGTTGGTTCCAACTATCATCAGCCTTTCCAATTGTAGGCAATAGTGATGACTTCTTGTGAAAACGAATTGGAGAATACCACATGGTTCCCAAATATCCTTTATCTGTTGTTTACCCAGCTGTCCTTTTGTTTTACACAGAAAGATTAAAGGATCACCTGGAGAAGTTTAGGGAGACATCAAAAACACAGCTGCTGCTGTTGTTCCCCTCCCATTGTTTCCCTCCCAACAAGGTTTGTACCTTTCTCTAATTTGTACTAGGAGCAGAAGGTGGCTGATAGGTTTGATGAAATGCATGTTAATGAAAGCTATAGTCCTTAGACAAAACTTCCAAGAGTTATTATTCTTCCAATTCTATGATCTAGTTTCCTTGGTCTCTGATGAACTCAATTTTCCTTTATTTTGATTGTACTCCTTGTCGAGTAATTTTAAACATTGGGTAACTTTTTTGAATGTTACCCTTGTGGTTTTTAATCTTTCTTTCAAGAAGCTCAGTCTCCTTTTGACTTAGAGTCCTTTGGGGTAAGTGGGTGGGTGGGTCAAAAGACTGTAACCCAAAAGCACAAGTTGACAGGCTTATGGATTCTGGTTGAAAAATAAAGTCAAGTCTTGCAATCTGAAGTATTTTGCTTTTATATGATGGGCGAAACTTTTAAATATGTGAAGTGGGGGTTAGTCCTTTCTGCAATCACTGAGGGCAAACATTTGGTTATTTCATCATCTGCTTTCATTTGCTGTTTGCTCCAGAGTTTGATTTTCCCAGCAGTCAATATGAAAGAGCACATAAAAGAAAGGCAGAGATTAAATCAAATGATAAATAATACTGGGTTTTTTTCAAGTGAATGTTGAGTTGTCACCTGAATTTCAAAAATGAGTTAATATATGGTGTGGGCCTTACGTTCAGAAAAAAAGTTGATTGCACAGTATAGTATACTTTTTTATTACATACTTTTATATGCACCACAGACAAATTCCTTGTGTGTCCAATCACACTTGGCCAATAAAGAACCTTATTCTATTCTATTCTATTCTATTCTATTCTATTCTATTCTATTCTATTCTATTCTATTCTATTCTATTCTATTCTATTCCATTCCATTCCATTCCCATTCGCACTCCACTCCACTTCTATTCCTATTCCTATTCCATTTCTATTTCTATTTCTATTTCATTCAACTGTTAGATGGCATGCATCCTCCAAATGTCATAAATACAAGTATTAAAACAAAACTGTTAGCTAATTATTCTTTGCAGGATCCTTGGCTGACCAAATACACCTCTAGTTTATTTTGACAGTGTTGAGATTTATCAGCAAAATTCATTGGGGCAGAGATTCTTTAGCATTTATATTCCCAGATAAGAGAAGCATCTATCAGAGACAAAGTCACAAATTTAAGCAAAAATGAGATTTTAGAGCGTTGGGGAGTTTGATACGATGTATAAACCCAGCTATTATAGCTTATATACAGTGATGTTTGGTTTAATATGTGAATTTAGCCAAATATTATTCATTGTGTCATGTTTTTTTAAAGAAATCATAGGTTAGGGCAAGTATAAATCTAGCCAGAATTTTAGGATTGTTAAGGCTATTGACTCTATTGGCCCAAGGATATTTGTGTTTGAATTGGACTATGATCAGTTTAGCAAATCCACCAATTTAAAGACAGTCAACATTGTTTTTGTAGAGGAAATCCCCCTTTGATGTCAATCAGAAATTTCCCCTCAGTAAAAACTACAGTTCCTGAGAAGAGATTCTACAATAGGGAAAGGAGGATTACGTTCTTATGCTTGATTGCAATAATTAACCTCAAGCTTATTAAATTTTCATTTCAATTATAAAGATAAAAAGAGAATATTTGTAGCTCAGGGTCAAAATGAGGGCTCCTTGGTGCTCTTTGAATTTGTTTGTTTTCTTGCAGATGTTTCATTCCCAAACTAGGTAGCACTGATGATGTTACCTAGTTTGGGTAATGAAAAGTCTGGAAGAAAACAACCAAGCTTAGAGAGCACCAAAGAGCCCCTAATCATAACTATATTATATCCAAAGGCTCGTCTAATATGTCTATAAACATGGTGCTAAATCAGCAGATGCTATAAGTTTGGCCCCCAATCTGTTTCCAAACACAGTATAGTTCAATGATTAGCAGGTCAGGTCTGGGGTTCAACTGTTTCAAACATGAAACAGTTTTGATCATCAATTGCTACCTTTTGTCTAAAAACTGGGTGTGAGGACTAAAAACAGAAATTTGTAAGAATGTTGACTACATAGCTGAATAATATATTGTGTTATTTCCTTAGTTTTAATATTAAGACCTGTAATTCAATAACTGTGTTGCATAGAGATGATGAGAGCTGTATAACAACACAAACACAAGATTCTAAGTTGGTCAATTTTATTTTAGTTTCAGCTACGTAAAGGATTAACTCAACACATTTCTTTGAGGAAGAGCCAACCAGCTTTGCAGTGATACTGTCTTCACTCTTATGACACAGTCAGCTCATCTGATACCAAGTTGCTAACACAAAAGGATCTTGTTGACTTTCTGTGGTGTGACAATTCCTGGGTTGACATAGAATTCCTAGCC
Organism: Ahaetulla prasina; assembly: GCF_028640845.1. Taxonomy (NCBI): domain Eukaryota; kingdom Metazoa; phylum Chordata; class Lepidosauria; order Squamata; family Colubridae; genus Ahaetulla; species Ahaetulla prasina. The sequence continues at coordinate 147,322,979 of NC_080540.1, forward strand.
AGAAGGCTACCAGTAGGAGATTCCAGGAACTGCACTAACAATGCCTTTGTGGAGAAAGCTGTCCTTATTCAAGGAGTTTAATTCCTCTGAACCTCATTATTTCTATCAATCAGAAATATCAAGGATTGTTGTAACCTGTCACTTTCTCTAGTGAAGTACAGGTAAACCTTGACTTATGACCACAATTGAGCCTAAGTTTCCCATTACGAAGAAAGGCAGTTGTCAGAATTTTGCTCCGTTTTACGACTTTTCTTGCCCTAGTGGTTAAACCATTCTGGGAGTTTATTGTTCTCATCTTTTGTCCACATCTCATGTTTTCAGTTTCTTAGTTTGAGGACTCAAATGCAGGAATACTGTATATCTATTGCATGCAAATGAACACTGCGTAGATTTTAAATATCATATAGTAAAGCATTATGCAATTTATTTGATTTTGGTTTAGGGTATTGTCTGGACATGCTAAGTCAGTTTGTGGCTTATTTAATAAACCAGGGTTCAACAAACCATGCCTTAACATACTGTATAAAACCCAGGAATTCCCAGATAAGCCTTTAGTCTAGAGTACACCTTTGAAATGATAGGCCAGCTGTTATGTTCCTAAGCCAGACTTCTAGTTTGACTCTATGAAATTCTTAACCAACATATTTCAGCCTAATACACGAATCCAGTCTGTGTGATTAGGTTGTATTTCAAAGCATCATGGAAACTCAGAGAAAATTGAACTGGAAAAACCATTAATTCAACCATGGTAAGTGCACAACATAAACGCAAACTATATGTAGGCTTGTAGTAATTGAGAAAGTCTTGGCTTTATTCTCTATAGTTCCTTTTATGCATTAAGCTCCTTCACTACATTATTCCTTCATCTTTTGCTTTACTCTCTTTGAGATTCCAGATTGACTTCATTTCAGAGGAACGTGGAGTTTGTTTTACTTCGCAACATTTATAAATTGACACTTGTCAATTTTATTTTTATATTTGACAGTGTCAAATGCCCTTGACACTGACGGGCAGTACAAACTGAAAGGGAAGATACTTACTGTATTTTCCCTGTGACAAGAATTAGCAACATCGTAGAAGATGGAGGAACCAGTAAGGCAAAGGGAAAAAAACAGAAATCTAAATTCATAATGTCTAAAATGACGCCTTGTGGGCATAATTTGTTTTTTTTAAAAACCCTCCCTGTAATATTCCCGCTCTTGGTCCTCTCCTCTGAACATATTTTAGTAGATTCGAAAGCCATTACCAGCTTTTTGAGTTTAGCTGCTGTTGTCCAATTTGCTTAAAAGTTTCAGCAAAGAGTTGAAAGTTTCTTGACAATGTGTGCGCTCTCAGACCAATGCAACATCCTTCACATCTGTTGCACAATGCAGGGTTCATTACCGCATACTGTTCATTGGAAGTCGGTGACTTCTCAAAGCAGAGTAAGCAAGCTGCTACTTGACCCCCTCCAAAATAAGCTCATAGACGAGTAATGCCTCCAACTGCTCTGTAAAGAAATGATGAAGTGATAAAGAATGTAAGCATAAATGAAATGATAAAGAAAAAAAACTTTGTCTCTCCTCCGTTCAGGCCATTTAGCGTGCCACAAGTGACTAACAAAGGCATGGATGGGTGGACTAAGGGCGGGTCAAACGTCTTGTAGGCTAGTAGCTTTGCTTCACCTCCTTTGCAAGGGAAAGGAATTTTCAGTGAGGTAAAACAGCCCTTCTGACAAAGGGCCTCCCAAAGCTGACACGTCCTCTGCTTTCTGTTCAGCTCAGTTCTTTTGGAGGGCCTAATGTGTTCCAGATGTGCTGCTACGAATTCACAAAGGTTAACAATCTGCAGGGCTTTCTGATTTCCCAGTGCTTGTGAGTGTGTATGTATTAGCAACAGTATTTGTAAGCAACAATGCCTGTGACTAATTAAAATGTTTGTGGCTGGCAAGGACAGGCAAATGAATACATGGTGGACGTTTCCATGGTGAATTGGACATGACTAACCCCTCCTCACGCCAACAAAGTTCTGATCTGTCCAAAGGACGAGTACTACAGTCATAGGAAAAGAACTCGGGATGTATCTGATAAGAAAAAGAAATGGAGCAGCTCACTCCCAAAGGCAAGAGAGAGAGAAATATATACATCCTTAAAGAAGTAGGCCTCAGTTTGCAACCATTCATTTAGTGACCGTTTGAAGTTACAAGAGCACTGAAAAAAGTGACTTATGATTGTATTTTATACAACCATTGCAACAATCCCAACACTCTGCGCCATCCATGAAGCCTAGCAGGGGTGACTGATATAAAAGGATGCCTGCTAAGATTCCTGTTGCCCAAGAGGGCTACCGCTCTGCTGTGATGCTGGGTTTACACATACACACATCCAGCAGACGCTGGTAGGATGCCACAACTGAGCAGAGAATCACCAGTGATATGAGATGGAGCCATTGTTATGGATGACATTCTTTTGCTACTTTGCGGGAATCTTTTGTTTAGGGCAGTAATTGTGGTTTGTGGAAGTCACCACTGATCCACTATCACAGCCCTCCCATTCACTGCCAGCCAGCTGGCAAAATCAGAGCCTTCATCAGCCCATTGCCACACACATTCACAGACACAAACCCACAGACACACACTACCAACCAGTTGATTTGCAAAAAATAAACAGTAAACAAAAGTAAACAAATTGCAACCAGCTTTGATGTACAGTAGAAAGATGACAAGATGGAATGGCTGTGGCTATTTGGACTACCTGGATTTGGAGATGTTTCATTTTTAGCCTTGAGTAGGGTTATAGTTTGGATTGAATGTTTTGCTAAATGTTTTAAATATCCATTAAATAGCGAAAAGATGGGATACCCAAAAACTAAGTACAGAATGTCTGTGTGATTGGGTTGTCCCCATATTTTTCTGGACATTTATTTAGTTGTCCAGAATTGCAGAAAGTTTGAGTTACAACCGATTAGCTAAATGTACATGACAACTAGATGGCAGCAAACATATCAAAAAGGTCTCCTTGCTGCCATCTATTGCTTGCCCAGATTTTGCAGGTCAAATCTAGTAACCTGACTTTAATTCACTACTTCATTTTAACACACCTAAGAGACTAGGCTTTAGCACAAAAGTCAGAAGCTCTGATATGTTAAATTAAGACAGCCATCTGCAAAGGATAGCCTCCTGGAAATAAAATCCACATTCAGCCTGTGATTTCTGTCCATGGATGCTTTTAATATTATCATCATAATAAAATGATATAAAAATAATTATGTCAGCAGAAACTTTTAATATACCCCCTGTCCACCATACTCCTCTTTGTGTGTCAGAAATGAATAAGGGGTGTGTGTGTGTTATCTTTGAGCTAAACAACTTTGTTCCTAAATCCTTATGTTTCCAGTGTCTTATTATAGGATAATATTTCAGCCTGGGCTTTACAGTTTATGTTACGATTTTTTTGGCACTCAATGCAACTGCCACCAATAATTATGGAATTATAACTAAACTATTCCAGTATGTATTAAAATACACATAAATGAAAAGAGACAAAGTCCACTCAATATTTAACAGATAAACCAATTTACTTCAGAGGATAATTAGAACTGCAGAAAAAATAATTGCTACCAACTTGCCTTCCATTGAGGACCTGTATACTGCACGAATCAAGAAGAGGGCCGTGAAAATATTTGCAGATCCCTCGCATCCTGGACATAAACTGTTTCAACTCCTACCCTCAAAATGACGCTATAGAGCACTGCACACCAGAACAACTAGACACAAGAACAGTTTTTTCCCCGAAGGCCATCACTCTGCTAAACAAATAATTCCCTCAACACTGTCAGACTATTTACTGAATCTGCACTACTATTAATCGTCTCATAGTTCCCATCACCAATCTCTTTCCACTTATGACTGTATGACTATAACTCGTTGCTGGCAATCCTTATGATTTATATTGATATATTGACCATCAATTGTGTTGTAAATGTTGTACCTTGATGAAGGTATCTTTTCTTTTATGTACACTGAGAGCATATGCACCAAGACAAATTCCTTGTGTGTCCAATCACACTTGGCCAATAAAATTCTATTCTATTCTATTCTACTTATGATTATCAGCTAAGCACTTGCTAGCACAAACCTCTCTTTGTCCTGGGGGAAAGTTGATGGAAAAGGAATAACTTTGAATTCTCCCAGCAAAGGCTCCAAAAGCTTGTGATGTTATCTTTATTTCTGTTTTTATCACTCGCAAACTCTGCTGCTTGCATTATACATTCCGAAACCCAGAGGCTTAACATGCTGGATGCATTCACACAACATGCTAAGCCACCTTGAGATTAGTTCATTTTGAGTTCATGGATGACGTGTCCTGGGTTTCTACCTTGTGATTTATAATTTGATAAGTTCTGCGAACTCAGCCAAACCAATAAATCACAGTTAGGAAAGCCATGGCCAGCTAAAACCTGCTCTTTACTTGTATGAGTAGTTCCTGGAGATACCAATGTGTCAGAATTCTCTGACTTCCGCTCTTCCTGAAATCTCTCTGTCCCCGATTATGAATTATCAAGTAGACAGTTGTTTTCTTCTGCCTGCTCTGAGTTGGCTGCTATTCCTCAGAAACAAGATGTTCCAGTAAAAACTAAAGGCTGTGGCAATTGTTTCTTTGTTTTCCAATTGCATGTTCCTTAAGAGGCAACTTTTGGGTGAACTGGACTAGGGCCTCCATGGGCAGGCAGTGACACACAATAGGCATGACTATGCCACACGTGTCAGCGAAGTCAGGAGTGCCATATGTTCTTTCTCTGAATTCCCTGAGGACAGATAGTCCTCAACATAGGGCTACCATTGAGCCCAAAATTTCCGTTGCTAAGCGAGACAGCTTTAAAGCAGGTTTTGCCCTATTTTACAACCTTTCTTGTCACTGTGGTTAAGTGAATCACTGCAGTTGTTCTATTAGTGACACAGTTGTTAAGTGAATCCAGCTTCCCCGTTGACTTTGCTTGTCAGAAGGTCACCAAACGGGATCACATGACACTGCAACCATCATAAATATAAGCCAGCTGTCAAGCACATGAATTTTGATCACATGACCATGGGGATGCTGCAATGGTCATAACTGTGAAAAATGGTCAGAAGCAATTTTTTTCAGCACCATTGTAACTTGGAGTAGTCACCAAACGAAAGATTGTAAGTCAAGAACTTACCTGTAGTTTGATTTTGTTGTTCCTAAAAGGTGTAGGAAGGCCAGAGCTCCTCCCCATGTCACCTTTAACCCCAGACAGTAAAATGAATGCCTGCTTAAGCTTTTTAACACCTAGACCAAGGGTGTCAAACTCAAGGCCCAGGGGCCGGATCCAGCCTGCAGCGTACTTAGATCCGGCCCGTGGGGCTGTCCTAGAAACAGCGAAGGACCAGCCCACGGTGCTTCTGCCATTGAAAACCCACTGGCAGAGGGTTGCAGGAGGCGTGGTAGCCAAAAACAGAGCTTGGGAGCCCATTTTTGCTAGCAGAGTGCTCAGACCGCCACAGGCGCCCCTGACACGAGTGACGTCGAGCGGGCTATGCCCACCCTGGCCACGCCCACCTCCGGCCCCACCTAGGTCAAACACAACCCTGATGCGGCACTCAATGAAATTGAGTTTGACACCCCTGACCTAGACTGACAAAACCAGTCCTTTCATAGATGAAATTGGAAAGTATCAGCAACTTAATAAGAAAATCCTTTCTAGATATGAGCAGTTGCTCATTTCAATAATAGATTCCCTCATGCAAACTCCTCACACCAGCCTTGACTCACAAAAGGTAAAGACTCCAAAAAAAAGGTCCACAGAGAATCAAACCACACTTTTCTCTCTACTGGACTTGGTCTGCTTCTCAGTAATCTCTAAAAAGCAGGGATTCTCTATAAAAGTAACCACTCCAAGCAGTAACTTCCTAGAGACCGTCAATTGCTGTGACAGTCTGTCATGCTCTCCAATAAACTTCACCTTTGCTTCAAGCAACTGTCCTGTCGTCTTTGGAAAAACTGGTTCAGATCAGGTGAAGAATTTCTTCCAACAGGAGCTATATGGATGGCCAACAGCTTGGATGAACAGCCACACGGTTTATTTCCAGACCCAACAATGACTTGGTTTGTTTCTTTGGGACTAAGCTTTCCCAGAGTAGTTGGTGCCATGAAATCACTGCCTCTTTATCTGAGGATGCCATCTGCATATCTGAAGACCTTCCCAAGTCCATCTAGACAAAGTTGGGCATGACTAAGCTAGGCCAACTACTTCCTGTTTCAAAGAAGAGTGGAGCTGCTGGGCAAGAAAGAGATAAAGAAAAAATGTGCCACAAAGACATGGTGAAAACAGAGCAGATGGGGAATGGGTGAGCAGTTTTGTGTTTTGAGGTTCAGACAGATCGTAGTTTGCAAGGTACAAATTGATTTTTTGCTACTAGTTTGCTACTGTGATGAATGATGCTGTGTTTATCGCCAGAGCAGCCATTTTTGAACGAACATCTTCCCATCTTTGGGAATAAGAATAATTGCTTATGAGCAGTGGTTAAAATGCCAACTTTCAGGCTAACTCTGCTCACTGCCAGGAGTTCGATCCTGAGCAGCTCATGGTTGACTCAGCCTTTCATCCCTCTGAGGTCAGTAAAATTAGAAGCCAGATTGTTGGGGGAACAATATGTTGCCGCTATTGCTATTGCTATACTTTTGCAGTGTTCCCAATGCATTAGCAGAATCCAAAACTTTGGGAATTCCTGTTCATCTGCCAAATTTGTCCATGTTCCTCCTAGTAATCAGGCTGTAGCTCTAGCCTCCCTTGGAACACATCTGTGTTTTCCGTCTCCTCTGCTTGTCCCTGGCAAGTGTAAAGAGTGTGAAAAAGGGGAGAATTCAAGGTAACTGCTTTATCTTGGGTATGCACAACAACTGTGAAGGATGAGTTCCTTTCTTCTTTACAGCTATTAAATGCTCAAGACTTTTGAACTGGAGGCTCTGCGATCAGGTGCATTTCGGTCTTTGGCATATCTTGTCAGGCCTGGAGGCCATCTTTTTCGTTGGATCTTCAGACCTGCCACATTTCCTACTGTGGGAAACTGGGGGAGGGGATTGTATGGAGCCAGGGTGATATATAGTCATAATAACATTCCTTTCTCAGAAAGTCAAGGACATCTTGCCCTGCACTTGGAGGGATGAAACTGGGAGGCATCTCCAGTTGGGACAATGTTTGATTGGACCATGTGATGGACTTGTGGGTGTTGGGCAGGGATTTGAACTTTCCTTTGGGTGGGGAAAACCTGGAAGCTTTCAGATTCGGGTTTTCCCAGATGTGCCAATATGACCTCTCTAACAAAATGGAACTTTGAGGAACTTCTAGCCTCGGAGTCTTCTTTCGTTGGGGGTGTTACTTGGAACCCTGACATATCTGTAGTTAAGAAGGAGAGTTTGGCTCTACAGCTTTCTGCTATTCTGGCAAATGCTCCGGTTCGATCGCCCACATCCTTCCTATTAACTAAGGAAAGTATGCTTGAATGAGAAATAAGATCTTAGCTGGGAATGTGAGGTTTCCCTTGATAATTTTATGCGATAGAGATTTCCTCTCTAGCCTTGAATGATTCACTCCCAGGATGTGCATCTGCTTATGTTGGGAGAAATGAAATTAAAACAGAATCTCTCCCTGCATGTGCCTTCATCCCACATTCATGCATCAGAAGCATACTCACATATACACACTAAGCTATGAATATGTCAAGACATAATATTTCCCAGAATGGCCTGTCTGTCATCTCTCCCTCTAAAGCTAGTCCTCAACTTACAACCATTCGCTTAGTGGCCATTGAAAGTTACAACGGCCCTGAAAAAGTGACTTGTGACCGTTTTTCACACTTACAACCATTGCAGCATCTCCATCGTCACATGATCGAAATTCGGCCGCTTGGCAACTGCCGTGTATTTATGACGGTTGCAGTGTCACGTGATCCCTTTTTGTGACCGTCTGACAAGCAAAATCAATGGGGAAGCCAGATTCGCTTAGCAACTGTGTTACTAACTGAACAACTGCAGTGATTCACTTGACAACTGTGGCAAGCAAAGTCATAAACTGGGGCAAAACTCACTTAGCGATTCTCTTGCTTAGAAATAGAAATTTTGAGCTCAGTTGTGCTTGTAAATTGAAGACTGTTATTTATTTATTTATTCATTTAGTTATTTAGTTACCGTATTTTTCGGCGTATAAGACACAACTTTTTCCCCCAAAAAAGAGAGTGAAAATCTGGGTGCGTCTTATACTCCAAATGTAGCCCCGCCCAGCTTCTCAAACGGAGGATTCAGAGGCTGAAAAAAGCATCAGAAACGAAGCTTCAGAAAAGAAGCCCCCAAACAGAGCTACAGAAAAGAAGCCTCTAAACAGAGCTGCAGAAAAAAAGTCTCTAAACAGAGCTGCAGAAAAAAAGCAGAACTTCAGAGGCTTTTTTTCTGTTTTGGAGGATTTCAGAGGCATAAAAAAAGGTTTTTTCTGCAATGGAATTTCAGAAGTTTCAGAGGCAGAAAAAAAAGCAAAAAAAAAAAAAGAGCAAGGCACAGAGCTCACAACCAAGGAACTTGTTGCTAAAATTCACCTCTGGGAACAGCTGATTGGGGGTATTCCGGGAGGCCGATCCACCTGCCAATCAGCTTTTTTCTTATTTTCCTCCCCAAAAAACTAAGGTGTGATTTATATTCCGAAAAATACGGTAGTTAGTTAGTTAGTTATATCCTGCCTTTATCACTTTTACAAATAACCCAAGCCACAAACATATTCAACAGACCTTCCTCCTCCTCCTGTTTTCCCTTGTCTCATCCATCAAGCCAACTACTCATGCTAGAGAGGAAAAAGCCACTTTGGAAAGAGACCTTAGTTTAATGAACTCTCCCTCTTTGAAAACATCTGGTGCTGGAATACAAACCTAGTGGAATATTTTGAAAAGAAAGATGGTTGCCTGGCTTCCCGTGTTGAGTGATTGCCCACTGCGATGTATAGCATCTTCCAGCCACTGCTATCATGACAAATTCCTAATGCAAGTTTTATTTTGCTGAGGGGGATAGGTGGGCGGTATTATAAAATGGCAGATCCTAAAGATTAACTAACCTAAGTGTAATTTTAATTGTAATTTTAATTGGGTTTTATGTCGGTCTTTGACCGTTTTAGTTTTATTCGGCCTTTTAAATATTTGTTTTTAAATTCTGTTTTAAACTTGTTGGTGGTATTGTGTGTTTTAAATATGGCTGTAATATGGCCTGAGTCCTTCAGGAGAAGGGCAGTATAGAAATTAAATTATAAATAAATAAATAAATAAATAAATAAACTGAAGCTGAACTGTACCATAACATTGTGTGCTGAGCTGTAGTTTCCTGAGTTTTTGAAGCCAACCATTTTTTGGGGGGATAAACCGTCTTTTATGATTTACCATATTGTGTGAACTCAGCTCATTGTGGCACATTTGTTTCACAGTGGTTTAACAAGATGTATCAACCTAATCTAGCAAGGTCACATCCATCTTGAGAAGTTACATTACAGTATCTTTTTTTTTCTCAGATGGTTAGGACTTGCTTGGACTCTTAGCTCAATATTTGATCCAATATTCCTTTAAAAGCTGTTATGGTAGGGGACAAGGATATCTGAGGAGCTGTCTCATCCCAGCTGTTGGCTTGAGGACATTCTCACTGCCTTGTTAACTTTTTAGCCTTCTCAATTTTTTAACTTTGACTTCTACTTTTACTTATAAGTTTTAACTTGTTCTTAATTCTGTTTTTAACCTATGGTTTTATTAACCTGTTTATATTAAATTGTTATAAACAGCCTAGAGTAGCTTAGGAGAGATGGACAGTATAGAAGTTTAATAAATAACAATAAAATACATTTCCCGCAATATTTCGGCTCTCCTGAAACTTAAGATACAATGGCTTTCCCTTCATCTGCTACAGGTAGTCCTTGATTTACAACCACCATTGAGCCCAACATTTCTATTGTTAACTGAAGTGAGTTTTGCCCCATTTTGTGACTTTTCTTGCCACAGTTGTTAAGTTAATCACTGTAGTTGTTAAATTAGTAACACGGTTGTTAAGTGAACCTGGCTTCCCTATTGGCTGTGCTTGCCAGAAGGTCACATTGACCCTGGGACACTGCAACCCTCATAAATATGAACCAGTTGTCAAGCATCTGAATGTAAATCATATGACCATGGGAATGCTACAATGGTCGTAAGTGTGAAAAATGGTCACCAGTCCCTTTTTTCCAGCTATCTTAGTCAGTTGGAATCAGCAAACCACCGGAAAGTATTTGCCCTTGCACGGTGCCATGCACTTCCATCGGCCGTTCTGTATGGCAAGTATAAAAGGATACCATTCACGGAAAGACTCTGTCCCTGTGGTTCAGAAGAGGTGGAGCTATGAGTCACATGCTACTTGTTGTGACCCAGGCCCAAGTAGGTAGTAATAAACTTAGTCTGTGGAAAAACAAACTTTATTCAAACAGCTGGGAATTACTTCATTCCCAGCGTCGTTCAACTCAAAGTAAAACAAATGCCTCCCAACACAAATTCCTCAGTTATCTAACAAATAGTCCAGTTAGGTGAACTGCAAAAGGCCCTTCCTGGCAAACGTCCAGGAGCCACAAAAACAAAGACGTACACGAAGCAGAAGATGGAGCAGAAGACGCAGCTACAACGTTGTTTTCCGGCAAAGCTGAAACACCGGTGCTGGTCTGTTTTAAGCCTTATGGGAGGGGCCAATCATCTCTTGGCCCTACTCCCGAGTTGTCTTCTCTGCTTGAGCTGTTCTTGCATTCTGGCAGCTCTTCTCATGTGTGTATTAGGAACAGGTTCCTCCAGTTCCTCTGCCTCACTATTATCAGTCTCTGGAGGCTCTGGAGTCGGCACCTCACTCCCCGATGGCCCGGGCCTCACCTCAGCCTCATCGCTGTCTGATTCCGTCGCCAGCTCTGTAGGCTGCGGATGGACCACAACACTCCTTAGATGTTTCTTTTATACGGAGATTAGGAAAAAAACATACTGTATCCTGCCAATAACAGCTAGGTATCCTGGCTGTTCCAACACTACCTATCTTCAGTGGCTGCTTAAGGACGGACAGTCCATAACTACAGCACAGGGGGCCAGATTCTGCGCAGCAGCACTGGGGATTTGTCGCAAATACGTGCCTTCTCCACCATAGTGATGTATATAACAATTGTGGCTAACCCTTTGCACTGCTTAGTCATTTCCCTTTTAGCATTGAACCCAGTTTAGGGATTGCAACTATCGTATAGTCAGACCATGTATAATTGACACTGGATTTCATTATAAATTTTAGTTGTTATTTATTATTTTATACCAGGATTCTTAAGTGTATGTATACTGAGTGCCTTTATTTGTTCTGGTCTAAGACTGTAATAATAAATTGTATTGCAGTCCCTTTTTTCAATCCCGTTGTAACTTTGAACAGTCGCTAAATGAAGTGTTGTAAGTCAAGGACTACCTGTACTCTGCTGCTCCCCTTTCTGAACTGGAGATGCCTTGCAAGTTATGTCCTCTGCCTGCCACTCACTTAAGATCCTTGTCACATTGCTGTTCAAGACCTAAAGGCTCTCCTTGAAGGACAGGCGCCAATGACAATGACAAGAGCAACTCTTCCCTTAGCAGGAAAAAAAGTTTAGATAAGATAAGGAGAAAGGAAAATTTTCTAATGAAGGGGGAATGTGGTGATATGTCCTTCATTTGAGCTTCTGTTAAAGTTTTCTTGGGAGGAAAGCGTCTAGAAAAAGCTGTTTGGATCTGATTGTTCCTTCAAGGCAGATAGAGGAAGAATAGATCAGCAAGATTTAATCAGCCCTTAATACTAGGCATTGTTTTATTAGGCTTAACCCTAACCCAATCATTGCAAGGACCAAGGGCAATTTATGTGAACAGAAATCAGTCTCGGAAGCAAATTGATTTTGTTTTTGTTTGTTTTGTTTTGTTTTTAAATTGAGATAGCCAGCCATCTCACAAGACAAGTGACCCTGGGTGCCGTACAACAAAGCTAAAAAGCAATTAATAAATACCAACAATTATTCTTACTTTTAACAAGCGTTACAAGTATAAAACCAATGCTAAAAAAGAAATAATAGCTGAATATAATAATGAAGACACCTCACTAGTTCATGGTGTCCCTGGGGTACCCAGGTCAGATGGCACAAGCAGATCTTGAGGGACCTTGAGAAAGTCAAGAGTGATGTTGCCGGGGGTGGGGGGAATATTTCACTATGCAGGCACCACAACTAAAAAAGCCTGCCACATGTATCTCCCTAAATGGCATAACTTGTAGTACGTCCTCACAACAGGTAGTCCTCGACTTACAACTGTTCGTTTGGTGACTGTTCGAAGTTACGACAGCACAGGTGAAAAAAGTGACTTATGACCGTTTTTCACACTTATGACCATTGCAGCATCCCCGTGGTCATGTGATTTACATTTGGATGCTTGACAACTGCTTCGTATTTATGACGGTTGCAGTGTCCCGGGGTCATGTCATCACCTTTTGCGAACTTCTGACAAGCAAAGTCAATGGGGAAAGCCAGATTCACTTAACGACGGTGTTACTAATGTAGCAACTGCAGTGATTCACTGAACAAATGTGGCAAGAAAAATCGTAAAATGCGGCAAAACAAATTTCTCACTTACCAACAGAAATTTTGGGCTCAATTGTGGTTGTAAATCGAGGACTACCTGTACTCAATTTGGTGGGACAGGTAGATGTCACTAGAGAGAGGCAGGCTCTCAGATAACCCAATCCTGGGCCATGTAGGATTTAAAGGTCAAAAACAGCACTTTGAATTGGATCCAGATATCAATGCAGCTTGCAAAGTAGAGGTGTAAGACGTGTATTAGAAACACACATAACTGCCTATGCTGATGCATTTTGCGCCAGCTGAGGTTTCTGGATGCTCTTCAAGGAAAGCCCCACATGAAGCATCTTACAATAGTCAAATCAGGAGATGACCAGGGCATAAGTGAACAGAGCCCCTCGATCTAGAAATGGGTGCAACTGGCACACAGTATGAAGTTGTGCAAAGGTCCTCACAGCCACACCTGCAAACTATTTACTGAGCAGGCATTGTGAGTCCAGGAAGACTCCAGGTTGCACAATTTGCTTGGGGCAGTGTAACCTCATTCAGCAGCAAAGAAGGCATAGTCATAGAACCTGAAGGCCCCAAACCCCAAAGCAACTCAGCCTTGCCAGGTTGTTTCCCATCCAGAACCTCACAACCTCCAGACCCTGGAGTAAGACATTCATAGCATCACTTAAGTCGCCAGAGACAGAGAACTACAATTGGGTATCATCAGCATGTTGACCGTACCTCACTCCATGGCAATAGATGAGCTACCTAACAATTTTATGGAGAAAGGAGGTGAACCAGCACAATCCCATGTCACCTCAATTCTCTGGGTTAATCCAGAAGGATACCTTGGTCAATGCTATCAAAAGCCACCAAAAGGTCAAGAAAGGCAAAGATGGGTGCATAACCTTCATCTTCCCCATGACACAGAATCAAAAGCATGATCGTTGCGGCTTCCATCCCATACCTGGTCTGAATTCTGACTGAAAAAGAGCCAGACAGTCTGCTTCATCCAAGGTCCTCTGAAACTGTTGTGCAAACATCTTCTCCATCACCTTTTCCCCAAAAGGGAGCTTAGATACTGGATGAAACCTATCTAGTATGGTACTGTCCAGTCATGGCTTCTTGAGGAGGGAGTGAAACCAAGGCATCCTAAAGAGATAAAGAAACCCACGCTGACTTTCAGCACACTGCCTCTCTCTGACTGGACAGCTGACCCCGTTCCAGTGTGTATCTGAACTCTTTCCTATAGTGCAAAGTTCATGTCATGAGCTAACTTTCAATTTCCAAATCCCTCTCTAATTACAGTAATCAGGAACTATGCATAGGTATAGCCCGGGGTGCTATTCAGCAGGTTCTGACAGGTTCTGGAGAACTAGTAGCGGAAATTTTAAGTAGTTCTGAGAACAGGTAAGTATCACCTCTGACTGGGCCCATCTGCATCTATTCTCTGCCTCCCGAGTTCCAGCTGGGAGGAAATGGGGATTTTGCAGTAACCTTCCCCTGGAGGGGGGGAGGGAATGGGGATTTTGCAGTATCCTTCCCCTGCCACACCCACCAAGCCACGCCCACAGAACCAGTAGTAAAAAAATTTGAATTCCACCACTGGAATAGCCAGTATCCATCAATTTAAAACGCTTCAAATAAAGAAAACCTGATGAAAATACCACTTCCCCTATCCAAAGAAAATACATAAATTTTAGAATCATAGGCTCATAAAATTCAGAGTTGGATGGGACTTTAAAAGTCTTCTAGTCTACCCATCTGCCCAGTGCAAGAATCTTCATACTTTCTGGAGTCCAGTCTTGGGTGTCTTGATTAAAATGGCTATAGCAAGCATGGTGCTTGCCTGCTCCATAGTCAATAACATGGGTGACTCGTTGTCCACTTGGAATACTGTATAGAAATAAGCTATCTTCTGCTTTCTGTTTCTCATAAGCCACCCACTTGCTGAGCCCAGTAGCCAGTTCTCATCATCAGAAGTGATTGCCCTTGGTCAAATATGCAGAACAGCCCTTCTCTATATTGGACATAGAAAAGATCCGGAAGAGCAGAAATCTGTGGAAAGAGGCTGAAAAGAAACAGAATTGCCATCACTGCTACAGTTTCTGTTAAATTGGAAGGAGCATCAAAGAGATTGGAAAACTAGTATCACTAACCAAAGCAGAGGGTTAGGTTAGGGATAGGAGGGCCACTTTTTTTTTTTTGTAGAAATAGGCCACACATATAGACAGGAAGTTGTAAAATGTTGTTTGTTCTACTGGTTGGACATTTGTGTTCTTTTTTTTTATTGAAGAAGTTTTACAAAAAAAAAATTTCCCCTTTTCCCCCCTCCCTTCACAAACCCCCCTCCCCCTCCCCCCCCTGACTTCCCGGAACAAACACAAGGTATAGTTAAAAATAAAACAAACATATGCTAAAAAAATTTCCCTCCCAACTCAGTTATACTCCTACGATTCTCATCAGTTCCTAACTTCCCCCAAAACAATCAGAAATAATACATCCTAATCATTCAAAGGCAGTCTGATAACTCTTAATCTGATATCTGATTTGAATATAATCAATCCATTTTTTCCATTCCTTTAAGTATCTTTCTTGCGTATTGTCTTTCAAAAAGGCTGAGATTTTCGCCATCTCAGCCAAATTGGCAACTTTCAATATCCATTCTTCTATTGTGGGTACTTCTTTTTTCTTCCAATACTGTCCTATCAGTAATCTTGCTGCTGTTATTAGATTTAAAATCAATTTAGTCTCAATTACTGTACAGTCCGTAATAATTCCCAGCAGAAAAAATTGCAGCAGGAACTTTATCTTCTTTTTCAGAACGTTTTGTAAAACCCACCAAATTTTTATCCAAAAGGCCTTAATATCCTTACAAGCCCACCAAATATGAAAATATGTAGCGTCATCACAATTACATCTCCAACATTTTGCTTGCATATCTGGATACATACACGATAGTTTCTTAGGATCTAAATGCCATCTGGACATTTGTGTTCTTTATTACTCTGTGCAGGTTATAGAACTGGTATAATTTCTATAATTTCAGGTTATAGAACTGGTACAATTTCACTTTTTGAATGCTTCAATCTATCTATGTTCCGAATGTTATGTTTTGATATTTATTCAGAATGTTCTGTTATGTTTGAAGAAGAGATTGGACAACTATTTGTCTGAAATAGTATAGTGTTTCCTGCCTGAGCAGGGGTTGGACTAGAAGACCTCCGAAGTCCCACCTCTGTTATTCTGTTATTCAGATGTCTGTGTTCTAATTCAAGACGCTGGTTCCCACCAGCTCTAAACACAGTCGGGTATCTAATATACTGGTTATTTCACATCTCAGTGGAGAATGCTTGCTAAAGCCTCATTCGGGACTGATTGTGAAGACACAAACACCAGAATTAGTTTAATTGCATTGCTTATTGTACTACAACTACATGTTCTTATTACATTCTTTTATACTATTCTTACTGCTTTTTTAAATTACATATACCTGTAAATCAGCTGGAATTTGACCAGCCTAGTGCAATAAATAAATCCATGAATATATAACTTATTGGCTAATATTTGAGGGAGAGTTGCAGTTACATGGCTTGGTACTGAAAAAGATCCGTCATTTCTTATTGACCCCTTCCAAGCCATCAGTTCTATAATTAGAAGATCTCTGGTTGCCTGCAGAAAATGCTATGCATCATTAATGTTCTAAGCCAGCGGTGATAGAAGAAAGAGGCCTTCCTGAATAAAATAGTTCTCTCCTGGGAGCCAAACGGTCATGAATGGTTGAAGTGGTACTGTGGTGGGTGATTTATCCAAGTGACAGTTCCAACTGCCCAGGGATATAAATAGTTCTTCTTTTCTTCTTCTTCTTCCTGATGAAGTCAGCACATTTTGAACTTTCTTTTCCATGGCAGACCTTTGATTCACTTTCTTCTTCTTCTTCTTCTTTTTTTTTGCTTAGCATAATGGTCTTGGAGTATTTCTGGATGGTTGGACCACACACGGTTCCTGGCAGCACTTCCTCATCCTTTTGTCACCAGCCTCCTTTTTTTTATCCCCTGAGAAACATGTGGGATTCCTGCCACCGTCACCCATGTTGGGAAGAGGTTGAAAGCCACAAAGGAAGCATTTTTGATTCAGTAGTTTGTCCTTTGTAGGGGAAGGTTAAACTTCTAGTCAGTGGCAAAAGTAGAGCCATCTTCCTTTACCCTGTCAGCCATTGGATATGCCTTAGCTCTTTGCTTGCAATTTGGCCCAGTGTTCTGTTTCCCTCCCCCAATACTCCCAGCAAAGAGTCAGTCAAAGGCCTTCTTTTCTAATTTATTTACATAGATAAATGTCCTGGCCACGTCTACCCACGGGCCTGCCAAGTTTCTGGAGATAACGAGGAAATTATAGATAAGGCCAGAATTACTCACGAATATATTCTTCCCTCCATTGATACAGTTTGCCCGCGCAAATTCATTGCTTTGTCCAAGACAAAAAACCAGGAAGTCCCGCCTCCTATTTATAGTCTCTGCAGATGTCACTGCATGACCATCATTCCTTGGCTTTATCCCAACGCTGCTTCTGCTGCGCGCGCCGGTCACGTCTGCGCAGTCTTGCATCACTCCAAAACTGTTCTTGGGGCGTTGCCAAATCAGAAGAAGGCTCGAGAGAATCAGGCCTTGCCGGCCCCTCCTCCTCCCTTTGAGTGGGTGCCAGGGAGGGAGAGGGCCCAAGAGAAGCAGGGCCTGCCAGGTCTTCTCCCTCACTTTCTGAATCATCTGGGTCCAGGAACCTGGGTCACAGCACCCAGCCTTGGCTTTGATTGGATTTATTTATTTAATAATCACATTTATATGATTTCCCATCTCACGGAAAAGTGACTGTTTGGGCTGATGCAAGGGTTCAAGTCTGAATAATTAAAAGATCATGCTTCCAATGTGCAAGGCTACTGTGAAAAGGTTGCTACTATTTTTTTTAAAATTGCTATTTGCCTGATGGGCAGGGTGGCAGAAGAAATTCTGACTCATACAAATCCCTGCAAGTGCCCAAGGTCTCAGAGTTGCGCAAGCATCTCCCCGAAAGAACCTCGGGGCTAATCTTCACATAAAACCAGACAATTTTAATGTTAAGGTGCACACATGGAATTAGAATAAGCCGTTTTCAATCCACTCTGCTTTGCTTTCTTGCTCTATAACCACATACTACTTCAAGCCGTTATGTACAAAAGGTACAAAAGTTTAAGGTTAAGTTAATTGGGGAACAGGAAATCAGAGTAATATAAAGTCTGAGATGCTTTGTCAATTCTGTCTCCCTGCCTAGCTATCCAATCCAGTGATGAGTTTCAAAAATGTTTACTACCGGTTCTGTGGGCGTGGCTTGGTGAGCATGGTGTGGCTTGGTGGGCGTGGCTTGGTGGGCGTGGCAGGGGAAAGATACTGTAAAATCTCCATTCGCATTCCACTCCAGGGGAAGGTTACTGCAAAAATCCCCATTTCCTCCCGATCAGCTGGAATTTGGGAGGCAGAGAATAGATGGGGGCAGGGCTAGTCAGAATTTTTACTACTAGTTCTCCAAACTACTCAAAATTTCCGCTACCGGTTCTCCAGAGCTGGTCAGAACCTGCTGAAACCCAGCTCTGATCCAATCACTGTTTATTTTATATCTGCTCAAACTGTAGCATTCCCATGCTTCCAAACTGGGCTTTTACCCCACCTTGGGGAAGACTCAATCCAGTGGTGAACTCTGAACTGGTTAACTGGCTGCGCATGCACACTGTGTGCCAAACGCACACTGCGCATGCATGCACAGTGCACATCATGCACCAAATGAAAGGTGCGCATAGACAGTGCACACCAAAAGGAAGCATGAGGTAAGTAGAACAGTGCACGGGGGGGTATGTGTGATCAACTGTGGCACGCAATCTTTTTTTTTTACTTTTAAAAGCATTTTTTACAACCTATTCGGCCTATAAAAAATGCTTTTAAAAGTAAAAAAAGGCTCTGACGACTGCGCAGCTCTGTTGAGATCCTCAGAGCTTTTTTTTTTACCTTTTAAAAGCATTTTTTACAACCTATTCCTACTATTTGGGCGGGAAAAGCAAGAGAGCCGGAAAGAAGCGGCAAACGGGCAAATGGACAAGCGGGTGACTGGGTGATTGGGTGGGCATGGGTAGGGAGGCCAGGGATTTTTGCTACCGGTTCTCCAAACAACCCGCCACCATCGCTACTGGATTGGCCGATACGGTCCGAATCAGGAGCATTTCACCCCTGAGTCAATCATATTTTTATTTTGGTCATAGACCAGATATAGAAGGAGAGCAGGCCTAGACTGGGGGTGGAGTCAAGAGCAGACTCAGCCTAGAATCGTTACATGTTCATCTAGCGGCAGTTTAGTACTGACTGTTAGTTGACCATATTCTTGTGTAATAAACACAATATGGTTAGTTGACCATATTCTTGTGTAATATTCTTGAGTAATAAACCTTCTGAATTGGAATTTACATGTGATACTGATCCTTTGTGCCTGACACTAGCATAACCTTGGAGAAGAGTTTTATCTGGTTGATCCCCCTTTCTAAGGCAGGATTGAGCAACCTGTGGTCTCTAGGCTTAATGTGGCTTTGATCATCCCTTTGACTGCCTCTGGAGCATTCTGTTGTTGCACCATTGATCTCTAGCAGCAACATTGGCAGTTACAACACTGTGATTTTTGCTTTGTGTAGGTCCTTTATTCCTCACACTTTAAATGGTGGAGCTCTCCATCCATTCCCATTCCACTCTTGTCTCTACTCCACTCTCACCAGACTCAAGATGTCTCTGATATAAAAGGCTCCCATCCTCATGCTTAGCCCTCCCAACTTCAAAATTGAGCAAAACATAGAACCAACATTTTTCAGCTCCTCGCTAAGTCCTCGGAAGGCTTTCTGCATCCCCTGGCTTAAATGAAGTTGTCCATCCTTGACCTAAGGCAACGTGGTTTTCATATCCAAATGGCATGTGTCCACAAAATTGGAAAGAACAAGAAAGGTCAGGTTAAGTTCTTAAAATGTCATTTCTGGAGAGACCAGCAAAATTAGGACACCTTCAGAAATGGAACCCTGCCAATGAATAGGCATAGTCATGCAGAGACATGGGAAATTCTTGGTAGGAACACTTCATCCTTGCAACCAGAATGGGCCAAATTCCTAACCGAGGGCTTGAAATCTGCCCATTCAGAGACTCAACGTGGTTGAGAAAGAGAGAAAGAGAGTGGTAATTTCTCTATATTACTCAGGAATCTTTAGTATAAATTTCAGCTTCTACTTTTGTAAAATCCCACAAGTCACAATTAGTTATTTCCTGCATCAGCACTGTTCAGTAATGTTCTGTCCCACTGCTGGAGGCATGCTATGATCCAGATTACACAGGGCGGAATAAAAGAATGTAAGGGCAGGAGGTGACCTTGAAAATTATCTAGTCAGCCCTCTGCCTAACCCAGGAATCTTCTCTCTTCAGCAGATGGCCATCCAGGCTGTCTTTAAATATTTCCAATGACAGAGAATCCATTACCTCCCAAGCAATTTGCTCTGTTGTTAAATACCTCTTACTACCAAGAAAAGGAAAGAGGTATCATTAACTACTTTTCAGGGTGTTTTTAAAAAATATTTAAATGGAACAGTCTCTTTGCTGTAGGGTTGGGTTTTTTAAAATAATATTTTTAATATTTGCTATTTATTTATTAAATTTGCTTGCTGCCCACCTGGATTGCTTACAGAGGTGGGTTTCAGCAGGTTCTGACCAGTTCTGGAGAACCGGTAGTAGAAATTTTGAGTAGTTCAGAGAACCGGTTGTAAAAATTCTGACTGGCCCCACCCCCATCTATTGTCTACCTCCCAAGTCCCAGCTGATTGGGAGGAAATGGGGATTTTGCAGTAACCTTCCTCTGGATTGGGATGGAAATGGAGATTTTACAGTATCCTTCCGTTGCCACGCCCACCAAGCCACACCCATCAAACCATGCCATGCCCACCAAGCCACACCCACAGAACTGGCAGTAAAAAAATTTGAAACCCACCACTGATTGCTTACAACATCAAACATTCATTTTAAACAATGAAATGTAGGGATTATAAAACAGAAAAGGAAAAGGAGGAGAATTAGCAGTTTAGTATTAAAATTAATGCTTTCCTGATAACCAATTGAAGTCTATTTCCTGCTAATTTAAACCAGTGGTGAAATCCAAATTTTTTTACTACGGGTTCTGTGGGCGTTGGCTTGGTGTACATGGTGTGGCTTGGTGGGTGTGGCTTGGTAAGCGTGGCAGGGGAAGGATACCTCAAAATCTCCATTCCCACCCCACTCTGGGGCCAGCCAGAGGTGGCATTTGCTGGTTCTCCGAACTACTCAAAATTTCTGCTACCGGTTCTCCAGAACCTGTTGGAACCTGCTGGATTTCACCCCTGATTTAAACCCATTGTGTCTTGTCTTGTCTTGTGTTGTCTTGTCTTCAAAAATTAAAACTGAATAAGTCTATCTATCATTTACACTTTGGAAACTACAGGTGGTCCTCAACGTACGACCACAATAGAGCCAAAATTTATGTTGCTAAGTGAGAAATACGTTGAGTGAGTTTTCCCCCTGAACCATTGCAGTTGTTGAGTTAGTAACATGGTTGTTAAGTGAATCTGGTTTCCCCATTGACTTTGCTTTGTGATTTTGAAGATCACAAAAATGTGACCACATGACCCCAGGACACTGCAACCATCATAAATGTGAGTCAGTTGTGGATCTATGTCAGTGGTAGTCAACCTGGTCCCCACCTCCCACTAGTGGGCGTTCTAGCTTTCATGGTGGCCGGTAGTGGTTTTGTCCGATACTGAAGCACTTTCCTTTTTTTAAATTTAATTGACTTTTAAAAAAAATTTCATTGCATTATTTAAAAACATTTTCATTAGGTTTTCATAAAATTCCCCGTGATAATTTAAATTTCTGAAAATATACTATTTGTATCGCCCGCGCATAAGTTTAGTTCACGTTACCTAAGTGAAACTAAATTGTGCTATAGTGCGACCGCAAACAAAAGAGCCTCGTCCCAGAATAACTCGCGCATCTCCACCACCACCACCCAGCTGTAACAGACAAGCAGAGCCGGTAGCTTGTGCCCCCCCAACCCAATCCACAATGCACAAGAGGCATGCGCAGACGACGATACATGGCGCATTACTGTGGAACTGGTGGGCAGTTAGAAAATTTTACCACTAACAGAGATACAAAAGTAGGTGGTAGGTATAAAAAGGTTGACTACCCCTGCTCTATGTGGATGCTACAACGGTCCTAAGTGTGAAAAATTGTCATAAGTCACTTTTTTCAGTGCTGTTGTAACTTCAAACGGTCACTAAGTAAATTGTTGTAAATTAAGGACTACCTGTAAGAGGTCTTCCATCAAGTCTCCTCTTCTCTGACTAACCATACCAATTTCTCATATATTTTTTTCATCCAAGTCTCTTCCAGTTGCTTTATCATCTTGGTTACTTTATTCTTCAGAGGCTCCCACTTATCAGTGCTTTTCCTAAAATGCGGTGCTCAGAACTGGATTTAGAATTCTGACAAGGCAGGCATATTGTAACCAATGCAGAATAGAGAGACCCTATTACTTCTTTTGGTCTGGACACTCTACTTTGGATGCAGTTTAGGATTGCATCTGCTGTTTTTGCAGCTGTATCACACTGTAGCCCTCATATTCAGCTGCCCAGGATCATCTCCCCTATCCTGTAGTTATGCCTTTCATTTTTCTTACCCTACTGAAAAACTGCATTACCTGTTGAAATTAATTGTGTTGCTCTAGCTTGTTGAGATTTTTCGGAGGTTTCGCCTCTTTGTTACTTGTCATCTTTGTGCCATCTGCAAATGTGACAATTGTATTTCCCAGCTGCTCATCCAATATCACTTGTAAATAATTGTTGAGGTCCCTGCGACAAGCCCTGCTGTGTGCTAACCAACCTATCTTTCCTGTTGGTACAGAGCTAATTCACATACACTTGGGGGTTCATTGTTAAACCAGCTCATCTAATAGTGGCATAGACCAATCCACATTTTGCCTTCTTAATTCATTTTATATCTACTCAAGCTTCAAAGCACAATTGAAAAGCCTGCACAAATAAGATCCCACATACACAGAGTTTTCGCCTGCACGGTTATATCTGCTTCTTTGTTATTCAGATCTTTGGAAGGGTGTAAGGAACATAGTTTCCAGACATTGTTGACATGCTGTGTCCAACTTCTGCCAGCAAGGCTCTTAATAAGAGATTTTGCAGTTTGGAGTTTAGCCACCTTTAGAGGCTTCAGAAAGGGAGGGGAGATTAGAACGATCTTACTTCAACAGCCAGATGTTCATTTGAAACAGGTTGTTAAGATTAGGGAAGAGATAAAGAAAATAAGACTAGGTGATGTATTAATCTGCTGCTCGGTATTAAAATTCTACATTTATTTATTTATTTTGTCACAACAGTATATATAAGCATAAGCATGAAAGTAACTATATAATATATAAGCATATATATATATATATATATAAGCATAAGCATGCAATAACTATATTAATTGGATATAATGAAAAAAAACTATAGGACAGGAATGATAGGCACGCTTGTGCTCTTATGCACGCCCCTTACAGACCTTTTAGGAATGGGGTGAGGTCAATAGAAGACAGTTTTTGGTTCAAGCTTTGGGGATTTTGAGAAGAGACCATAGAGTCAGGTAGTGTGTTCCAAGCATTAATGCCCTATGCACGATCACTCACGCTCTCGTCTGGATTACTGCAATGCTCTCTACATGGGGCTCCCCTTGAGGAGCACCCGGAGACTCCAGGTAGTTCAGAATGCGGCTGCGTGGGTGATAGAGGGAGCCCCTCGGGGCTCCCACATAACACCTCTCCTGCGCAGACTGCACTGGCTGCCTGTGGCCTTCCGGGTGCGCTTCAAGGTTTTGGTAATGATCTTCAAAGCGCTCCATGGCATAGGGCCGGGCTATTTACGGGATCGTCTGCTGCTACCGAATACCTCTCACCGACCCGTGCGGTCTCACAGAGAGGGACTCCTCAGGGTACCGTCAGCTAGGCAGTGCCGTCTGGCGACACCCAGGGGAAGGGCTTTCTCTGTGGGGGCTCCCACCCTTTGGAACGAGCTTCCCCCAGGACTTCGTCAACTTCCGGACCTCTGAACCTTTCGCCGCTAGCTTAAAATTCATCTATTCATCTGCACAGGACTGGACTAGATTTTAGATTTTAAATTTAAACTGGTTTTAATGGGTTTTATTATGTATACTGTTATTTTTAATTATTTGGCTATTTGGAATAAGTTTTTTAATGGATGTTTTATTTTGTATTTATATGTATTTTTATCTGCCTGTAAATCGCCCTGAGTCCCTAGGGAGATAGGGCGGTATATAAATACGAAAAATAAATAAATAAATAAATAAATAAATTAACAACTCTGTTACAGAAGTCATATTTTCTGCAATCAAGATTGAAGCGGTTAACATTAAGTTTAAATCTATTGTTTGCTCTTGTATTGTTGTGATTGAAGCTGAAGTAGTCTTTAACAGGAAGGACATTGCAATAGATGATTCTATGAGTTAAACACAGGTCCTGTACATAAGGCCAGCTTGCTGAGATAAGAGAAAAGGCATAAACGAAAATGTACCTCAGAATGTGGTGGAGCCTGTTTGGAAACTCTTCCATGGATTTTAATCCTTCCCAGGCCCATGGACTATTTTCGTTGGAAATGTTGTGTGGTAATGGCAATGGTAAGCCTTTGGCAGTGTGATCCAAGCTGGGTTGCCCCACCCTCTCCCCACGGGTATCTGCCACAGTATCTTGATGCCATTTTCAGGCTTTGCGATTCTGAAAAATACTTGATCCTACAATCAAGTGGCATATAAAAGTGAGAGGTGTGGGGTGGTTACTCTGACTCTGACATCATCCTGAGTTGCTTCCCTGAGGCAGGTAGCCTCTTTTATACTTCCTTAGCTGTCTGTCCACTGCATATCATTGTCATTCCTCAGGTTTTGGAATGGCTGCTGGCCTGTGTTGGATGAGGACTCTCAAACTCTCCTTGGTCTGCTGTGACACATATATCTAACCACAAGGGTTTGGACCAGTGTTGGCCGCTATTGATCTGAAGGCCAACTCTGACCAGTTCTGAAGTTCAAGCCAAATGTTAATTAAAGAACAGGAACTGCTCCTGCTAAATGTAAAATTCAGCACTTTGTGTCTCTATCTATCCATACTGTGGATGGGAAGAATTAGCTATGCAGTAATATATGTTCTCAAGCGACAATTACAAGCACCTCTGTATTTATTGTTTGGAGTTGTCTACTTACCCTCCTACATGGTGGCTCTAATTCTTCATTGCAAATAATGATTATTTGTGTAGCTAATTTGCCCATATTATTTTATTTTGTCACAACAGTATACACAAGCATCAACATAAATCAGCAAAATATCATATAAGCATATATATGAGCAAAAGTATGTAATAATTGTATTAATTTGATATAATGAAAGGAAACATTAGGACAGGAACGGTAGGCACTTTTGTGCTCTTATGCACGCCCCTTATAGTCCTCTTAGGAATGGGGTGAGGTCAATGGTAGACAGTTTTTTGTTAAAGCTTTTAGGAGTTTGAGAAAAGAATCCAGCTCCCACTGGCTGCTGAATCCATTCATGTGGCACACAGATGGAAATTGTGTACTTTTCTTCATTAATGCATCTCAACTAGTTTCTTTTCCAAAATTTGCTTTGCACAAACACTTAAAAATTGAACCCAGTCCATGAGATGGGAAGTCAAGTTCTTGGGCCTCAACAAAGGGCCAACCCCATTCAGTTTCTCAGGGAAGAACAACTTGCATTCCAAGTGGCCAGAAGCTGCTACTGTAGTTGTGTGGTCTAAGGTAGTTTGAGGTCACCTTTTAAAATTTCCAAAGACCAGAGAACGATGCACACGCAAAATAAAACAGCAAGAGAACAAGTAGTATTTTCTTCTCTCCATCGCAAATTACTCATATTGAGTGGTATGTTCTAAGAGCAAACTAGGTATTTATATAATCGGATGGTTTAGAAAGCAATCCTTGAGGTCAGCTGACTAAAAGTTCAAGCAGGCTGAGATGCACTGCAACCTAGACAGTGCCTGTCTTCCTTCCTCCCTCCCTCCCTCCCTCCCTCCCGTTCCCCTTCCTGCTGACTGCCCACTTATCAGGGCAACTCTAGATGGCTAACAATGCCTTTAATTAATTTTCTGAATAGAGTAACAATAGGTTTTTAAAAATCTGATAAATAATACTTGCTTAAATAAGCATTGGGGGCTACTAATTGTGCCAGCAGATAACTTTTGATTAGTTAGAGACTGGGGAAAATTTATTTGTTTCAAATTGTCCAGGATGCCCTTCAAAAGCTAATGCTGAGATAGAACGATACTGGGCACAGCACTGGGCACCATCTGTAATTGTTCTGTCCCTTCTAAGTTCACTGTTTAGATACAATGGGCAACTCTGTCAAAAATGCTACTGGAACACTTTTGCGGGTCAAATTGGTTTCTGTGGAGGGAATGAAGAGAGGCCACCTTATGATGGGAAATGATAAATGGTTTATAAAATAAATGCCTGATAACCACCATTCAAATTATTTTAATATTAATGTGAAGATGGAAGAGAGAACGAGAATAATGAAAGAACATTTTTATCACTGGTTTTTCCTTCACTGAAAACAAACAAAAAGATCATTGAACAATCCAATTCAAAGTTCTGATACAAATGACTAAGATCAAATTCTCCTATTTTGGACACATTATGCAAAGATCTTGAGAAAGCTTTAATGCTGGGAAAGGTGGAAGGAAAGAGAAGATGAGGACAATCAGCAGAAAGGATGGATAGATTCGGTTACAGTAGTGATGTGGTGTGTGTGTTGTAGTGAGCCTTGAAGGACCAGCTTGGGAACAAATTATCATGGAAAAAATCTATCTGATCTCAAAGAGTTGACCATGATTTGATAGCACATAATTAATCATCAGTCAAATTGGATATTTCCACAGTTTTGAGAAGTTGAAGATAGGGTGCCTAGAACTGAAAGAATGGTTTCACATATTGCTTTGCAACTTGAACGAAGGATGTCAACCTGCATGAAGGATGGACTTGCATCATGAAAACGAAGCCTCACACTTTGTACAGGAGTAGTTGAATCACTGCGCAAAAATATGTATTCCTTTTTGACTCATGATCAGTCACATTATCTGATAGCAATGAAATGTGTCCCTTTGACATTCCTTTGTGTCAATTGGTGTGCTGGCAGTTATTCACAGATTTCTCTAAATATGTATGTCTGTACAGTAGGTTTGTAGGGGGGGGGAAACCTCATGAAATCCTTGAGATATAATTAAATGTTAGTGATTTGGCATGAAGGATGGGAAGAACAGAGAGGGCTCTGTTGATGCTTTATCCTGGGTTGTGATTTTCTTCTTTCTTGCAATCGCTGGGGGGAAAAAATGGAATCTGGGATTATTGCCTGTTCTTTTTTTCTTTTTCTTTTTTTTAAGTTTTGCTGTAAAATATAAATAGAAACATACCCTTTTGGGACATAAGAGGGACAATCTGCTTAGAAATTAGAAAGGGACACTGAGTTGCATTAAAGGAAATATTTGTTCAGGATTGAGTGAAATTATTTAGGGGGCCAGATTATGGTATCAATTGCCTTCACACTCCTGGAATCAAAAGAAAGTAATATTCAGCTCATGCTAGTTGCAGTGCAGTTTTTGTTCCTTCTATTCAATTGTGTCTGGTTCTCAAAGTTTGCCTGGATAAGTCCCTACATTTTTCTTGGCAAGGTTTACTATGAAATAAATGGCTTATATTTAATTTCAAGGGGCAGGCCTATTGTATCTTTGTATATGGCTCTTAATTGTTTTAAATTTATTGATAATGTCCCACAAAAAAGATGCTGAGATCCTAGAAAGAGTATACAGAAGAAAACAGATAAGGGTTCTAGAGGCTAAACCATACTATGAGTGGTTGGGAAAACTAAGTGTACCTAGTCTAATAAAGAGAAGAACTAAGGGGTAACATGATAGCTGTCTTTCAGTACTTGGGACTGTCATGGAGAAGAGGGAGTTGACCTATTCTCCAAGGCACCTGAGGGCAGGACAAGAAGTAACGGATGGAAACTTATCAAAGAGAGATCCAACCTGGAACGAAGGAAAATTTTCCTGAGAGTGAGGACAATTAACCAGCGGAAGGACTTGCCTTCAGAAGTTGTTGGTGCTCCATCACAGGTG
Organism: Ahaetulla prasina; assembly: GCF_028640845.1. Classification (NCBI taxonomy): domain Eukaryota; kingdom Metazoa; phylum Chordata; class Lepidosauria; order Squamata; family Colubridae; genus Ahaetulla; species Ahaetulla prasina. Next base: position 147,350,862 of record NC_080540.1, read on the forward strand.
GTTTTCAGTAAGAGACTTGAGAACTGTTTGTCTGGCATGATATAAATTCTCCCACTCAAGCTAGAGCTGAACTGGAAGGCCTTCAAGGTCCCTTCCAACCCTGTTATTCTATGTTTATGTTATTCTATGTTCTAAACACACACTCACATATGTATGTACGCCGTCCGATGTCTATAGAAGAACTTGAGTTTGGAGCATTGAATCATCGGTGGAGTAAGACAACTTCCATCAGTCCCAAATAATATGTTCCAAGTAAGAGATGCAGAGAATTTTGGTTCAGTAACATCTGGAGGCCACAGTTACCCAATGTCTGCTTATACACAGTATACTAAATCATAGTTGGGATGTAGGTTTCGTTTTGTTTTGTTTTGTTTACATTTATACCCCGCCCTTCTCTGAAGACTCAGGGCGGCTTACAATGTATAAGGCAATAGTTTTAGGTGGCCCTAAAACCCCAGGCAGCACTGAAGTTTGTTTTATATTATGTGTGTGAGATCCTCAGAGTTCCCTGAGACCATATGACTGAAACCTGGCAGCAGTTTGCTATCATTTTGAGTTGGGAAACACATAGGAACTCTAGGCTAAACCTTAAGATTTGCTCATCACTGTTAAAAAATACCCTCAGAATGTCAGATCATTAATACATTAATTCATGTATTGAATGGCCATATTCGGCCGTCAGCGTTCCTCTTTCAAAGTGTCGAATGCCACCTGGACTGCCAAAAGATTGCCTATCCCTGCATTAAATGCTACTTAAGATTCGGGCAACTCTTGATATTTGAGGCAAGCTAATATTTCTCAGCACTATGAGAACATGCACATTTTCCAGGTCAGAATAAAGTTGATTAGCTTTGCTCTTCGTTTAGGGGGGGGGGATCCATAACAAGAGGAAGGATGCAAGAAGCAAGGAAAAGCTTGAATTGGCCTGCTATACCTAGGCAGGCTTTTGCGTGGGCTTCGTTTCTCCAACTAAACAGAACCTCTGGATTTGATTAAAACAAGCTGTGTAATTAAAGCAATTTTTTTCCCCAGATTTTTTTTTTTATTCTAGCTACTAAGCGTTGTCAGTGAGAACAACCTGGGCCTCATTCAGGACTCTGAACCACACGCTGTTGTACAGACAATGGAACCGGAGAGTCATCAGGCTGACCCGTTTGAAGACGGTCCCCACACAAGGAGCTGTCACTTTAAGAGAAAGTTTATTCTGCGAAGAGTTAATATTCTGCCACAAAAAAAAGTGTGTGGGGGGGTATTGTGGTTGCAACATGTTTCTGTTGGAAGTGACTCACTCCACTGTTTGGCCGATTTATAAACTTTGGAAAGGGGAGGGAAGATACCATGGATTGAGGGATCAAGGAGGGCAGAGCAAAACTTGAGCGGTAGAGGAAGAGAGACGTTGGAGAACAAGGTTCTGATTTGCTTGGCCTGAAATCCAGAGCGGGAAGCAGTTATTGAAGTGCTCTGTGGACCTTCTTGGGGAGCAGTGCTGAGGAGCTGCCTCTGGCTTGGTGTATGAGGAAACCAGACATGAAGCTCCTGTGGCTGACTCTGCTCTTCCAGCTCTTCGCCTGGGTCCCCGCAGCCAAGGGGGCTGCTCTCAACAGCATGGAAGAGGAAGAAGCCCTGGTAGGTTGAACCCAAAGTCCCCCACCACCACTTTGATGGAGGAGCAGAAGCCTCTGTATGGTGGACTGTCAGGAGACAAGAAGGGTCGGAAGAGCTCACTCTCTGGTCTAACCTGGCCTGACCTTACCTGACCTGTATCTCCCCAGGATTTTCCTCCTTCTCCTCGGACTTCAGTCCCCAATTCACCCTTTTTCCAAATTGAGATGCTTTTATTTCAGAGCTTTTTAAAACGATAACGTTTACAAAATATGGGGAGTAGAACTTTTTTTTGCAAAACAGCTAAGTCTAACTCTAGTAGGGGTGTTGTGTGCAAAGCCTGCTTGTGTTGTTAGGAATAAGTCAGCATGGCTTTGTGTTAACTAGAAAACAAGATTAAGTGAATAAGCCATGATTGAATTAGCCATACTTAGATGTTCTGCCCACGTGGCTGGTCAGAAATGTTTCTTTCTGGTCCTGAAGGAAAGATTGGGGAAAGATTTTTCAAGGGTATCTCTCTCCCTATCTATCTATCTATCTATCTATTATATCTAATTCTGTCTGTCTGTCTCTCTCTCTATTTATATCTATCTATCTATCTATCTATCTATCTATCTATCTATCTATCTATCTATCTATCTATCTATCTATCTAATCATTACCTAGACCTTGATCCAAGGACAAAAATTAATATATTAAACTGGGTGGATAAAGATTGCATTGATAGAGTTCACGTATTGTAATAAGCCATTACCTGGTTCATTTGTTTTGGCTTAGAATTCTTCATTTTTATTTTAGTTGTATCTATCTTCACTTCTGTCTCAGACTTGCATCTATCTTCCTGGCTTTTAACGAATCTCAGGTTTCATCTGCCTGGTTTAATCCATGTTGACTCAATTTATCACGGACTCTGTTCCTGTGGCAAAATGAATGGCTGACTCACTTCTGATGAACTGAAATGGCAGATTGAGGAGTTTTGCGGTACTGTACAACCAAGGCTGCAATTTTGGCTCACAGCAAAAGAATCTGGTCCGATCAGTGACGGATCAAGGAAGCAGCAGTGTGCTATTTATAACAATGTGTGCATGCAACAAAATGTGCAACAGTTAAACCAGTGTGAATGTATCTGTGAAAGAGACACAATGCTTTGGAAGAACAAAGGGGCTATTGAAGATCCTCTAAAATGTGCATCTGCATGAGAAACTTCTAGCATTTGTGCTATTTTGCTATCTCCATTCACTTAAAGACAGCAGGGGGATCCAAATAGGTTCAGAAAAAGGAAGGTCTGTGGCCTGCAAAATCTAGCATTGATTAGCACAGAGAGAAATTACCACAGGACCTCATGGAGGTTACTCAATGTCAACCCGTTTAGGTGGATCGGATCCAAAAATCACTCCAAAAGAAGTTGAGATTGGTTATAATAACACACTTATTGTGTCCAGCTTCCTTGTCCTCTTTATATTTTATTGTCTTTATAAAGGACTAGGGAGGTGTACACTTGAGCTATTTCTAACTGTTATCTTGTTGTTCTGGCTTTTAAAAATACTTCAGCCCCTTTCTCGGTAATGGCTCCTGCCTATCTTCCTCAAGGTCATCTTTATTTATTAGAATTTTATCCCACCTTTATTACTTTATCAGTAACTCAAGGTAAAGAACATACATATTACTCCTTCCTCCTCCTGTTTTCCCCACAACAACCCTGTGAGGTGGGTTAGGTTGAGACAGAATGACTGGCCCAAAGTCACCCAGCTGGCTTTCATGCCTAAGGTGGGACTAGAACTCACAGCATCTTTGCCACGTCACCAAACTGGCTCTGTATTTGTCTATGGAGGTTCTCAGTCATCCAGGTTATCCCAAAGGTGCTTTTTTCAAAAGGCAACTAGACTTTCTTTTGTTTTTCCTTGAAGACATTTCACTTCTCATCCAAGAAGCTTCTTCAGTTCTGATTGACTGAAGAACTGAAGAAGTTTCTTGGATAAGAAGAAAAACATCTTCAGGGGAAAACAAACAGAATCCAGTTGCTTTTTGAAAAAGCACCTTTGGTTCTGTATTTCTACACCCAGTTTGCTAGGACTGTCTGTGTTCCAGTAATGTTGGGGATGAGCTTGCCTTTAAAATTTTATTTCCCTGTTTCAGGATTTCCTGCTGCAGTTTGGATACTTACAGCAGCCGCTAGAAGGGTTCTCACATAAGTTCACAGAAGAGGAGATCGAGGCTGCTTTGAGGTAAAATAAAGAGCTGAGGAATATTAAATCAGAAATATATTTCAGGAAAACACGCTAAAAGCTTTGGGTTGTCCTGTCAGCAGTCTCACTGGGGGGAGCGGGGAGGCACAAGGGAACCACAGACAAGCCCAGCACATCTGAGGCACCTGGGAGGGGGGGGGGCTTGAGTTGAGTGTCCTGCAACCTGGGGAACTTGGTTATTTAAATAAACCAGAGTCCACATGTTGGACAATGCCAATCACTGTGTGTATTCTTTCCTCCCTCCTGTTACTGGTTCAACAGAGCTTTTCAGCTTGCTTCAGGACTGCCAACCACTGGGCAGGTGGACATGGCAACCCTCTCCCAGATGAAGCAGCCCCGCTGTGGTGTGGAGGACCCCTTCAATGAAAGGACCCTCAAATATCGCCTCTTGGGTGAGCATCCCTCAACTTGCTTCCTGGAGGCCAGGTGGCTGGCACTTGGGCAGAGCTAGTTACCGCAGAAGGCGGGAACTAGCTGAGTATGCGGAATGGGGAAAGGGTGAAGGATTAATGAAGGGTGCAAGAAAGGGACTTCAGTTGCCCTGAGCTGCAGTTCTCATCCTTGGGAATTCGGCTGCAGGGCCCTGTGTTCGAATCGAAAGCCTCTCTGATGTTGGGATTTGCATAATAGAGAAATCACACCTTTTTTTCAGATGCTCTTAAATAGTCCGAATGGCACATTATTTTATTTTATTTATTTTTTATTTATTTAATTTGTCAATCATATATAAGATAACAGGTAAAAGTAATAATTTGGATACATAGTAGTAGTCTCCCACATATCTTACTTTATCAGCCCCAGGAAGACTTAATAAGTAAAAAGGAATATTAGGAATATTAGGACAGGGACGGTAGGCATGTTGGTGCGCTTATGCACGCCCCTTACAGACCTCTTAGGAATGGGGTGAGGTCAACAATAGACAGTTTAAGCTTAAAGTTTTGGGGGTTTGGGGAAAAAACTACAGAGTCAGGTAGTACATTCCAGGCATTGACTATTCTGTTACTGAAGTCATATTTTCTGCAATCGAGTTTGGAGCGGTTTACCTTGAGTTTGTATCTATTATTTGCTCGTGTATTGTTGTGATTGAAGCTGAAGTAGTCATTGACAGGTAGGACATTGTGGTAGATAATTTTATGTACTATGCTTAGGTCAGACTGAAGTCGGCGTAGTTCTAAGTTGTCTAAGCCCAAAATTTGGAGTCTGGTGGCATAAGGTATTTTATTATTCACACACAAAAGGGAATGATCACCCTGGTGGGAGTCACAAAGTCTGCCAAAGTAGGGGGGGGAACCCTGAGGCAGACACCCTCAAGTGAGGAAACATCTTCCTTTGTTGCTGTCCCTCTCCTTTGAAGGATGTGCCTTCCCAGATTAGATTGGCTCCCATCCTGCTGGTTTTTCAGAAAGTCATTAAAACGCGGTCCTCCCAAAGAATCTCGGAGTAGATTGGTGAGAAGCGGCACTCCTGCCTGCCGCCGGGGATTGTGTGTGTGTGTGTGTGTGTGTGTGTGTGTGTGTGTGTGTGTGTGTGTATTCCTCAGGGCACTGTTGCTTTATTTCTATTTGGCTTATTAACGTTATTCAAGGCTATTGGTGTTTTCTTTTGCCAGCTGCTTTGAGCCATGTTGGACTGAGTAGCATATAAATTGTAATACGCGGACAAATCCTGAAAGATAGAGCAGTGTAGACTGAGCATGCTCAGTGAACACAGAATACTGGGTGGTTAATTGCGGAAAGGAAGGATAGAAAAGAATGTTGGAATCAGGGTTCTGTTCTGCACTGCAAGTTTTTGTTATTGGGGCTTTTAATGGAGCATGGCTTTCTATACTGCATACAGGCAGTCTTTGACTTACGACCACAACTGAGCCCAACATTTATGTTCCTAAGTGAGAAATTTGTTCAGTGAGTTTTGCCTCATTTTGTGACCTTTCTTGCCACTGTTGTTAAGTGAACCTGGCTTCCCCATTGACTTTGCTTGTCAGAAGGTGGCAAAAGGGGTCACATAACCCCAGGACACTGCAAGGGTCATAAGTGTGCCGAGAACCTGAATTTTGATTACATGACAATGGAGTTGCTGCAAAAGTCATAACTAGAAAAAACAGTCATAAGTCACTTTTTCGGTGTCGTCGTAACTTGGAACAGTCACTAAGTGAACTCTTGTAAGCCGAGGACTACCTGTAAAATCTTTTTTTTTTTTTTTCATTTGTATCCCGCCCTTCTCCAAAGACTCAGGGTGGCTTACACTGTGTTAAGCAATAGTCTTCATCCTATTTGTATATTTATATACAAAGTCAACTTATTGCCCCCAACAATCTGGGTCCTCATTTTACCTACCTTATAAAGGATGGAAGGCTGAGTCAACCTTGGGCCTGGTGGGACTAGAACCTGCAGTAATTGCAAGCAGCTGCTGTTAATAACAGACTGCATTAGCAGCCTGAGCCACAGAGGCCCACAAAAGACCTATAAAGGAGTTGTACCTAATATGACAGGGAGTCCTCACAAACATTTGTTTAGTGACTGTTCGACGTTAAAATGGTAATGAAAAAAATAACTTACAAACCACTTCTCATGCTTACAACATTGCAGCATCCACACAGTCACGTAATCAAAGTTTGGGTGCTTGGAAAACTGGCAAATATTTACAAAAGTCACAAAATCCTGGATTTACGTGACCCCCCATTTGCTGCCTTCTCAGCTTTGGGCAAGCAAAGTCAGTGGGAGAAGCCAGATTCACTTAATGAACACCTGCTTCACTTAACAACCATGACAGAAAAGGTTGCAAAAAACGTGCACGACTCATTTAACAGCTGTCTTGCTCAACCACAAAAATTGTGGTCCCAATTGTGGTTGCAAGTCGAGGGCTACCTTTATATCCACGCTTTGCAGGGACAAACCAGTATTGTATGAGAAAGGTCGGAATCTATGTGGTTTGCTAGGGAATGAAATCAATGGCCTCCATATTTTTTTATTTCTCGACAAGACTTGATTCAATTTTTCAGTTCAGTTCAAAGAAGGATTTATCTCATTGGTAAGCCTTCCTGGGGCTGATAAAGTAAGATATGTGGGAGACTACTATTATTTCTTATCTTACTTAAGGCAAGAGAGATAAAACTTAGCCTCTTTCCCAAGCCATCGCTTGCCAAAGGATTCTGGTGGATGTAGAAGTTCTTTTCAGTTTGGAGAAAAAGAGAATTAAGAGGCTTGTGACGCTTCTGTACGTTCTCTTAAACATTATAATCATCAGCAAAGAGCTGGAAAGTCTCTAAGAGCAGGTGGCTATTATCAAAGGCACCCAGTAAGCTAGTAAAATCTGTAATTGATGGATTACAGCATTTTTCATGATGATCCCTTCCCTTCTCAGTTATGATAGCAGCTACATCTTCTCATCTTTCCTACTGTCTTCTCCTATTGGTATGATTTATCGCATGTTTTTTGTATCTTGTGATTTATGATTGTACCTTATAATTTATGATCTATTACTTACCATTTTGGTTTTTTTTTTAATGTACACTAAAAGCTTATGCACCGGAGACAAATTCCTTGTGTGTCGAACCACAGTTGGCCAATAAAGAATATTCCTATTCCTACAAGTATATTTTCTCCTCGTTTAGAGCTGAGTTAGAAAAGATCAGGTTAGGAAAGACATTTTGCAGTCTTTAAAGATTATTTTAATTTTAGACTTCCGGTTTGGCACCGTAGGTGATGGCGGTGATCTTTACGATCACCAACCTCTGGATTTTGTGGAATCGCTAGGACAGCTTAAATCTGCTGTCCAGCGGTTCGAAAAACCCTCTCTTCGGGAGAAGAGGAGGGGGTGAGCTGAGGGCAGAGGTTGAATTTCCCTAAAGCCCCTGAGAAAAAAGGGGTTTGAAGGGTTAAGTTCCCTCCAGCAACCCGAAGAGCTCCAGATCCGAGGATTCTTCTGCTTGGGCGGAACCAATCACCACGACCAAACGCCGAGATTTATTTTGGACAATAAAGGATTATACCGGACAGAACGAAAGTGGGAGAACTTTATGCAAGTAGCCAAGCCGATTCCCCGATACTTTGTAACAAGTTTGAAAACAGCAAGAAAATGGAGGCGAATTGTTAACAAGTTAACGAGTGGAAAGCGAAAGTGATACTTTCAGCGTTTGTCTGCAGTTGGTAATTTGCATGTTACTTGCTGCTCTAACTCTTTAACTCTTTGCTGCCTAGAATCTAGGAGAGATTTTCTTTTTAAATATTGCTTTAAAAAAGCTTTAAAGGACTGTGTTTCCCAGAGGTTAAGAAGATTTAAACTGAATATTAAGTTGGAAATAAATAAATAATTTTATAGAAGATGGCAGCCAAACAATTAAAGTCTACTGTAACAAAGGGCTCTGGAATCTCCTCAGCTGGTGCCTCTCCAGCTCATACAGTGGAGACTAGAACATTGAACTTAGAGGCGGTACAAGAGAATTTAAAAGACTTTATGCAAGAAAAATTTAAAGTAATAACTGAGGAGATGTTGAAATGAAAGAGCAGATATCAGAAATTCAAGTGGGAAATAAAGAAGTTAAGGAAGGATTTGTAATTGCAGTACAAAGTTTGGCAAATAATGTGATTTTATTGAAGAGGAGGTTGAAGAAATTAAGCAACATAATTCAAAATTAGATAATAAAATGGCTGAATTTCAAAGTAAAATGGAAAAACAGATGATGAAATAGTTTTGATACAATACAGAAATATGGAATTTGCTCTAAGAATTCGTGGTCTGAAAGAGAATAAAGAAGAGGATTTAAGGAAATTTTTCTGAAGTATTTGCTGAGATATTAGCAGCTCGTCCAGCAGATGTGGCTTATCAAATTGATAAAATATATCGTGTGAATTCTTGGATAGCAAGGCAAAAAAGTTGCCAAGGGATGTTGTTATTTATTTTACAAATAGAACAGTGAGAAATCAGATTTTGCAAGCCTCATATAAGGGGAGAAGATTCAGATTGCTGGTCAGGATATTTTAATATTAAAGGAAATTCCACCAAAATGTTAAGGGCTAGAAAGGAATTTGCCTTCCTGGTGAATGAACTTAAAAAACGTCAGATTGAATATAGATGGGATATTCCAACTGGTATAATAGTATATTATGCAGGGAAAGTACATCGTCTCACAACAGTTGGAAAAGCGAGAGAATTTTATGTTGAGGCATTAAAGTTGGAAGTCTTTCTCCACTGGATGCTAGAAGAAAGGAGACTGAAGTGAAGGAAAGAGAAGTGAAGCAGGTTCAAGAACAGATTGCGATGGAAGAAGATTTATTACAAGTGTTGGAAATACCTATGACGGGTCCAGATTCAAAAGAACAAAGGCTGACAAGAGCTGCTGCTAAACGCAAGGAACAAGAGATGAAGGCACAACAACAACTGGCAACTACTACAACGGAAACAGTGGAGGAGCAAGGCCTAAAGCAAAATGTGATTTGCGGCTAGTGTTCCAAAAGTTTCCTTTGGCCGATAATGGCAATTAAACTATTATCTTGGAATGTTAATGGTTTGAATTCACCGCAGAAGAGAAGGAAAGTATTTCATTATTTGAAACAATTTAAAAATGACATTACTTGTTTACAAGAAACACATATTAGATCTTTAGACCAGAAATATTTGATAAATTCAAAACTGGGAGTACATTTTGTTGCCTCCTCTTTGGAGAAAAAAAATGGTTTAGTTATATATATAAAGAAGGATATATCAGCAAAATTAATTGAGGTGGATAAGCAAGGAAGATACATTGCTATTCAACTCTTGTTGGAGGAAAGAAGACATTATTAATAGGAGTTTATGCTCGAATCAACAACAAGAAAATTTTTCAAGTTTTACATAAAAGAATAGTATTTTGGGATTATAAATCATATATATTAATGGGTGATTGGAATGGTGTGTTGGATACTCAAAAGACAAAAAGCTTAAGGAAGATATCAAGCGGTAAATTACCAAAGGCTTTTTGAAATGATGGAGGACTTGGAATTAAGAGATATTTGGAGAGAACATAATACAGAAGAGAGGATTTTACCTTCTTTTCTGATAGGCACCAATCATTTTCGAGGATTGATTTTATTTTGATTACTAATGATTTGTATTCTAGAGTGAAGAAGACTAAGATTTGTTCAAGAACTTTATCTGATCATAGTCCAGTTTGGATTGAATTTGATCGGGAAAAGGAGGCTAGGAGATCATGGAGGTTGAATGAGAATTTGTTTAAATATGAACAAAATGTAAATGAATGTAAAAACAAATGAAAGAATTTTTTATTATGAATATGAAAAAAGAGACATCTATAGAGATGATTTGGGACTCCAGTAAGGCTTATATGAGAGGAAATCTTATAAAAATGAATATTAAATACAAAAATAAATTGCAGAAAAAGAAAAAGGAACTGGAAGAGGAAATTAAAAGAAAGAACAATTATTGATAAAATAGCCCAGGAAATAGTAAAATAAAAGAATCAATAAATATATTGAGAGGTCAGTTTAATATGTTGATGGCAGATCAAGTAGCAATTAATTTACAATATGTAAAACATAATACGTTTAATAATGCCAATAAGCCAGGAAGATGGCTTGCCTATTTAATAAGGAAAAACAGAAAATCACGAACGATTGATAAAATAGAATATAGGGGTAAGGAAGTTTATCAAAAGAACTTGATTAAAAAGCATTTTAGAGTATTATAGTAAGTTATATTCTAGGGATATGGTTGATGATACAGAGATAGAAAGATATTTACAACAACAAAATATTTGTGAGCTTACAGAAAATCAAAGAGAAGAATTGAATCAATTAATTACTTCAGAGGAAATTTTCTTAGCAATTAAACAACTTAAAATCGGTAAAGCACCAGGAACAGATGGTTTAACAGCTGTTTATTATAAAAATTTACAAAATGAGATGGTTGAACCACTTAAAGAGTTATTTAATAAAATTCAAATGGGAGGAGATGTTCCCCCTTCATGGAGGACAGCCTTTATTTCGTTAATACCGAAGGAAGATCGAGATGGTATTAAAGCAGAGAATTATAGGCCTATATCACTTTTAAATACTGATTACAAGATATTTACCAAGATATTGGCTAATAGATTAATGCCAGTGATGAATCAAATAATTCATAATGATCAGTCAGGATTTATTAAGGGTAGGCAGATGAGATATAATGTGAGGCAAATCGTAAATTTACTTGAATATTTGGAACGAAACAACCAAGTATCAGCGGCATTCCTTTTTTTGGATGCTGAAAAAGCTTTTGATAGATTGGATTGGCAGTTTTTGTTTAAAGTAATAGAAAAAATGCAATTTGGGGATTATTTTATTCGTGCAATTAAAGCAATAGAATAGAATTTTTTATTGGCCAAGTGTGATTGGACACACAAGGAATTTGTCTTGGTGCATATGCTCTCAGTGTACATAAAAGAAAAGATACGTTCATCAAGGTACAACATTTACAACACAATTGATGATCAATATATCAATATAAATCATAAGGATTGCATATAAATCAGAAGCAAACAGCACAAATAATAGTAAATGGTGGGTTAACAGAAACTTTTAAAATTGAGAAAGGGACGAGACAGGGATGTCCCTTGTCCCCATTACTTTTTATTTTAACTTTAGAAATTCTTCTGAACAACATACGTGGTTCCGATCGAATAAAGGGAATTAGAGTTAAACATCAAGATTATAGATTAAGAGCTTTTGCAGATGACCTGGTTGTTACTGTATCTCAACCAATATACTCAGTAACTGGTTTAAAAGATATAATTGGTCAGTATGGTAAAGTATCTGGATTTAAGGTGAATCAGCAAAAGACAAAGATGATAACTAAAAATATGAATATACAACAAAAAGAAGAGTTAGAAAGAACTTCAGGTTTTGAAATCGTTAAAAAGGTTAAATATTAAGGAATATATATTACAGCTTCAAATGTTAAATTATACAAAAATAATTATGAGGTATTGTGGCAGAAGGTATGGAAAGAAATGGAGAGTTGGAAGAAGTTACAACTATCTTTGCTGGGAAGAATAGCGGCTATAAAATGAATGTTTTGCCCAGGTTTTTGTTTTGTTTCAAATGATACGGTGTTTAAGAATGATATTAAATTACAGGAATGGCAAAAGGGATTAGTAAATTTGTATGGATGGGCAAAAACCAAGAATAAAATTAAAAGTAATGCAGGATATAAGGAAAGGGGGTCTTAAAATGCCTAATTTAAAATTGTATTATGAAGCAGTTGTTTTATCATTAATTACTGATTGGATTAATTTAACTGAGGAAAGAGTTCTGAATATAGAAGGTTATGGTTTGTTATATGGGTGGCATGCCTATTTATTATATGATAAGAAAGTTGATAAAATATTTAAAAATAATATAATTAGAAATGCATTATTGAGGGTTTGGAGGAAATATCAATACAAATTAGATGGAAAGATTCCAATATGGGCAAACCGAGACACATGATAGAAAATATAAATATATATCAAAAGATGGAGGTAGTTACTTATAAAGAACTTCTTTGTATGGAAAAGGGGGAGTTACAATTAAAATCTAGAGAAAAGATGGGGGAAGAAGGGAAAAATTATACATGGTTCCAATATGGACAACTACAAGCTAGATGGAAATTAGATCAAAAATAGGTGTTAAGCAAATTGAGGATAATTTGTTAAAACAAATGAGAGATCAAGGTCAACAGCATATTAAGAGGTTGTATAATGTATTAGTAGAAATAGATTCAGAGACTGATTTGGTTAAGGATTGTATGATTAAGTGGGCACAAAATTTTCAGCAACCAATAATGTTGGAAACTTGGGAAAGAATTTGGGTGAGGAATGTTAAATTTACACAAGCGCAAAATATGAGAGAAAATTTTTATAAGATGTTTTATAGATGGCATTTAGACCCCAAAAAATTGTCATGTATGTATCCTAATGTACAGGCTAAATGCTGGAGATGTGATTGTGAAGATGCTACTTATTATCATATATGGTGGACTTGCAAAAAAGTTAAAGCATTTTGGATTAAAGTATGGTGGATCATGCAGAATATTTTGAAAAGAAGATTAAGTTTACCCGCAGTTCTTTTACTAGGAATAGTTATGGATTGTACAGCTATAGAGACTAAATTGATTCTGAACTTAATAACAGCCGCAAGACTTTTGATTGCTCAATATTGGAAGAAAGAAGAATTACCTACAATTGAAGAATGGACTCTTAAAGTATCAAATCTGGCAGAAATGGCAAAATCTCTGCTTACTTGAAAGACTATACACAAGAAAAATATATTTTAGAATGGAAAATGTGGATTGATTATATTCAAAATAAGTATCAGATAAAAAATATCAAATAGCATATGAGTAAATTTAGGAATAATTTGTATTAGATATATTTTTGAAGGAGAGGGAATTGAGAGTGTGAATAAGCGTGAGAGACTAGAGATTATAATTTAGGAATTATTTTAGATTATGATTGTTAGTTTTGATACCCTGCATTTTGTTCTGGGAAGTCGGGGTGGGGGTGGGGGTAAAGGGAAGGAATTGGGGGTTGAGGTTAGTGATGGAGTGATGGTTAATGTACAGGGATTATTGAAGATGTATAAATATAATTAATGTAGGGTCGGGTCTGACCAGTTGCCATTTTAGAATGGTGGGGAGGGAAAAAAGAGAGAGTAGGAGGTAGGAAAGAGGAGAAGAGGAAGGAAGAGGGGTAGAAGAGGGAGAAGAGTGTAGGGTGGAGGGAGGAGAGGAGGTAGATAAGAGAAGGAGAGGAAGGTTTGGAAAGTAAAAGAAGGTAGAAGAGGGAAGAAGGTTAAAAAGGGGGGTGGTGACTGGGCAGGCCTGACTAATTGTATATAACTGTACATTGGATGAATTATTTGATAAGATTGTAAAAATAAAACTTTTTTATATAAAAAAAAAAAAAAGATTATTTTAATTTTAGAGATGGAATACTGAGACCAAAGTAAAAAAAGAATAGTCTGCTTAGCAATTGGTTCATATTTATGACGGTGGCAATGTCCCGGGGTCAGGTGATCATCTTTTGTGACCTAACAAGCAAAGTCAATGGGGAAGCCAGATTCACTTAACAACCGTGTTACTAATTTAACAACTGCAGTGAATCTCTTAACAACAGTGACAAGAAAGATGGTAAAATGAGAAAAAACTCTTAACTCTTTACCACCATCGTCTCAACAGTAGCAACAGAAATTTGGGCTACATTATAGAATAGAATAGAATAGAATAGAATAGAATAGAATAGAATAGAATAGAATAGAATAGAATAGAATAGAATAGAAATTCTTTATTGGCCAAGTGTGATTGGACACACAAGGAATTTGTCTTTGGTGCATATGTTCTCAGTGTACATAAGGAGAATGAAATACATTCATCAAGAATAAAAAGATACAATACTTAGTGATAGTCAAGGTTACTAATAAGCTATCAAATCGTACTAGGAAACAAATAAAAACAATATAAATTGAAAGATACAAGCAACATGGTTATAGTAATAAGTGAGAAGAGATAGATACTAGAAGGAAGGGAAGAATAATAGTAATACAGTCTTAGTAGATTATTTGACTTTGTTGTGGGAATTAGTTGTTAAGCAGAGTGATGGCATTGGGGGAAAATGTTCTTGTGTCTAGTTGTTCTGATGTGCCGTGCTCTGTAGTGTCGTTTTGAGGGTAGAAATTGAAACAATTTATGTCCAGGATGTGCTGACCAACATATCATTATGTTTATCATTATTATCATAACACATTATGGTTGTAAGTCGAGAACTTGCAGGCAATCATTTCAACTGTAAGACTTTCACTTGCTGTGAATTTCCTCCATGTAAATGGATAAAAAAACAATAAAGAAGAATACTTGTAGCTCAGGGATGAAATGAGGGGTCCTTGGAACTCTCAGAGCTTAGCTGGTTTCTTGCAGAAGTTTCCTTAACCAGAATAGGTGACATCATCGGTGCCAGTGATCAAAAGTGTGTCATGCTGAGTTCATGAACAAGTCTAGGTAATTTTCTGGCTGTAATATGGAGAAAAATTTCCCCCTATCTTTTTCCATGAAGTATTTCCATTTCCCCAATTAGCTTATAACCCACAAATTTTTCAATAGTCTCCATCCTAGCCAGGCAAAACTCACCATGCAAATATAAAGCAGTTGCACGTTGCAGTGAAAGATAATTGACCATGGAGAAACTCTCCAGAATTGGGATGTCTTTCCTTTTAAAGATCCCCAGATGTAGAAGAATTTAAGAAGGGGAAGAAAAACAGTTGCTCTGCCCCAAGAAAGTAGAAAGGTGAGAAAGAGATTCAGAAAAAATCTACCTTGAGTTTCTTTTGTCCTTAAAAAGGAGCAGTGAAGGGTTTGGGCAGGCTTTCAAGATTTTTGTTAGTATATCAAACAAAAATGAAGTTGCTTTTCTGGCATTCCTGCGGTGTCTGATGTTTAACCAGGCCTGTCTCAAAAGGCTGATTTTGGACTTGCCTGGAAGTATCTTTGAATCTGCCTTGAGCTGATATGTTTGAACGAAGAGAAGCACAAAGCCAAGATTAATGAATTAGTCTACTCACTCCACCCATGCTTAGTATGAAAGGAATGGGCATGTAGCTCTGACCTAAAGTAGAAATTAGGGCCAGCTTGTAGTGGTTGTGGTTGTAACGGAAAGCCAGTTTTACTCATGCTGACTGAAAAAGTAAGTCCAGTAAATTTCTTTAGTATAGGGCAGTGATGGCTAACCTTTTTGTCCTTGAGTGCCAAAAGTGGGAGGAGCATGGGGGAGTCGCACACGTGCGTGCCCACACCCATAATTCAATGTATCCTGCCCGCCGTGCATACGTTCATGACCCCCCCCCCATGCTCCCCCTGCTTTTGGCACACGATGGCATGGTGGGCCCAATAGGCCCGTTTTTCGCCCTCCCCAGGCTCCGGAGGCTTTCCTGGAGCCTGAGGAGGGCGAAAATGGCCTTCCCCACTCCCCCGGAGGCCCTCCGGAGGTTGGAAACGGCCCATTTGCTGATTTCTGGTGGGCCCGGAAGGCCCAAAAATTAGTTGGCCGGCGTGCGCATGCGCGCTGCAGCTGAAGGGCAACACTTGCGTGCCCACCGATATGGCTCCACGTGCCACAGGTTCGCCATCACGGGTATAGAGTATATTTCTGAGTATCATGTTTCCCCGAAAATAAGACTTATCCAAAAAATAAGACCTAGCATATTTTTTATGCATGCACCTAATAAGTCCTGCTTAAGAGCCTACACTGCCGGCTGCCCACCCATTCTGTCTGGTTGCTCGTGTTGCTGTGGCCACAAGGCAAGGCAGGGGGATGAAGCTACCCCACGCATCTCACACCAGCTTACCTCAGGGCTCCTGCAGCCAGGGCATCCACATGTCAATACTTGCCTCATGGCGACAGCACCTGCAGCCATGTACAGTAGAAGCCCACATGGCTGCCACTTCTGCTTGCTTGCAGCCGCAACAAAGCAGGAGGCTGAGTGGTATACCATGGCTGCGAGGTAAGAGAGGTGTCAGGGTGTGGATGTCCTGGCTGAGGGGGCCTTGAGGTAAGCTGATGTCGGGTGTGTTGGACAGCTCCAACCCCACCTTGTGACCACAGGCACTGGCATGCCCCTCTGCCTCCTGTTCTGTTGCAGCAGCGAGCAAACAGAAGTGGGCCTTCTGTACATGGGAAAAAACAAGACACCTCCTGAAAATAAGCCCTAGGGCTTATTTTGGGTGGGGCCAAAAATAAGACCCGGTCTTATTTTCAGGGAAACACAGGTAACCTATGAGGTTCCATGTTGGTCTTTTGCAGCCAGAAGAACAAAATGATATCCTAAAGCAGGGATGTCTATGGAGATTCTCAGTCATCCAGGTCATAGTTGTCCCAAAGGTGCTTTTTCAAGAAGCAACTGGACTTTCTGGTTTTTCCTTGAAGAAATTTCATTTTTCATCCAAGAAGCATACAAGATGGACTTCAACTCCCAAAATTCCCCAGCCAGCATGAGTTGAAGTTGCCTTGAAATTGCCAAGGTTACATAACCCCGCTCTAAAGATTAACACCCTTATAATCAGATAAGCTTTTGTGTATCTCAGATGTATGGCATATTGTTTTTTAAAAAATACATTTGAGGGCCTAAATAAAAAGGCACCTCACTGATGTTACTGACATTTTATTTATCACTTCTGTTTGAAGGAATTTTGTATCTCTCTTATCTCTCCTTCCCCTCCTATACAGCTATGTACATTTTATAAACTTCTTCACGGGATTATATTTCAGCTATCGATGAAATAAGACTGAAATCCATAAAAGCTTATGTGATAATAAATCTGTTGGACTTTGAAAGCAAGGTTCAGTAAAATTGGTTCCTGTACTGGTAGTCCTCGACTTACAATTATTCGTTTAGCATCTGTTCAAAGTTACCACAGAAAAAATTACCTACAACCAGCCCTCACTTTTACAACCACTGTAGTAGCCCCACAATTACATAATCAAAATTCAGATGCTTGGCAACCTGCCACACATGGCATATATTTATGATAGCTGCAGTGCCCCATTTCTTTCCAGATGACTTCAGACGTATAAAGTCAATGGGGGAAGCTGGATTCGCTTAATGTCCATGTGATTCACTTTAAGATTTGCAGTGATTTGCTTAACAACTGTGGCAAAAGAAGTCACTTAATTGCCTTGTTTAACCATGGAAATTCTGCTCCCCATTCTGGACGTTAAGTGAAGGACAACCTGTATTCCAGAATAAAAGTGCATAGCATTGGAGGCTTAATTAAAGATAATTCCAGAAAACATGGGACTATGATAAAATATTGTAGAGTGGAATGCTGCTATAAAGGGTTTAAGCAATCTATGACTTTTGGCAGTATAATGGATTCTAGGTTTTCAGTTTCAGGATTTCCATTTAGATTTAAGTTCTCCAAAAAAGAGAAGGAGAAAAGGAGAGAGAGAGGGAGAGGGAGGGAGAGGGGGAGGGAGGGAGAGAGAGAGAGAGAGAGAGAGAGCGCTGTTACACAAACTTTAAAAGTAGTGATATCTCCTTCTTGTGTTTGTTTTTAGGATTCACACAAAGGCTGGGATTCTCCCAACTTTCATACTGTCTTATTTCTGTAGGGGAGCCAATGCTCAGTTATTGATCCCTCTGGTTCCATGCCTCCTTCTACAGGTCGTTGGCATAAGAAGCATCTAACTTACAGGATCCACAGTTACAGCAAAGACTTGGGGATCCCTGCCACACGCACTGCTATCCAGACAGCATTCAAGTACTGGAGTGATGTGACCCAGCTCACTTTCCAGGAGGTGCGCACTGGCCGTGCTGACATCCGCCTGTCCTTCCATGGTACTTCTCCTTGGATCTGCTCACGGCCCTTCGATGGACCCGGTATGGACCCAAGCAGGGCTGGGGAAGGGGCAGTGGGAGCTGGCTGGAGTTGGGATGAGAACAATGTTAGCAGAAATGGGGTAGAGCAGCTGGCAAGGATATGATAGACCACAAGCCTGATTTTGTTTTATTGATAGAAGTAGGGTATTGTATGAGGGATGTGGTGGCTCAGTAGCTAAGACGCTGAGTTTGTCAATCGAAAGGTCGGCAGTTCAGTGATTCGAATCCCTAGTGCCGCGTAATGGGGTGAGCTCCCGTTACTTGTCCCAGCTTCTGCCAACCTAGCAGTTCGAAAGTACATTAAAAATGCAAGTAGAAAAATTTGGTGGGAAGGTAACAGTGTTCTGTGCACTTTTGGCATTTAGTCATGCCAGCCACATGACCATAGAAACGTCTTTGGACAGCCCTGGCTCTTCGGCTTTGAAACAGAGATGAGCATTGCCCCCTAGAGTCAGGAACGACTAGCATATATGTGCGAGGGGAACCTTTACCTTTACCTTTTAGGGTATTGTAAGCAAGTATGATTGGAAACTGGACTAGGACTGGGGACACTTGGGTTTGAAAAGCCCTCAACTATGGAACTCATTGGGTGTATTTGCAAACGTTTATCTCACAGAACGAAAGGGGAAATAATATAGTAGAGTGATAAGAAACTGTTTGTACCATCTTAAGTTCCAAGATGCGTTATAAATGGAATGTACAATTAGTACCAGCCTTAGTGCTCATGAAGATGGATTGATTTTAAATCAAGATAACTTAAATTGAGGTTTTAAAGTCCCCTCCTATAAATGAATATGACAATAATGTTGTTGAAAGAATGGAAGAAACTTAAGGGAGGAGAACACCAATTCAGTCCTGGAAAAATTGGGAAATATGAGAAAAACGTCTAAATAACCCTGCCTTGATTCTCTTGGTGTATATATACAGAGAAAACCTAGCAGGCTTTCAGTTTTCTGCAACTATATCCTCCAACAGAAAAGTGGGGTTCCAGTCATCTTTGTACGGTTTGTTTCTTTACGTGTTCTTCTAACTGAAGGGCTGACACTTTCAGAGAGATTTGGCCAAAATCTCTACATTTCATTGACTGGTCATCTCATAATGTGGTAGATTTGAGAAGGATGTATTTTTGCACCCAGTTCAATCTGAAAAGGTGCCCAGAGAGAACTTTGACAAGACTCTCTGCATTGGATTTGGTAGACTTCAAGACCCCCATTTGAATTTCTCCAGCTCACAAAAAAGCTGCCTTGACCAAAAGCTTATCTCTTTCCTAACACTTGCTCCAAAGAACCTCAGGCTTTATCTCCATTTTGTTCTTATGACAACTTTGTGAGGCAGAAGCGACAAGAGTGACAGTGAAAGCCTCAAGGTGATCCTAATAACATTCATGGTTGTACGTGAAGTTGAACAACTCTTAGCCTAGTTGTTACATTACAAGGAACCTCTTCAATTGTGTAGGGTGAGAAATACTCATAATAGAAGCATTTTTTATCCTATAAGCCAGGGGTGTCAAACTGGATTTCTTCGAGGGCCGGATCAGCATTTTAGTACTCCTCCGCGGGCTGGCGGGGAGCAGTGGGGAGATGGGATTGACACCTTCTGCAGCACCCTGCCAGCCAAAACGGCATTGATGCCTCCTGCAGAACTCTGCCCCCCCCCCCAGACCCCCCCTTATGCCTCATTTTCGGCCTCCTGCAGCTCCCAGCCAAAAACTCTCCCAGGCAAAAATAGATTGCACGGAGGCCCCCGCGTGGCCCATTTTTGGCCTGCAGAGCAGTGGTCGGTTGCTACCGATTCGCCCTGGTAACCGGTAGCAAGCAGTGGCGGAGGCTCCGCCCACCTGCCCAGATGTCATCAAAAACGCTGCACATGCACAGAAGTGCCGCATGCCCGCAAAGCGCGCATGCACACGCCCAGTAGCACCGGGAATTGAAACCCACTACTACTGCCAAGTGCTGCAGGAAGCTATGGAGGCCGAAAATGGGCTGCAGAGGGGCCACATACACACACACACACACACACCCGTCCTATTTTGGCTGGCAGTCACCACGGGCCAGTCCTTTGATATTTCCAGGCCGGCCCCACCGGCCAGATTTAAGCATCCCACTGGCCGCATGCGGCCCGCAGGCCTTGAGTTTGACACCTCTGCTATAAGCAAAGAAGTTGGAACAGTTATAGACTCTTCTTGAAAATACAACTTGTTAGTGTAATTTTTAACCTAAGTCTTTAAAAAATACTGTTTTCATGAAAAAGGATAGTTGCCCTTTCCGTTTTCCCTATAAAAATTTTAAACAACTATAATGTGCTTATTTTCACATTAAATCTGTATCATAAGGTTTAGACTAATCTCAAGTCTTCAACCATTTAGAAGGCAATGCATCAGATGATGGTTAAGAAATTATATGTGCATGTCCCTTCTGTCACTTGCTTTAATGTGTCAGGGGAAAAGTGGTGCTGGAGGAGGAGGAGGAGAAGGAAATGGGGCTTTGTGTTGTGCAGAGGAATTGGTAGGATAAGGCAGACTCATCTTTAGAACAAAACTTCACAAGTGTAAGCCTAAATGGCAAATTACTAACGCTCAATCCTTTCTCTCTCTCAGGTCACGTATTGGCCCATGCAGATATCCCAGAATTAGGAATAGTTCACTTTGATTCTGACGAGTACTGGACAGAAGGGACTTACCGTGGGATTAACCTCCGCATCATAGCAGCCCATGAGATTGGCCACGCACTTGGCCTGGGTCATTCTCGGTACCCAACTGCACTCATGGCTCCTTCTTACAATGGCTATCGATCCTTCTTTCGCCTGCATCGGGATGACATTGAAGGCATCCAGGACTTGTATGGTATGGAACTCAGCAGCCCAGTACACACCCCAAGTCCCTTGGGAACCTCTCTGCCCCGTTTGCATGCAATTGGTCTTTGGCCTGACCCTCAAAGGTCATTTTTAACATGCTCAGCTGCTCTTTCCTCTTTCTTTGTCTGTGATTGTATGGCCATAGCAGCTGGAATTTCTATGTTAGGAAGGTGGGGGAAACTTCTGGGAACAGACCATTTGGGCTGGATTCTGACTCTGGGCCAGTTTATGATAAGCTTGCTGGAGTTGAAACAAAAGCAGGATAATTAAGTCATGGGTATGGACATAGTGGGTATATATATAGTATGTGTATGTGTAATATGTGTATGTGTAATATGTATGTATGTATGTACTGTATATACATATGCACACACAGTATATACAGTGTGTGTGTGTAATTTTTTTGTTTGTTTGATAGTGCATTATTTCACCATGAATCCACTTTTAGGTGTTAACCACTATGATTTTTTAAAGAATAGCATCTAAAAATATTTGAAATAACTGCATTGAATCCCAGGTTAATATAATCTGGGAAGCATATGAGCTGTAGACCTATTATTCCCGTTACACTTAATATGTCTAAGCCAGTTTTATGTAAAACAAAAAGTTCTGACTATATAGGGACTATATTTATCCCTTGATAAATAATGAACTTTCACTTTATGTCTTCCAAAAGGAAGGTTCCTTCTGGAGGGTAAACTCCCTGTTTATTTTCCATTATGCTTGAATTCTGATACTGTCTTTTTTCCTTTCCTTTTCCTCTCACCCTTCCACTTGACCTCTTGGCTGTTCTCGTGTCTTCTCCGGTTAGTCCATCCCCTAGCAACAAGGAGATCTGTTTCCCACAATGACAGTCATGAAGGGATCTGATCCAGTGGTTTTGAAATCATGTGCAGAGGAAGCCAAGACTGTTGACAAAATTGCATCTTCCTGATACATTTCTAAATAAGCTTTTGACTTTAAGAAAGCAAGTCTGGAATCAATATAATACAGTAGTATTCAACTTACGATGTCAATTGGGTTCTGTCTCTAAACGAGGTGGTTGTTAAGTGAGTCGCACCTGATTTTATTTCTTTTTTGCTGCCGTCATTAACTGCATCACACGGTTGTTAAGCAAATCCGGCTCCCCCCCCCGTTGACTTTGCTTGTTGAAAGCAGGCTGGGAAGGTCGCAAATAGCAATCACACGACCATGGAATGCTGCGATAGTCATAAATGTGCAATAATTGCCAAGCCTCTGAATTATGACTGCGGGGACACTGTGCTGGTGATAAGTGTGAAGTCATAAGTCACTTTTTTCAGTGCCGTCATCCCTTTGAACGGTTACTAAATGAATGTTCGTAAGTTGAGACTACTTGTAGCAAGAAATCAGTAGTTAGCCAACTCCATTGACAAATATCTCCCCCCCCTTTTTTTTTTCATCCCAATTGTTTTTCGTGTTCTTTTAGACTTGAGTCACAATGCAAATTAATTCTTTTATACAGGTAAGAAGACCCTGTCAACAACTGCACCCGAGACCTCCACTGCCCTCTCTACTGCCCCTGCCCTGAAACCTAGCAAAGTCCCTGACCCCTGCAAAGATGATCTGGATGCTATCATGCTGGGTAAGCCATCCCTCTCATCCTGGTTTCTAGAGCCAAGCTTATTCTTCCACCGCTTGCCAAAAAGCTAAGCTTGAACTCAGCAGCAGAACAAAACTGATAAAGAGTACAAAACTTGGGAAGCCTGCCATCCCAAGGGGGGCGGGGGTTGCAGAGAAGAAGCCCTGCAGAGTGGAGATTTATGTGTTGGTTAGACTAATAATTGCTGTGGATTGTTAAAGGGAATTCTGAATGTGTGTTGTGGCCATTCTACCCTAAATCACTCTGAGTGATGTCACAGAATTGAAAAACAACAATATGGATACAAATGATACCATCCATGAAACAGCAGTTGTTCAAGTGATTAAAGCCATCTGTCTATAATTTAGGTGACCTGTTCATCCATCTTAATTCAGGACCTGAAGAAGACCCAGGAACACTTAAAGAGGCACATGGAGATCTCTGGATTTCTTTTCTTGCTTTATCTCTTGCAGGAGGAGGAGGAAGGGAGAGGGGGGAGGGGAGGAAGAGGAGTGGGAAGAGGAGAAGAAGGGGAAGGAGGCAGAGAAGAAGGAAGAAGAAGGAGGAGGAGGAGGAGGAGGAGGAGGAGGAGGAGGAGGAGGAGGAGGAGGAGGAGGAGGAGGAGGAGGAGGAGGAGGAGGAGAAATAATAATGCTCTGTGTCCTTTCAGAAATAAGAAAAAACAACCAGAGTCCAATTATTGATTTTTAATTCTTCTCTCCTACTGTTTAGGACCATATGATAAGACGTATGCTTTCCATGGTGATTACGTGTGGATGGTGACCGATTTTGGTACCAACCCTCCATTAAAGATCTCAGCATTGTGGAAGGGCCTGCCTGGGTGGCTGGATGCCGCTGTGTACTCTCCCCGTACAGGGCGCACTTACTTCTTCAAAGGTCTGTGCATTGAGATGACCCCTCTCCCCTTCCTCAAATACTCTGACTTGATCCCTTTTTGAAAAAGAAAGTGATATATCTTTGCTGTAAGCAGCTCACCTCTTGGCAAGATGGGCAGCACATTCATTTTATAATAAATAAAGATGTATTTTTTCCAAAGGCATGCTTCACCTCCTTTCTGATGATGATGCCTTTTTTCTCTTCATGAGGCTTCCAAAGTGATTATAAGATAATGTAATTGCCTCCAGGATAGGGCATTTTCGCACTAGTGGCTTCCCTCAGCTGTTGTTGAAATGATATAAAGCTGTCCTTGCTGTTATATTGGCACAACAATGGATAGATAATTTTAGAAGACAAAATTGCTAGCAGGGATTTGGCCATAGATTCTGTAAGTGCTATTAATGATTATAAGCTATATTTTACTGTCTGTTTTTAATCTGTATTCATTCCATCTTGGTTACCAGGCACTAAAGTATGGCGTTACCGGGGATTCAAGCTGGACTACGGTTACCCTAAACCCCTCACTCGTATCCCCGCCAAGATAGATGCTGCTCTCTATTGGCCAGTAAATAAAAAGATATTCTTATTTAAGGTAAAAATACAAATCATGAGGGTTTAAACTTCTGGGAAGCATTAAACTAGAAGTCATTTTCAACCAAAAAGCTTTCTAAAATGGAAAATACAAGTTTGGAGATACATGAGACAGAGATAAACCTGAATTATTGGGATATGAATTGGATATGCCAAGATGTGACGTTGTTTTGGTCAAAAAAAAACCTATTTTCTTCATTGTGGTTCAGATAGTAGTTTGTAGAGATTCTTAGGCATTCAGGTCATGGTTGTCCCAAAGGCGCTTTTTTCTGGAAGCAACTGAACTTCTTGTTTTTTCTTTGAAGGTTCTTTCTTTGTGGTTCAGATAGTTTTTGTAGTTCATCCTTGCAATTTACACTCCTTATTCTCTGGTATTTATGGAAGGAAAACAGAGGTTCTCTGAATCCAGGAGATACACAGGTAGCCTTTGATGTACAACCGGTCACTTAGTGACCTGGATTTGAAGTTCCAACAGTTGGGCCCATAGTCATGTGACTGAAGTTTAGGAACTTGGCAACATAGCTGCGTTTATGGCTGTTTGCAGTTGCCTGCAGTCATAGGACTGTGTTTGTGATAGTTCTAGCCAAACAATAGCACTTGCTTCCAGGTTTTCTGTAAAATGGCACCTATGGTTTGCTTAATGACCACTATATTTGCCTAACAGCTGCAGTGTTTGCTTAACGACCACAGCAAAGAAAATTGGGCAGGCTCCATTATTGGGCAGGCTCCAAAATATGTGTTGTGCTTAGGATAGGTAGTTCTTGGCATTCAGATGAACTACCTATCCTAAGCACAATGCATATTTTCTTAAAATGGGGCTTGAGAGACTGAGGATAGGTTGACTATGTCACTAATAAGAGGCATGAGAGAAGAAGGCATAGCTGATCTAAGCCTTGCAGAAAGGACTGGAGAGGAGGCCATACAGAGATGGAAAACCACTTGGTGTGTTAAGATATTTAAATTTAGCAGCTGGAGCAGTAGGGTTGTGCAGTGAGCCAGAGTTGTGGTTGATTGGTTGGAGAGTGCTCCTGCGTGAGGCAATCTACGTTGTGATTGGTCACTGCAGTTGTGGAGGGGGAGTTTCCCTCTTTTCCCACTTTTTTCTTCTATGTGCTCTGTATCCTCTGGCATTTACCTCATGATGCTCCTGTATGCCTGACTATCTCATTTGCTGAAAATATAGCTGTAAAATATATTTATTTATATAAAACTACAAGTCCGTGTCAGCGTCCCCTCTGCGCAATTCCCTGAACAGACTTTGCTTAGTGACAGGAAGGAAAGACTGTGCTCTTAACGTATAACGGCAGAGCCACTGATGATGATAGAACGTTGGCTTGTCCGGATGCTGTGTTCTTTTCTTAAACATTTGAGGAGCTCTAGACCAGGGCTCTCCAACCTTGGCAACGTTAAGCCTGGCGGACTTCAACTCCCAGAATACCCCAGCCAGCAAGGCTGGCTGGGGAATTCTGGGAGTTGATGTCCGCCAGGCTTAATGTTGCTAAGGTTGGAGACCCCTGCTCTAGACAAATGGACTAAGGAGCTGCGAATGCTAGGAAGGGCGTTAATTCCTTCTTAATCTCTTTTCACAGGATACGGAGTATTGGCAATGGGATGAACTGGGGAGCCATTTCGCTAATACCCCTAGAAAGATCTCTACCCTCTTCACTGGCGCTCCATCACACCTGGATGCTGCACTAACCTGGGAGAACGGCAAGGTCTACTTTTTCAAGGGACAGAGCTACTGGAGACTCAATGACCAACTTCGGGTAGAGAGAGGCTACCCGCTAAGCACAGCTGAGCGCTGGATGAACTGCTGATGTTTAGGGCGAGGCTCTGGCTTACAACTTTCAGAGGCAGGGCAGGCCCTTCTCTGAGCAATTGAGATGTGCTGTTGTTTTTTTTTAAGAGACCCCACAGCGACACCTACAGGTGATGCACAAGAGCAAGTCTTCTGAATGGGACCAACTTGGGCAGAGGAGCAAAGAAAACCACTGATTTTGTGGAAACTACCTTTTTAAAAAAAAAATTAAAAATTAAATGCTGGATTTAAAAAAAAACATCTGGATGATCTCGGAGGCAACATAGCTGCAGAAGGGACTAGCCCAGTTTCAGGATTCAGGAGACCTTGGAGACTAAAGCTAAGAAGTCACTCTGTAGAATAGTAATTCAAGATCAGAGGTTGGTTGTTTTTTTTTAAGGGAACTTTAAGGGCATTTTAGAAGTATCATTCCTTGCTCTATGGCTATGTCTAGTCAAATAGAGCTGCAGAGTTTTAGAGTATTGATGGTTCACTGTTACTTGTATCTCTGTCAAAAGAAACATTGAAAAAATGTTAAAACTGAAATCACAAGGAAAATGTATGGAATATCCTGGGGTAGAGGAGTATATCTCTTGCAATGCATGCACACATACATATACATGCCGACACACAAACATCACTGTTAGGGCAAACTGCAGATTCCATGGTAATAATTTAATCTCATATATCCAGCAGGATGACTGAGGGCTAGAATGTTGCTTCCAGTTATGCAAAGTGTACCGGGTTTCCAATAAAAAAAAGAATATTGTTCTATATGTACTTATGCTTTTTTCTTCCGACAAGGAAAGCTTTTGTTTAGCAGGGTAGAACTAGGCCAAACGTTTGGTTGCCTAAGGCAGAGCAGCACAAGCCGTCCCTTCTTCTCCTTTGCACTGCTGTGGTTCAAAATTGTTATTTTAGTATCGGAAGCAGAAGATCCCAGGTGCATATTTCAAAATGGGAGGAAAAAGTTACAGAAATTTAACAATGAACAATCCTTTCCTCTCCATTTTACTTTACAGATGAAGAGGGAGGAAATGTAGTCAGCTTATCTCAAAGAGGCTTGGCTGCAAACAGGCCTAAACATGGTTGTGGACCATTATTCCACTTTTATGATCCGCTACGATTGAAATTATCCATTGAAAATAGTTGGCTGGGCAAGCATGAGCAACAGTCAATGCCAATCTGCCTTAAAATACTCACAATAGTCTTCTGTTACCCATTCAGAGGAAAACGCTAACCCCTGCCAGAAAGTAGGTGGGATTCATTATCGGTTTTCTCAGAAGGAAGTGAAGGTCAGCTTGCAATTTCTGTAATACAGTTCTGATCTCATTTTGCAAAAAGCCACAGTACAGAATTCCCCTTTAGTGCCATGTTGCTCACAATGCCACTGTTTCTACCCGCCTCCCCTTTGCTGCCAGCTTTGCATCGCTGAGAACAATGAACAACAGTTGTAGATTCTACAGCCACAAACTTCAATCCCGCCCACTCCCTCCTACCAACGCATCCTACATAAAGAGAAATAAAAGAAATGAAGCCAGATAGTCTGGTACTTTGACACCTTCATGTCATGCTGCCAATGGGGAAAACTGACAGAATCTCCTCCGCTTTATTTCTGCAATTTTGATTAACTATTGAGGGGAAGATGTGTAGCTGCCGGGCCAGCATTCCACTTGGAGGACCCACTACACCAGCTAAAACACAGGGATTAGAAGGAATGCTGAGGCAAGACAACCCGGTAGATCAATTATTCTTTCATAACCCATCCCTAAGCTCCACATTTTCAAGTGAAAAGCAGTTTCAGAGTAGTTATGCTTGCATTATAGCAAGAAATAATTTAGCCCAGCTCCTGAAGAACAATGAGCAGGCAATCACAAGCTTCAGAGGAAGGGTACAAACACTGCATGGAAGGGCCCTAGTCCAGAAGTGTCTGTCTCATTTACCGCTTCCTTTTTCCTGCCATCTCAGCCAGCTGGCTGGACTTGAAAGAAATCTGATAGGCACTCCAGTCAAGGAGCTGTGCTGAATGAATGCATCAGTTCTATTCCTACTTTCTAGGAATTTGAGAAGGCACCATATTGGGAGAGGAAGATACTAGCACATGCGATAGCTCATCTCCAATCTGGTCTTTTCCCCAAGGGCTGACAAGGCCTTGCTCATTGGAAAGGCACGTTGTTCCCACCATTCCAAAGTAACTTGAGTCTGTCATGAATTAAAGCAGTTGGAAGGAAAATGTCCCATTTGGTTCTCCCAATGTGGCTGAAAGCCATAATGACTGATTTTTTGAGAGAAGCCCATGTGCTCCTGCTTGTTTGAATCTTCACTTTTCATATTATTCCAAAATTGAAATGAGAATGTTGGTATGGCAGGCAAAATAGATCTAACTCAAGACTCCTAATCTGCATTTCCACAAAGGAAGCAGCCTACTAATTCAATAATCCACTGCCCTGGTAGTAAACTAACTTCTCCTGGTAAACAAGTGACAGGTAGACAGTTGCTTGGGATGATGGTGGCAAATCTTCTTATCTGGCCTTTATTATGTTCTCTCAAGGTGGAGAATATCGCTAATATCCCTTCCTCCTCCTATTCTCTCCACAACCACCACCTTGAGAGAAGTGTTGGGTGTCAATCCTAAAGTTGGCCGAACTGTGAGAAAGAGTAACTGGGCTAAAATCACCCACTCGGCTTTGATACCTAAGGTGGGACTACAACTCAGAGTCTCCTGGTTTCTAAGCCAGCACCTTAACCACTGTACCAAACTGGGTTATGTGATCCTTGTGATTCCTTCCAACTCCATAATTTAATAATTTTCATTAACTACAATTGGCTCAATCACACCTCCATTACATAGACCAGGGGTGTCAAACTCAATTTCACTGAGGGCCACATCAGGGTTGTGTTTGACCTCAAGGGGCTGGGTCAGCGTGGACAGGTGGGAGTGGACACCTTGACATCATTTGTGCCGGGGGCACCTGTGGTGGCCCAGGCGGGGCTGGGAGGATCCATTGACCCCTTCTCATTATAATCATCTTCCTTCCTTCCTTCCTTCCTTCCCTCCCTGCCTCCCTCCTTTCCCTTTTCTTCTTTTTCTTTCCCTCTTCATTCTACTTTCTTCTTCCTTGTCCTCTTTCCTTCTTTTGTTTCCTTGCTCTTTTCCCATCTTTTTCTTTTATCTTTCCCTTTCTCCTTTCCTGTTCCTTCTTGGATGCTCAAATACAAAAGGGGAAACATTTCTCGATGCCTCCTTGCCTTATGATTGAATGCCACTTTTTCTAGTAATTTGTTTTGCTAGCACTCTGCCAGCGAAAATGGAGCTTGGGAGGGCCTCACGCAGCCCTCCCAAGCTCCATTTTCGCTGACAGAGGCACCGCGGGCTGGTCCTTTGCTGTTTCCAGGGTGGCCCCACAGGCCAGATCTAAGCATACAGCTGACCAAATCCAGCCCACAGGCCTTGAATTTGACACCCCTGACATAGACATTGAAATTACTGGTTGCCCTAGTCTGGAAGAAAGTCTAGTTTTATTAATAACAGTTTTATAAATTACGTATTTTATGTTAACAGTTTTATAAAAAAACATTAATAATGTTTCTTTTTTGCACGTACGTTGGTGCATTCCAAAAGTTTCTGAAACATCGAGCTTAGGGACATGCATGTAAAAACGTTACAGATGTGTATCTGCTCCACATTGCAAACAGACATGAGGACTATAGCAAGGAATCCTGAAGCCTGCTTCAAATTGAATACACGATGAGACAAACACTTTTGCAAGGGTAAAGAGCTGGCTGTTGACCAGATC
The DNA here is from genome assembly GCF_028640845.1 of Ahaetulla prasina. Classification (NCBI taxonomy): domain Eukaryota; kingdom Metazoa; phylum Chordata; class Lepidosauria; order Squamata; family Colubridae; genus Ahaetulla; species Ahaetulla prasina. The sequence continues at coordinate 147,380,624 of NC_080540.1, forward strand.
CTGCAGCATTGTAAGCAGAACATTTGGCAAGTGGGACAGGATATCTAACCACCTTAAGTTTTGGGCTGGTAAGTACTACTTTGTGCTTAGTTTTTGTAATCTAGTTTTATAATTAAGAGGCGAATAGAATCTATTTCATTGCAGTTTCATAATGGGCATTCTTGGCTCCTGCCCACATTCTAGATTTTCTGCAAACAAATGTACAGGTAGTCCTCAACTTAGACCACAACTGAACCCAACATTTCTGTTTTGTCCCACTTTAGGACTTTTCTTGCCATAGTTGTTAAGTGAATCACTGCAATTGATAAGTTAGTAACACGGCTGTTAAGTGAATCTGTCTTCCCCATTGACCTTGCTTGTCAGAAGGCCACAAAAAGTGTTCACATGACTTTGGGACACAGCAATGGTCATAAGAATAATCCAGTTGCCAAGCATCTGAATTTTGATTACTGCAAAGGTCGTAACTGTGGAAAACAGTCATAAGTCACATTTTTCAGAGCTATTCTAACTTTGAACAGTCACTAAATGAACTGTTGTAAGTCGAGGACAACCTATATACAAGCACACATACACTTGTTCTCTAAGCAGTAATTTCCCAAACAAGGAGGAGGGAAAGCTCAGTACGACTGGGGAAGTTAGAACCAGCAATGTAAAATTGTGCATGGTTCCATATCACAATTCAGATTGGAGACAAGACTAGAGTAGTTTCAGAGTAATTAAATCAACATTTAATTACCGTAATAGCTCAGGCTGTTAAGAGCCTGTTATTAGAACACAGTAGCCTGCAATTACTGCAGGTTCAAGCCCGGCCCAAGGTTGACTCAGCCTTCCATCCTTTATAAGGTAGGTGAAATGAGGACCCAGATTGTTGGGGGGGCAATAAGTTGACTTTGTAAAAATATACAAATAGAATGAGACTATTACCTTATACACTGTAAGCCGCCCTGAGTCTTCGGAGAAGGGCGGAATATAAATGTAAACCAAAAAAAAAAAAACATATGAAGAAATCTTGTTTATCCCGAGGGCCTCTTATGAAAACCATTTAAATATCCCACAATGCTTCAATTTAACCGGCTCCTCTGTCTTATCAGGGGAATCCAAGGCCCGAGAGTCTTGTGGGTCCAGATGGCATTTCATTCAGAACCCCTCCATATGATGACAACTTTCAAGTTCCCTTGGTTTCCTATTCTGCTTTTGCCCTGACAATTGGTTTAAGACACTCCAATTATTTACCTTCCTATGGAACAGCCTCTGTGCATGACATTAATAAAGCTGAGTGGCACTGTGGAAATGGGGAATTATCAGGGGGAAAAAAGTTAATGTTTTTTTAATATAACACTGCCAGTAGGAGCTGAATGAGGGATCAAAGAAAACGCCATATGGAGGATTTGAGATTCAATGTGGACCAAAGCCAGATGCTGCTTTAACTGGGATGCAGAACATAAGGCAGGTGTTATGAGCTGCAGAACAAACACTTCCTTTCATCCATTCACTTGAATATTAGTGGAGAAAGGCAGATGAAGCACAGAAGTTTAGCTACAGATGCCTATTTAACTCTGCAGAAGTAGCCTCTTTGTCCTGCCCTTCTTATACTGTATTTTTTAAAAATAAGACATTTGCTGCAGTTGTCCAAGGGGACACCAGGATGATCAAAGCCTTAGCAGATTTTACCAGCACATTTCTCCCTTTGGAAAACCAGAGGTGGGTAAAAACAGTGAGAACTTTTTGTCTGTGTAGGGACCCCCAAAACACGAGCTTAATTCACTCCCACACACCCAAAGAATTGATGTGAAGGAGACAAACTACGTAACACAAGCGTATTTGTGTTAAGTTTTATAAACAGGAACAGTTATAAAACAGTAACAAACATTTCATAGGAAACAATCACAATAACAAAAAGGTTTCTTGAACGGGATTTGAACCTATGCATACAGAGTGAATTTGGATTACAAAAAAAATATCAGGATTTGAAAATCAGGTGAGTTAGCTTACCCAGTTAAGAGTTCAAGGGTTAGGACTCTTTATTTTTTTATTTTTAATCCTTATGTACATGTTCATAAAAGCACCATTGTCAAGTTAAATTCGGAATCAGTCCGAAGCGTGTATGGCTCTATACATGCTAGAAAAGGCACTCCAAATAATAACAACAGTTTTATTTGGCATTCATTGCTTTGTGGGCTACAAGGGTGGAGGAAGTGCAATCACTTTCTTGCTACATCCCAGCTGATTTCTGGTCATCATCACCAACTTAGTAAAGGTGAACCTCTCATCAAGGTGGCCTGTTATGCAAATATAAGCTCCGCCCATAAATTTTATAACCCTGCTGGTCAGACTTTTCCACAACAGAGATTAAGAAACCTGCGGCTCTCCAGATGACGGACCACAACAACCATAAAGGTTTTCGATGGTGATTTAGATCAAAACCCAGTATCTGAAGGCCACAGAATACCGTTCTTTCCACAGACACGATCGTGCCATTCCCCTTCCATTCAGTAAGGTAGATATTATGGCAAATTCATGTCTCTGGAGGGAATATGGAATGACTGGGCTAGTAAGAATGTTGCTACCCTTCCTGTTGGCTAGAGTTAACTATCTTCAAGAGGTGATTTCTGGCATGCGATCTTGTGCAATGAGAGTGTCCCAAATAGTTTCAGTCATAACCTTAAGGTCAAATAAATTTCAATGAGAAAGCTGACATCTTGTGAATACTTATTTTTTTTTAAATGTTGAAATTGCTGGGGACCTTTATAGACTGTTCCGGGCACCACAGGTGACCATAATTATGGCAAGGGTGAATGTCCGACTATGGCTTTGAAGGGTCCAGCTTGGATCCTAGATTAAGGAGAAGATAGAAGAGCAGCTTTCCCCTCTTGAGACAAGCAACCTTAATTGCCCTTAGAAAAAGGATAAACTAAATATAATAAATCTCTCGTACAGCACACATACCAAAAAATGGCAACAACTTGGAAGGAGAAGCACCACAAATCGGAACATGTATGCCATGCATTTCTATTGCAACAAACCATCGTAAGCTACCATGTGGTTGTATTTTACCCCTGAGTTAAGTTTCTACAAAGGGCAATTTCTCCAGGCCAAAAGACATGCTGCAAAGTAGAGCAAATTGCCTTCTCAATCCAGAGAAGGATCCAGCTATGGCTTAGCATTGAGACAGAGACAAAATCAGCTTCAGAAGTAGTGACAAGACATTAATCCATTTATTCTGGCAAAATTTGGAGGTAGCTGTCAAGATCTTCTAAAGAAAACTGCCTTCACTGATAAAACGGAAATACATTAATGTGTGTTCCTTAAATCTTTTCTCGCCTCCTCCTTTAAGTCACCCGTGGCCCTTCCCAAAGAGAGGAAAGGAGACAGACCCATCTGGTTTGAACACTTGAAAAGCAATCTTTTTTAAAAAAATATAGCGGGCTACTCAAAAGATGTTTGCAGACAGGAGAGAACGTATTCAGAACCCTGGGCTGGCTTGTGCTCTGGCTCTGCTAAAAGCAGAAGGGGAGGAAGACAACGCAGCAACATCACAAACACACACATACCCAAACATCCTTCAGAGGCAACCTTGTGGCGTGGTGAGGGGGACAGTAGATCCCGAGTCATAATCCAGATCCACCGTGGTATGAGCGCTTGTGCTGAGATTGCTCAGGGAGGTGCCAGTTCCCAAGTGCTGACGGTCCCGCAGGCTCTGGATGTAACTCTTTGGGGAGCAAGTGAGAAACGAGAGATTATGAAATTACCTCAGGGGAAAGGGAAATCATGCATTCTCTCCAATAAGTGGGTACCAGCACGGGTGAGGGAGGGTGTCGCATTAAGAACTCGTTCACTTTTTTAAAGCAGCTCACTCTAGCCACTTTTGATGTGACGAAGGACCTCCGAAGGCAAAACAAGAGGATGGACAACACAATTACAGGTAGTCCTCGACTTACGACCACAATCAAACCCAAAATTTCTGCTGCTAAGCGACTTTTGCCCCATTTTACGACCTTTCTTGCCACAGTTGTTGCGCGAATCACTGCAGTTGTTAATAACACGATTGTTATGTGAATTTGGCTTCCCCTTTGACTTTCCTTGTCAGATGGTCGCAAAAGGGATCATATGACTCAGATATTGCATTTTATAGGGCGTGTCAAATTTTCAAACTTTCGATTTCCAAATTGAATTAGGGGTGCTCAAATGTTGTGACATGCCTTAGGGATTGTAATGATATTTTGGTTACTTTAATGTAATTTAGATGTGCTTGGTAAGCAAGTACATAAATATTATAACTGTGGTAGCTGGGCAGGTCCGAATAAGTAACAAATGAAAGTTAATGACTAATGTTGAATAAGAGACTGTATATTGAATAGGTTGTTGGGAAATGGAAATAAAACTTTTTTACTAAAAAAATTTTTTATAACTTGTTAACATTTTGCTTGTTTCATTATTGCAACTGTCATAAATATGTCATAAATATGAACCAGTTGCCAAGCCTGCTGGTCATGTGATCATGGGGCTGCTGCAATGGTTGTGACTTTTTTCAGTACTGCTGTAACTTCACTCAATAAACAAATGATTGTAAGTCAAGGACTTATCTTTACTTTACTTATTATTAGATTTTTATCCTGCCGTTGTTGATTTATAAGTATTCAAGGTGGCAAACATATTATATGTAATACTCCTTCCTCCTCCTATTTTTCCCCACAACAATTCTCAGAGATAGAGAATTGGGCTGAGAGAGATGGACTGGCCCAAAATCACCCAAATGATTTTTCATGCAGGACTAGAACTCAGAGTCTCCTGGAATGCCAGCATCTTAGACTACAGCAAACTTGCTCTTGTTGCAACGATATAAATTTACAAAACAGACAAACAAATAATGAACAACATTATAAGAATGAAAAGCCTCTGAATGACCTTGGGCCCCTCCCTCTTTCTCAGCCCAGGAGGAGGAAGGAAAATTGTATGAGTGTTAGCCACCTTGAGTTACTTATAAAGTAATAAAGGTGAGTTAAATATCTAAAAAATAAAATAAATAGTACTATATATGTTCCTGCATTTTCAGCTAGTGCACCTCTTTCCTACAAACTTTACATATAAAACACAGCTACCAAAACATCTGTACCACAGATCAAATCTTTAGAAAAGAACCATACAGAAGTGTGAAGAGAACTTCCCTCACTTCCAACTATCAAGGATCCTGACTTCCCTCTTCCATGAAGATGGCTTCCCATCCTGGTACTTCCACAGTTGTACAGGTAATCCTCAACTTACCACCACAATTGAGCCCAGTTTTATGTTGCTAAGAGAGAAATTTGTGAAGTGAATTTTACCCCATTTTACGACTTTTCTTGCCACGTTTGTTAAGTGAATCACTGCAGTTGTTAAATTAGTAACATGGTTGTTAAGTGAATCTGGCTTCCCCATTGGCTTTGCTTGTCAGAAAGTCAGAAAAATGTGATCACATGACCCCAGGACACTGCGACTGTCATAAGTATAAACCAATTGTCAAGCATCTGAACGTAAATCACATGACCCTGGGGAATGCTGCAATGGTCATACGTGTGAAAAATGGTCATAAATTGCTTTTTTCAGGGCCATTGTAACTCTGAATGGTCACTAAGCAAACTGCTATAAGTCAAGGACTATCTGTATTGGACTTCCATTACTGTCCTCCCCAAACCACAATTCATATGGAGAAAGCCAGGTTGTGGAACATTACCCTAAGGTTTTAAAATTGGTTTCTCTGTATCAGATTCTGGGATCTGTCCCAACATTCAGTATTCAATAAACACCCAAATGCTAAATAAAACAGAGAAGTCCAGTATCTCCTGAGTACAAAATACAAAAGTCAGATTTTTTTTTCTTGCAACTAAGTGGCCATCACCATCCATCTCAGACAGATCTAAACTGAGATTAGACACCGAGTGGCAGAATATGCTTCTAATATGACTATATTATAACCAATTGCCTGTTTATTTATTTCAAAATTTGGTAGTCTGGTTCCTCATTAGTCTGGGTGGCTCACATTGCCCAAAACATATGAATGAGAGACAAAGGTTTTACAATTTTAAGCAAATGGAGCCTTTTTTGGCTTTTCTAACTCTTAAGGTTCCATTATGAATCCAAATATTACTATATTGTACTGGTGATATATTTCCAATCTGGCAAGGAGAGAATTTAATCAATCTATTCAGAAGATCCTCTGGGCATAACCAGGAACCGTTTGGTGTTCTCGGATGGCAATTTTCCCAGAACGAAGAGAACAGAGGCCCTCCCATTCATAGGCCCTTGGGTGAAAGAAGGATAGAAACGTTTTCTCCCTACGAAACACTTGATGGTAAAATAGCTATCTTGCACATTAACTCTCTTGATTGACAAATTATTTAAGAGCTGATTTGATGCTCTTCAAAGCAGGGATATTTTCCAAGGGCTTTAAGTCATACTTGAAAGCCAGCCCCCATGTCTTATTATATCAGCATAAAATGAATGAAAATATGGAATGCTTTTGATACATTTTATGCTGCTATAATAAAACATGGGTTAAGATAGTTATCAATTGAATTAGTTTCTGCATAAAGCTAAGACGTGTGTGTATATGCATGCATGCAAGCCTATATGTATATGATCTGTATACTGTATATGGAGGGTACATTGAAGCACAAATAGAAAAAATGAAATAAAAATCTGGGCGAGAAAGCAGATCTTCAGGGGCTGCAAAGGCAATGAACAAGGAGCCAAGCAACTCTTCATAGGAAAGGGAGTCTCAAACAGGCACAAAAGTTGTTCACCGTTATCATTTTTGGCACCCCCAAAGCCATTCTGGAGAAAGCTTGGGAGGATCCATTGGCTGAGATGGTGGGGATTGGCTTCCTAGAAGCTCAGGGATGAAGGGACAAAGCAGCCACTGGTCGCAGCTACTCACTGGTGCGAGGACGTCTCCGGCACAGCGTTTGATGGCACTGGCCTTGTGCCGATAGGAGCCTTCCTGTGGACCTTGGCACTGCCTCTTTTTGGCTTCCCGCTGTCGAATGCGTAAGAGTTGCAATTGTTTCTGGCGTCGATTCAGAACCACTGGGCCACAGAAAAGAGACATGAGACCAGATGATGGAGACTTTGCTTAAAATCCCACATGGAACCAGCCTAGCCCAGCCCCATTCTGGGAGAAAAGATAGCTTGAAAGAGAAGCTTTGATTCAGATGATGGCCTCTGACTTATAGGTTCTGGAGTTTGTCTTGTCTCCTACTCCTTCCCTCCTCCATCTCCTTCAAGAGCAGAAAGGCTAAAAAAATCTGTTCTCTTGTTATTATGCTACATAAAATTCCTAAAAATCTCAGCTTCCTTATACATCAGGAGAAAAGGCAGAAGCAATTTCTTCCCACCCTCCTCCAATTAGCTACATGTTAATTTCACTTTTCTCTCCCCACAATACCGCAATGTTAACCTCAAAAGCTTTACAGAATCTCCCTCTATGCGTGCACTTACAGGCAGTCTTCGACTTACGACCACAATTGAGCTCAAAGTTTCTATTGCTAAACAAGAGAGTTCTTAAGTGAGTTTTGTCCCATTTTAACAACCTTTCTTGCCACAGTTAAGTGAATCGTTGCAGTTAAGTGAATAATGCTGTCATTAAGTGAATCTCCCATTGACTTTGCTTGTCAGAAGCCGGCTGGGAAGGTTAGGAATGATGATCACATGACCCTGGGACACTGCAACCATCATAAATACATGCCAGTTGCCAAGCGTCTCAATTTTGATCACATGTCCATGGGGATGCTGCAACAGTTGTAAGTGTGAAAAATGGTCATAAGTCTTTTTTTACAGTCTTTGTAACTTTGAATGGTCACTAAATGAATGGTTGTAATTCGAGGCCTATCTGTACTAATTTCACTTTTGTTATATAATGGGCAAGGGCCAGATAACAAACTATGAGTGCATTATAGCAGGGGTCTCCAACCTTGGCAACTTTAAGCCTGGCGGACTTCAACTCAGCTTTGCTGGCTGTGGAATTCTGGGAGTTGAAGTCCGCCAGGCTTAAAGTTGCCAAGGTGGAGATCCCTGCATTATAGCATATCATGTTTGCATAGTGTGACCAAAGAGCTGCATGTACTGTAGGTATGTATGACAAGCCATAAATATGCATACTGTATGTATACATAAAATATAAAAATATATACATACAAATATAAAGGTAGTTGACTAACAACAATTCATTTAGTGACCATTCAAAGTTACAACATTAGGTTAAAAAGTGACTTATGACCATTGCAGCATTCCCACGGCCATATGACCAAAATTCAGATGCTTGGCAACTGACTCATATTTATGACGACTGCAGTTCTCCTGGGATCATGTGATCCCCTTTTGAGACCTCCTGACAAGCAAAGTCAATGGGGAAGCCCGATTCACTTAACAACCGTGTTACTAATTTAACAACTCCAGTGATTCGCTTAACAACTGCAGCAAGGGAGCTCGTAAAATGGGGCAAAGCTCAATTAACAAATGTTTCACATAGCAATCAAAATTTGGGGTTCAACTGTGGTTGTAAGTCAAGGACAACATGTATAGGAGGAAGGGTATATTCAGGGAAAGGAGAGCAAGAAAAAAATGAGACACTCTTTGCTGACTGAGGAACTCTGGGAGTTGAAGTCCACAAGTCTTAAAAGAGCCAAGTTTGCAGACCCCTGCCCTAGGAGGTCCCTATTCAGCTAGGCCTACTCCTTCAGTCAGATCCAAGATTTCCACTCACCGTCTGTGTGGGAGAAGCCTTCAGCAGTCACTTTCCACTGCAGCAGGATGCCCATCAAGGCAAGGGCAGGCCACGTAGCCAGCACTGCCCAGCCGCACCAGCAGAGCAGGGAGGAAGGGCCCAGACGCAGGCGGTCATAGACATGGTGACCCAAAGCCAGGTTCTCCACCGCGTAGTCCAAGCAGAGAGTCAGAACAGCAGCCCCAAACACGGCTGTGGAGATTACCGTGAGGACCTTCTGCCAGCGCAGTGCCAAGACAGCACCTAAGAGGGACAAACCCAGCAGGGCCCCGGCAGGGACCCACCCGCTGGGCAGTTTGCAGAAAGGCTCGGTGGCTACTAGCCCAGCAGTGGCCACCAGCAAGCCAAGCAGAAGCCCTGTCAGAAACAACCCCACGGAATGCACCAGCATAGTAACCAAGCCGCACAAGACTCCGATGCCCAGGGCAATGCCAGCGCTGACCTCCAAGCTGAGCTGGGTGTCCAAGATACGCTCCTTATAGCAAAGCAGAAAGATCACCGCGGAGCCAAAGAGGAGACCGGAGAGAAACATGATGGCCTTGAAACACCGATAGCCTATTGACAGGAAAGAAGGAAATAAGACTACCGAGGCAAGTGAATACACATTTTATGAACAGGAGGGCAGGTTAAGAGGGCAACTGAAGAAACATTATGTCCAAATACTCACGATGCTTCAGTTAATTCTCAATAGTAAGAAAACGGGCCAGAGAAATCAGCTGGTTTTTTTAAAATGGCCTTTTTGTCATAATTATTTAGAACAGGGGTAGTCAACCTTTTTATACCTACCGCCCACTTTTGTATCTCTGTTAGTAATAAAATTTTCTAACCACCCACCAGTTCCACAGTAATGTGCTGTGTATTGTCGTCTGCGCATGCCTCTCGCGCATGGGTTGGGGGGGGCGCCGGCTACCAGCTCTGCTTGTCTGTTACAGCTGGGTGGTGGTGGGGAAGATGCGCGAGCTAAGCGCGAGCTATTCTGGAACGAGGCTCTTTTGTTTGCGGTCGCACTCTAGTGCCATTTAGTTTCACTTAGGTAACGTGAACTAAACTTATGCACAGGCGATGCAAACAGTATATTTTCAGAAATTTAAATTGTCAAAAAAAAAGGAAAGTGCTTCAGTATCGGACAAAACCCCTACCGCCCACCATGAAAGCTGGAACGCCCACTAGTGGGCGGTAGGGACCAGGTTGACTACCACTGATTTAGAACAAAGGCTTCATGCAATTTGCAATGTGGACTTGCCGCTATCATTATTACTACAAAACGATTTTTGGAACTTGATGTTATTTGAAAGATACGAAGGACACTGTGCTCACTGGAGCTTGGTTATTTAGCTCAATGGAAGCATGGGTTGAAAAGGGGAAAATGTAATGGATGACTTTAAAACAACAGCCTTTTTTTAGTGATTCTTTCCTGGGTTATAGGTCAAGAGAGTAAGAATAAAAGACCATCTTTTGCTCTCACTATGCACTCCAAATGAACTACTAGCACCCAGAATGGATAATTTAAAAAAAGAGAGAGAGATGGTTTTGTTTTCCTTCAAGATGATAATTACCTCCAATCCTCACAGTGGAAGAAAGGATGGAAAAACGGATGGAGCTTGCAGAGGTGGTCAAATCTACGGCTTTAATCAAAGAAAACATCTAGTTTTGTTTCTACTGTGCTTGGAAACTCCTTCACAACTTGGGGCTTGGAACAGAAAAAAAATAAATGAGTTGCTGATTATGTAAATCTGTTGTTATAGGAATGACTAGTAAACAAAAGTATGTAAAAATAAAAAGTTGAAGCTGAACCCTATTATTTTTATTCTGTTGCACTAAAAAAAGTTGGATGTGAACACTTTGTTCTTCTTTTTCCCGTACCCCACGCTTCTCTTTTTCCCCTTTTCCCTTCGCCATTTCCATAGGATCTTTATTTTCATTTCTTTTATTATAAAATTTAATAAAAACTGATGAAAAAACAAAAACAAATAAAATACTACCTCTTCTACCCCAGTCCATTCTGTCTTTCTTGTTTCACTTCAGTTTGCTATACTAACTAATCTGCGCCCATTCCCATGTCCTTGTATCTCGTTGCAACTTCTCGTGACCGTTTTCTGAGAGGTAAAGAATTAGTTGTCCCCCCTATTCTTCTGGTTTCTTGGTGAGACAATGTACCCCTCCTTTCAAGGTGGATATGGGGCACACTTGAAAGCAACATAGCAGGTCTTCCACTCCGACAAAAGAGAATATTTGTAGCTCAGGGTTGAACTGGGGGCCCTTGGTGCTCTCAGAGATTGATTTTTTTTCCTTGCAAATGTTTCACGACCAAACTAGGTAACATCATCAGTGCTAGAAGGAAGTGGGGTTTGTTCTAGCACTGATGATGTTACTTAGCTGGGCTATAAAGCAACTGCAAGAAAACAACCAAGCTCAGAGAGCACCAACAACCCCACAAAATTCAACAAAAACTTTTCAGAAACTTCAAGATAGTCTCCATTTCACTAGATTTTGGCATACAGCCTAAAGACATAGCCTAAAGCTTCCCTTTCCTTATGAGAGCAAGGCATGAAACCATGGAGAAAGCACAGCCTTAGACTCCTTCCCCAGCTGTTAGTGATGCTTGAAGGGAATTCTGGGAGTTGTCCTAACAGGTATGGAAATCAGGCAGCAACTCTGCTAGCATAGATTCACGGGTTCACTGGCAGGGCAGGTAAGGATAATTTCAGTGATTGGAAATGATAATACGTCAATACTGGAAACAGTATTTTTGCTTTGTCATCTTCCAGGCTGTGGTTAAATATCTGATGCCCAACCCAGGGAGATCTATCTGATAAGCTGGTTAAAATATTTTGCCAATTGCTTGTAATAATGTGTGCATCTCAAGAATATGGAAATAATGCTCCAAAAATTGTAATTCTGAAACTTCTTTTGGACCTGGAGCTGCACGACACAGCCAAGTATTACACATCCAGCTGGAGTTTCTATGTATAAAAGGAAAGGAAAGGAAAAAGTACATCTTGCCTTTCGGTAGCACCACGCAAACCTTCTGCCTTCCTGCTCTACAAAGAGGTATTTGTTTGAACCATGCAATCCTTATCACCCAAGGGGGAGCTGCTAAGAAAGAGGAGCTGGGGATCATTTAAGAAGCAGGTGGCAAAGGAGCTTGCAACAAAAATGCCCCCTTCCCCTCTACTCACCAAAACAGCAGTAAGCCACTCCAAAAATGCAGCAGAGAGCACAAACCACGCAGGGTACCACTTCATAGTGCCTTTCCGAAAGGAGACTGCAAGGGTCCAAGACGGGCTCAGTGGGCTCTGCTGCCCCTTGATTAAAACCCCGGGGATCAAGAGTAACAGCAACCGGTAGCAGCAAGGTCGGATCCATGCTCAGGAGCCAGGAAACAGCTCAGCTTGCCAGAGCCATCCAAATGGAAAAAGCAGCCTAGAGAGAGAATTTTGTTAGGGCGGGAAGAAAATCCTAGAGGGCTCAAATCCACCAAACTCCTCTTCCCAAAGTTGCACAATTAGGACCAAGACCTGGCTGACCTATTACGTTACACCATTGTAAATTTCATTTGTACATGTAGTGCTCGACTTACAACCATTTATTAAGAGGCTGTTCAAAGTTACAACCGCAGTGAAAAAAACTAATTTATGATCATTTTTCACATGACCATTGCAGCATCCTTGTGGTCACATGATTAAAATTTGGGCACTTGGCAACTGGCTCCTATTTATGATGGTTGCAGTATCCCAGGGTTGTGGGATCACCTTTTGCGATCTATAAGCAATGTCAGTGTGGAAGCCAGATTTGCTTAACAACTGTGTTACTAACTTAACAACTGCAGTGATTTGCTTAACTGTGGCAAGAGAGGTTGTAAAATGGAGCAAAACTCACTTATCAACTCTCTTGCTTAGCAACATAAACTTGGGGCTTAATTGCAGTCATAAGTCAAGGACTACCTGTATTAACTTGGCTTGGTGTAAACCCAGCCCCAAACTTTCTTAAGTTTGTTCAGGTCGAGCTTTCAAGGAAACCTGAATGCGAGGCTGAGGCTTATCTTTAAAGATGCCCCTAAGCCCTGTTTTGTCCTGCCTGCCCCATCACTGTCTCCCTTTCTCCTTTGGTGTCCTGCAACCTGCTGAGCCTAAAGATTGGTGGGTTTTTCACCCCACCCATCATTTGACAGATATCACAGGAAGTGGACCCTCTGCATTTTGGTGAGGTCCTTGCTCTAGGAGGTGTTTGCTGCTTTGTCCATCATGCTTTCTGCCCAGTGCCTCCGATAGTCCTAGAAGTACTCAGGGGAAGCAAAGATGCTGGTTGCATCTGGAATTTCCACTGTAGGGGTTTTGCTATGAACTGCATTTATCTGACAACATGTCAAAAGGGTAAAATGGATATGATGAAGCCACAAGCAATTGCCTTGGCATGAGGCACTTGATCTTATTCTTAATGCTGGTTCTTCCCATCCATCCCTCACATTACGCCCAAGGCAGCTGCATGTTGTGTTTCTTTGTCACTTTCCTCTCCCTATCCCCAGTCAGGGTATTGGACAACAGCCCTACAAAGGAGGGATATCTGGGGTGGAGGGAGATAAGAGTATGGCTTCTTTATATCCCTAATACAGCTCCGCTTGGGATTGGTAGCTGGTTTTTAAAAAAAGGAGAGGGTAACACTGAAACATAACAAAGGAAACACAGAAATGTCAACATGTCCAGAACTGGAAGCTGCCTAGAGTTGGTTGGAAGACATTTATAAAAATATTTTAAACAAACAAATAAAATGACACCAAAAGTTTTATGATGACATTTAGCTAAAATGTCAATTCTCCAGCAAACATTGATGACAAATTATCTAACTTTCTTTCTTCAGAGTGTTGCCCAAATGCAGCAGCCCTTCATGCTTGTGTTTCTGGAATTCCCAAGCACTGCAGCTCATAGTTAGTCCTCGATTTACAACAGTTAGTTTAGGGATCGTTTGAAGTTAAAACCGTAATAAAAAAAGTGACTTCTGACTGTTTTTCGTTTATGACGATTACAGTATCTCTATGGTCACACGATCAAAATCCAGATGCTTGGCGTATGAATATAACGTATGAATATAAATATGACTGACTCATATTTATGATGGATGCAGTTTCCTGAGGCCTTTTGATCACTTTTTGTGACCTTCTGACAAACAAAGTCAATGGGGAAGCCAGATTCACTTAACAACCATGTTACTAACTTTACAACTGCAATGATTCACTTAATAACTATGGCAAGAAGTAGGTTGTAAAGTAGGGGGCAAAACTCTCTTTAACAACTGTCTGGCTTAGCAATGGAAATTTTGGACTTGGTTGTGATCTTAAGTTGAGGACTACCTGCAGCAAAAGTGGCTGGGAATCCAGGATCCTATGTCCTAAGGCAGGGGTGTCAAACTCAAGTCCCGCAGGCCAGATCCAGCCCGTGGGGTGCTTAAAACTGACCCACAGGGCTAGCCTGGAAATAGCAAAGGACCGGCAGGCAAGTCCATAAGTCTTAAAGGGACCAAGGTTGGAGACCTCTGGTCTAGTCCAGTGTGGCTCCTCCTAGCACCTAGGTTCACATGGGCCCAACCACCTTATTTCTTCACACACACACACACACACCCAATTCCCAAATCCTTCCCTTCTCACTCTCATTGCCCAAGAGTTAAATGGTCCTCATGATGCAAGCGTGAATAATCTCCCCACCCCAGCTAGTTATTGACAAAACGCCTCACTCTGCAGCCCTCTAACCAAATCTGGCAACAATCGCAGAGCAAATCCGAGCCAATGTTTATGCATTCAAACTGGAATCTCTCCTCTCATCCCCGTGGAAGTTTATAAGGACATTTAAATTCAACGGCTATTGAAATCTGGTCATCAGCCAGAAGTTCGGAGTCCTATTCCCAGTTCTGTGAGGAAAAGGAGAAGCTTTGTTAATTGGAGCAGAAGGTAAAAGTGGGAGCCAGAACTTCTGGGCTCTCTTCCCAGCTTCAGAGGGTGGGGGGGTGGGAGGACGGTATCCACCATTGTTCAGATGGGTCTTATTTAGAGAGAGGAGCAAGGCAAAGAAATGTAGGCAATTTAAGACGCCCTGTAATTAAGATGTCCATAAGCCAGCATACTACAGCGCCACAGGACCCTAATACATTCCCTTATTTCCCTGCAGGATCATCTTTACTTCTACTCAGCTTTTTCAGCTGACAACTTCACTTTTACTTAACTATTTATTTCCCATTTTTAGCATTTTGACACTGCTCGAACAATCCGTTCAGACAAACATTGATCTTCAGCACGGGAGTTCAGGGAACTTTTGAGAGGGCTATATAAAAGATACCCTAATCCTACTTCAGCTGCACTTTTGTAAATAAAAATACTCTGTAAAATTTGGCATTAGACTTTTTTGGGGGGGTAGGGAGGGCAATCAGGGCAAAAAAGCAAAAAAAAAAAAAAAGATTTATTTTTCAATTTTTAAAACAACCCTCTCCCTCAGAAATGCATTTATGAGGAGGCTCTTAGACTTAGAATAACTAAGATAATCAAATAACTAAGATAATAAACATAATCAAATAACTAAGCCTAGTTCTGAAGTTTTAGGGCTCATATATTTCATATAAAACCATAGCAGATTATTCCTGTCTTAAAATTACTTTTTCTCCACAAATATCTATCCATAATCATGCAAGGAAAAGATTTCTAAAGTTTTTAAGATTGACCCAAGCCTGACAGAGAATGGCACAAAATAAGTTTTAAGCGACTGGCCCCCCACAAATCAGACATTTTTCCTTCCAGGGAAGCAAGCACCTCAGAATCCATGTGTAGATAAAGATAAAAGTTTTATTGAATGAGGAAGAAGACAGTATGAAAGCATAGGAAGCATGAGATTATTTGAATTAAGCTGTGATTCTTACCTCAGTTAATTAAGTCAGTGCTTAAAACTTCTAAGAGAGACCTTTGAGCTGGAAGGCACTATCTCCACACACACCCCATACATCCTCCTTTTGGGGGGGGGACTTTCAAGGAGGCGGCCTGGGGAAACCCACATGTGCCACGTTTCGACCTGCAGCTAAACCAAATGGGTCGTCCTATTTTGGCTGCGGGTTTCGTGTGCTTGTAAACAAAAACCATCTGCAGACTCCAGAGGTCTCCTTTTCTCCACCCGCGGCTCCTACCCCAGATAGGAATAGTGGGGGCGCTGAGTTTTAACGACATCTCTCCCTTCTGGAATCAAGAGTCCAGCATCCCTTGAAAAAAATGCCACTCAGCTCCCTTAACGCGCAACCGGGGAGGCAAAGAAACAGCTGGGGAGGCTGGGAAAGGATGGATTAGTAAGCAATTCTCAACTGTTTAGGGCAGGGGTCTCCAACCTTGGCAACTTTAAGCCTGGTGGACTTCAACTCCCAGAATCCCCCAGCCAGCCAAGCTGGCTGGGGGATTCTGGGAGTTGAAGTCCACCAGGCTTAAAGTTGCCAAGGTTGGAGACCCCTGGTTTAGGGTGTGCAGCAAAGTTATATATATTAAAAAAAAGACGCGGAGGCTTTTTGCAAAGCAACCCTTACCGTTAGCCACGTTACAAACGGGATTATTGATCATGAAGAGAACGTTTCTTACTGTTCCGTTTGTTAAAAAAAACACGCCTTTGGTTCCTTTCAAAGTTTACGTCGAAGAAGGCTTCCCCCCCCCCCCCGCGGAGTCCAGGAGAAGCTCCTTCCACCACTGTGGCAGGCTCAAATCCGAGCCCCCTCCACCGCTTGGAAAGACCCCCCCTCTTCGTCCTTTTTCCTCCAGTCACGTGTCCAAGTCCAACTTGGCAAAAGAGCCCCCCCCCCCTTCTCCACAACCTCCGGAGGATGATGCAAAAACTCCTTCTCTCCTCCAAACCAACCCACCAACCCACCCACCCGATCCCTGGCAGGACAGCGAAGAGGGAAAGGGATCGCCGATCGGGTTGCTCCACGGCCATTCAGAACTCGCCTCCACATCGACGGAAAGCCAAAAGTTGGGGATGGGGATGAAAGAGGGGGGGGGGTGTAAGGGAAACCTCCATGCTACAACTTACCAGTCTGGGGAAAGGTTCCCACCACCGCGCACAGCCACGATCGCTCCGCAAAAGCAACATGCCCCCCCCCCCCGCCAAAGACTCCACCCGTGCCGGAGACTCCCGAGATCGGCCGAAAAAAAGAAAAGAAAACCAGCCCTTCCCCGGAGGGTCGAAAATGTCCCCCCCCTCCCCTCTACCCCTCCCGTGGCAAACTCGGCGAAAGAAGCCTTGTTGGCCGCGACAGCTGGAAAGTGACCTCACGAGGCGGGAAGGAGGGGCCAGCGGAAAAGTTGGCCGCGGGGGGGGGGTTTGGGAAAGCGAGGGGTTCGGCGCCTCCTCCTGATTCCTGGGGAGGAAAGGAGCCGGAGCCAGCCTTTCTCTGCTCTTGCCGGGGGAGCCGCTTCTTTGGGAGCGATCCGGGGAAGCATCGGTTGGGGGGAAAAGGGGCGTCCCGAAGACAGCCGGGCGCCCCCCCCCTCGGCGACCGAGGTGGTTCCTTCCAGCCGGAGAGAATCGCTCGATTGTTTTGCAAAAAGAAAGGCGCGATTTAAAGCCGGCCGTGATTTGCGTGCGAGGAGGGGAGCTTTCTGCAGCTGAGGCGGCCGAGCCGTTGCAAAGCGGTGGGAAAGCGGGGCTTGCTAACTTTCCCCCCCGCGGCGCTCGGCGTCGTCGATTCTTGCTTTCCTGGAGTTGGGAGCAAAGGGATGCCTGGCCGGCCACCGCAGCTGCGGGCTTCCCTCGGCATTCCAGCCAGAGTCTTGATGGAAGAATCTGGCCCTCGAACGGGAAAGAGAGAACTCAGCTCTCGACGGCTCTGCATCCGGCCTCGGCTTCAGGAATGTGGCCGGGCTCGGCCTTCGGAGCTGGCCAGCTGTCGGAGCAGGTGCCTGAAGCCAAGCCAGCCTCCGACGCAGGACAAGTGGTGGCTAGCTAGGACGGGAGAGGCCGGTGATGGAGGATGCGGGGATTCTATCACTGGCAGGGTGAACCCCAATAATGCCCCTTGCCTGCTGCTTAAAGGAGATGTTGGCCCCATTTAGATGGACAGGCTTCATCAGCCTGCAATCTTCTTTTTCAGAGGTGGTACCCAAAGGACTGTTTAAGTCTCCTGGGTCTGTTCATCAAATGCAAAGGTGGCCACAGTGACTACAGGGGGTCCTCGACTTACAATCATTCGTTTAATGACCGTTCAAAGTTACAGTGGCACTTTAAAAAAGTGACTTACGTGACCGTTTTCACATTTACGACCATCGCAGCATCCTCAGGGTCATGTGATCAAAATTGAAACGTTGGCAACTGGCATGTTTTTATGACGGTTGCATCGTCCCAGGATCATGTGATCAACATTTGTAACCTTCCCAGCTGGCTTCTGACAAGCACAGTCAATGTGGGGGGGGGGAGCTTGATTGGCTTAATGATTCACTTTAACAACTGCAGTGATTCACTTAACACCTGTGGCAAGGAAGATTATAAAATGGGGCAAAACTAACTTCACAACTGTCATGCTTAGCAATGGAAATTTTGGAGTCGGTTGTGGTCGTAAGTCAAGGACTACATGTATGTGATTCAAAAAGAGCTCCTCCTTTTCCAATTCCATCCTAAGCTTTTCACAAGGACATACAAACAATACAAAGAAGGATCAGTGGCTGCTGGACCAGTGTAAGAAAATATTCAAGGTCCTTTCTAGTAAATACACTGTATTTACTAGTAAATACACTGTAAGCCGCCCTGAGTCTTCGGAGAAGGGCGGGGTATAAATGTAAAAAAAAAAAAAAAATCTATTCTACTGAGTTCCATAGTAACTCAAGAGACAAGGTGTAAGGAAAGCTGCTACCTAGCTCCTGGGCATCCTTGCTGGGCTATTCTCTTGACCTTGGGATTGTGGGAAGCCCATGCTCGCTCCATGATCTAGGGCAGGAGTATCAAACTGGTAGCCCCCAGGCCAGATATGCAGGCCACGCCCACCCCAGCTCTGCAAAAGGGGAAAACCAGGGGTGCTATTCAGCAGATTTTGACAGGTTCTGGAGAACTGGTAGCGGCAATTTTGAGTAGTTCAGAGAACCGGCAAATACCACCTCTGGCTGGCCCTAGAGTGATGTGGGAATGGAGATTTTGCAACATCCTTCCCCCCTGGATCAGGGTGGGAATGGAGATATTGCAGTATCCTTCCCCTGCCACACCCACCAAGCCACACCACGCTCACCAAGCCACGCCCACAGAACTAGTAGTAAAAAAAAAATTGAATTCCACCACTGGGGAAAATGTCACAAAACATCAAGTGACGGCAAGCGACACGGCGAGTTTGACACCCGTGTCCTAGGGCCTTTAATAGAATAAAGAGCCATTCCATTAACAGTAAAGAGAGTAGACAGGTGGTCCCAGCCATCCCTGAAACCAAGCAAACTTAGCTTCTAAGCCCCTGTCACTTCAGGAGAGCCTAAACAAATCATTCTGGCTTGTCTGCTCACAGCTTAGAAGCCCATCCTGCTGGGAGTTACCACTCCACTTTTGTCTCCACATTTCACTTTGGTACAGTTGATTCCCTGCTCTGATTTTCACCTTCCATGCCTAATGCAGGAACAGGTTGATGATAATGTTGCTGCAACTTCTGAGATTGGCCAGGCTGTCCTGCCAGCGAGATTTTCTCCCCCTTTTCTGAGTTACTTCTATGGCCACGTTTCACCGCTTGATTCTTGCCAACAAAAAATACTTTATCTATGTGCTGATTGCCAAAGTTTGGAAAATTTTGATTCCTGTTTCTGGACAAGCAATGCATAGTTAAATGATTTTAGGAAAAGAACAATAAACCGACATGGAGGAGGAGTAAAAGTTTCTCTGCAGTCTTTGGAATTCTGTGAAAACCAAATGTGTGCTGAAAGGAAATATGGTCTGCTAATTGAAGGAAAGGGGAACAATGGCTTAACTATTATTTATGTAGGAGATGATCAGGCTGAGCCAGAGGGTGGGGTCAAATGCGTCATCAGTCTGGAATCTCTCCGCTCCCTCAAGAGACCTAAATCCAGTCTCCCTTGCAGTGCATTGACTCTTATCTAGCAGCAATTTGCCTCCAACATTAGTAGATTAGGTTCTTGTGTATAGGTAGCATGGAATAAACTTGAAGAATTTTGAACTGAACTCCTGTTCCTGGTTACTTGCGGCTGGACAATTGCTGAATAAGCCACAGTTGGCTGGGTCCATGTAACACCAAGGTTTACATGCTTCATTGGCAGAGATTTTGCGTCATGCAGAGCCACTAACAAGCACGGCACATTTTGACTTAGTCTGTTGTTAAAACTTAGCCAAAGCTTTGCTGCATGAAGTACAATGGTTGGGTTTATTTATTTATTAAATTTATATGCCGTCTACTCATCGAGTGCTTGAGTGAGGTGTTCATACAACATGCTAAGAGGCAAAACCAAACAAATTCAACTGGCTGAAACCACGTGATATGCTACCTTATAATTTAAGGGCTTTGTTCCTGCGTCTTGTAGTTTGCAAATACTTGTTTATAGCTTAGTTCTTATGCAAATCCACCAAATTGGATTAACATGAAATGTCAAGCAATGTCAAGCAAAATATGGCTTAGGATAATTTGTGAATACTACTGTGATGTCTTAGTGCAGCGTGCCAACCCAATAATGTTTACAGATTGATTCTGGAAATTCAGACAGAAGTGAAATGAAATTCAACTGGGATGAAGCCATGAGCAGCTATCCAGGGGCTTTCTGGGGGACTGATGCCAGATCACTATTTTTGCAGATCTCTCTGTCTGGATTGGTAGACTGCTCCATGAGAGGAGCAACCACAAATTGCTTTATTTCAAACTTTTTTAGAAGCCCTTTTATTGGTTTTACCTCTGGGCTTCTCATTACCGGCTCCACTACAGCCAAGGCAGGGCTTTTCATTTCCCACAGCCTCCTTTGTGAGCGGGTTAAAATGTCCAAACGCTAAAAGCTTCTGCAAGTTTCCTCTACCCTTGCCTTCCTCTGAAGCAAGTTGGATTCTTTCCAGCATGAGCTTTAGAAACAGAGAAGGCTTTGTGTTGGGAGCCCCTCTCACCCAAGGCTCACAGTTTTAACCCTGGCACATGATCCTTGGAGGAGAGTTTGTCCCACAGGAGCTGGATCATCCATGATCAGTGCTCTGCTGCTACTCTTATTTCCTTCTGGTGCAGCTGATCAAACTATTGGGGTTGGGGGTTCTGAATTCTCTCTACGACAAGGAGAACCATATGAGATTTGTGTTTCCATATAGAGTTCAGGTGGGCATCCTGCTTAAAGCATCACCTTGATTTTATCTGGCAGCTTCTTCAGCTTTGTTGTTGGGTATTGTCCCCAGTTGTTTGGGGACAATACCCAGCATCCTCACCCAGCATGGAGGAAGAGTCTTGTTGGCTAGGAATTTTGGAAGTTACAATTCTTATGTGTCTGATCAAAGTGAGCCATTCAACTACAGTATATTGGGACTGAGAATCTGGAATCACAGACTACAGTATTTGGTTCCAGAAGGGGAGGAGTGTCCAATGAAGCAAGTGTCACTATAGTATACAATTCCTTCCATCAGTTATCTGATCCCAGGGACTGGCAAGTCCTGAGTTCCAATTGGTTGGTCCATTGAACTAATGCAATTAATTATAGGATGGCCTCATTTTACACCTTTGATAGCAAAATCAAAAACCTTGCTGGGACCAGAATTGTGCCCAGGTATTGTAAGTTGAAAGGGACCTGGTGGCTTAGTGGGTAAGACGTTGAGCTTGTCAATCAAAAGGTCAGCAGTTCAGCGGTTTGAATCCCTATTGCCCCATAACGGGGTGAGCTCCCGTTACTTGTCTCAGCTTCTGCCAACCTAGCAGTTCGAAAGCACATAAAAAAATGCAAGTAGAAAAATAGGGACCACTTTTGGTGGGAAGGTAACAACGTTCCATGCGCCTTTGGCATTGAGTCATGCCGGCAACATGACCACAGAGACATCTTCGGACAGCGCTGGCTCTTCGGCTTTGAAACGGAGATGAGCACTGCCCCATAGAGTCGGGAACGACTAACACGTATGTGCGAGGGGAACCTTTATCTTTACCTTTATTGTAAGTTGTGTACTGCTTGAAGGATGCTTTCCTCTTTCTTGACCAAGAACCTTAGATCCCTGATGTTCTGCACTGTGATCCATGTATCCTTCCCTTGTTCAATGGGCATTAGATAAACAGGTCATCCAAACAGGTCTACACGTGTTCCCAGGGATGTGAGATGGGCTATGATGGTCGTAATCGCTTTTATGAATTCTCTGGGTGGTGATGAGAGACCATATGAAAGGGCCTTGCCCTGGTAGTGGGCACCATGGTGTTTGAATCATAAGAATTTCCTGTGTGTTATATCAAATAGGATGTGAAGATAGTTTTGTAAGTCCAACAAGATTAGAGTGTCCTCTTTCTGAATGCATTTTATGAAGGATCTCAGAGTTTCCACCTGAAACCTGTAATAATTGATGTGGCAATGCATTACCAGGATGGTGTCCCAGTCTGTGTGCTTCTTGAGAATAATGAAAAAGCATACAGTGTGAAAACTGTATCAGTCACGCAGATACTTAAGAGGTGATTTATAGCTTTCAGGACTATTAAGTATTTGACTAATCTGCATGGCTAGAGAGATGTGTGAAGACGGAAAAGGTGGTGGGGAAGAGTGTTGTTGGTCTACTCATGTAAGACAGACTTTGGCTTCCATTTGTCCGATATGGATCCATAAGTGGATAAATTTAATTACCTTCTTGCTCATTCAGAAACTTGGTCACTGTTGTTTGTGTCCTCTCCTTTTGTGAGTAGGGGTGAGCATTCCCTCAGACTAGGATTGAAATGGTATGGCAAGTTCAGAGATCTCTTCTCCATCCCCTCCCAGGTGTTCCATTGTCTTCTAAAAGATTTGTTTTGAGTGCTACAGGAACAAAAATAATAAGTGGCTTAGCCTGATGTCTTCTGTCCTCCCAATTTTAAATTCATTGATTAAATACAGGACTTTCTTCTGATATTTTGTCTCGTACTAGGAGATCCTCTAAAGTCTCTCTAAACAGCTTTTTCACCTTTGAATAGGTCAGATTTTGACTTCAAATAAACAATATAGAACCCTCCATTGGGTCACAGACCAGTCCCTAAAATTAAACTTGTGAATGTCATTATTTATCCACTTAATCTTATGTTGGAACCTTGGGTGTGTCTTCTTCGATGATCTTGTGACATTCAAAGTGCACAGTTTGTAGAAATTGCCAACATGCTGCTATAACACGTTGATGTTTTGGGCCTTTTTAAAGATTATCAACGTTCTCTATCAAATTTGTGGAGGCTGTACAGTAACAAAGCAAATGTTCTGAATATACAATACACTGAAACACATCTAATGTTCTACCAATAGGCAACAACAGTTCTAAGGAAATGTATTAAAAGTTGGGTTTTGTCTAGATTCTATTAAATTTGCTCCATGTCTTCATCCAGAATTGGCCACTATGCCTCTAGCTTAGAGGTGGACACTATCTAAGCTAGCCAAGAAGGTGGTAGCATTGATCAGTTTGTTTGCCTTATCTGAATGTATTATGATGATCTTTTAGCCACAGACTATGCGAACAAAGTGCAACCATAAGTGATATAAAAGTAACTAATCTGAGATGTTGTGGCAAACATTTTCTCTGCATATATTTTATTTCACAAAATAGAGACAGGGCAGCCTAAAGAGAATACTACATTAACAGAGGTCAAGAGCAGTCAGTTCAGTAGGAACCAATCTGAGACGATCACTGGAACCAGAGGTTTAGTCTTTCAAGCTTTCAGACTCATGCTGGAGCCCATCCTCAGGGAACTTCCCTCTCTCTCACCAGAATGACAGAGAAGTTTGAGTCTGAAAGCTTGGAAGACTAAACCTCTGATCCCAGAGAGCGACCCAGATTGGATCCTGTAACATTATCCTGGGACATGTATATTTGCCTTCATTTGTCAGTGCAGTAGAAATCTGAAAGGAAAAAAAGATGTTTTGTGTAATTTGTGTAATTTTTAATTTCTGGTTCAGTAAAGCATCCCCCTCCCCCCCCCCCGATGCCTTCAAACATGTTGAATTATAAATTCTCTCATTCCCATCCTGAACGATTATCCTGACTGAGAAGAGATAGAGATTATATTCTACAATCTGCAATGTCCCAAAGTGAGAAAATCTATCCTAAAATTGATGCTATCCATTTGCTAGGAAATCCTGGTTTTTCCAAGTTGTGGAAAATTTTAAAACGTCTTCAATATGCACATTATTTAGATGGCTAAAATCTCAGCTTTTTTGAAAGACAACACGCAGGAAAGATATTTAATTGAATGGAAAAAATGGATTGATTATTTACAAAACAGATATCAGATTAAGAAATATCAGATTGCCTTTGAATAATTAGGAAGTATTATTTTATGTAATGTGGGGGTTGGGAAATGAAAAGATTTGGATGAGGTTAATTGGATTAGAAGGGAAAATTTTACTCTATGTTTGGTTTATGTATAACAATACCTTGTGATTGACCCTGGAAGCCGGGGGTGAAGGGAGGGGAAGGGGTTTTGTGGGGGAGGGGGAAAAGGAAAAATGTTTTGCTTGTTAAAACTTTTTCAATAAAAAAAATATGCACATTGTTTTTATTTTTTTTTAAAAAAGTTTTTATTTTCCATAATAAATCCAACAATTTGACCAGTGTACAGTACAATCAATTATCCAACAATTAATCCTTCCCTTAAATTGTACTCAATTGGACCTGCCCAGCCGCCCCTCCCTTCCTTAATCCTTTCTACCGTTCTCTAGCTTCTTCTACTTTCCCCATCCTTCCTCCTCCTCGCCTTCCTCTTCCTCTCCTCCTTCCCACTTCTCACATCCACCCTTTCTTCCCTCACCCTTCTTTCCTACCCACCCACCTACCTACCTACTTTCTTCCTTCTCTCTACTCCTCTCTCCCTACCCTTTCCCTTCTGGAGTGATTGCTGAGCAGCCCCAACTTTACACCATTCCAACTTATTTAGTACTTCAATTATTCCTGTACAATGGCAATCAATCAGTTTGTAATCTTCCCCCTTCCCCCCCCTTTCCCGTCCCACCTCCCCCCCCAGACTTCCCAGAACAGAATACAGGGTATAATGTCTAACAAACATAATATAAAATAAAACATAAAACATAATCCTCAATCATTTCACACCTTCACACTATCAATTCCCCTCTTTCTTAAACATACTAATACAAAACAAATCCTAACTTCACTCAAAAACTAACTGGTATTTTTTAATCTGATACTTATTTTGAATATAATCAATCCACTTTCTCCATTTCAAAATATATTTTTCTTGTGTGTAGTCTTTCAAGTACACAGAAATTTTTGCTATTTCTGCTAGATTTGATACTTTACTTGTCCATTCTCCAATTGTAGGTAAATCTTCTTTCTTCCAATATTGTGCAATCAATAGTCTCGCAGCAGTTATTAAGTTCAAAATCAATATGCACATTATTTAAAGGGTAAGCACTGAATTGTATATTCACTGCTTACCCTTTGAATAATGTGCATAATGTGCATATTGAAGAGTATTGTATATTCAGTGTAATGATTAATCCAGCTGTATCCATGATTCAGCTACATCCAAAATGAGGGATTGGAGGAAACCTGTCTGACAGAATTAAATGAAGTTTCCTCAGGAACTTCCAGGTAGAGTAGCCGGAGGCAAAATGTGTGTCCAAAATGTCACAAGCAGCGGTATTTCTCATTTGCTTTGGTAGCCTCCCAAATCTCTGACTATACATTCCCAGGGAGTTTACACTTCCTCAAATTACAGGACATACCACTGGCCCTGAAAAACAACTCGTTCTCCAGATGCCACCATACCAAGCCAGAACATGCCCACGCTAATTTCCTTTGCGATAATGCCCCTTGACCAACTGTTGTCTCTCTTGGGTATGAACTGAAGGGGAATTAAAAGGCATGAATTGTCCTCTGCTGGTGAAAACTGGAAATTGGTCTGAAGGTTTTTAGAATTTGCAGCTTGGAATGTAATGTTTCCTTCTAAAGTTGCCAAGGTTGGAGACTCCTGTACTAGGTCAAAGCCTCAGGCAGCCACTGAGTAAACAATTCAAAAAGACTTCAGTTATCATTGTGTCTCTCAACTGGAGTCCAGCAAAAGGATAATCAATTAAAGGTGATTTAATGACAATTAACAATAGGAAAAATGCTATAGAAGTTTGAAAAAAAATTCAGTTAAGCTATTCTGAATGTACTGGATTTAGGAATTATACAATAATAGGTACATTGATGTATGTGCCTTGGACTAATTACTCTCTCTCAGCCCAAATTTCACAAGGTTATTGTTATGGGAAAATATGACGAGGAAAGGACATTAGGTATGTTTGCAGCCTTGAGTTATTTATAAATAATAAAGGGATAAAAATCTAATAAAATAAAATTGATGCTTAATATGTGTTTTCCGTTTCCTCCTTCCTTTGAAGCAAAATGTCACGAATTTATTTATTTTATTTATTTATTTGTCACAACAGTATATATAAGCATAAGCATGAAATAACTATACGAATTGGATACAATCAAAGGGAACATTAGGACAGGAACGGTAGGCACGCTGGTGCTCTTATGCACGCCCCTTACAGACCTCTTAGGAATGGGGTGAGGTCAATAGTCTTTGGTTAAAGCTTTGGGGATTTTGAGAAGAGACCACAGAGTCAGGTAGTGCATTCCAGGCATTAACGACTCTGTTACTGAAGTCATATTTTCTGCAATCAAGATTGGAACGGTTCACATTAAGCTTAAACCTATTGTGTGCTCGTGTATTGTTGCGACTGAAGCTGAAGTAGTCTTCAACAGGAAGGACAGGATTTCAGTCCAAAGTTCTTCTTTATCTTCACTGTATAACTGAATATCACTCAGGTCGTATCTATCTGATAATTTGGGGAAGGGAGTTGTATTCCTTTCAAGTTGTAAATTTGTGAGATGGTTTCCTTGATCTGAGTGAAATTCAGCCTCTGCTTTTGCTGATTGAATAGAGGTCTTCCTTCTTTTCTTGCTGCTATAATCAATTTTGTGTATGGAGATTCATCCAGGTCATGATTGTCCCAACGGTGCTTTTTTCAAGAGGTTTCGAACAGCCTCTTGAAAAAAAGAGGCTTCTAAGAGGCTTTGAAGAGGTTTTGCTTCTCAGCTTCAAAGAAAACCAGAAAATCCAGTTGCCTTTTGAAAAAGCACCTTTGGGTATAATCAATTCTATTTCTTTGGTATCCATCCAGTGATGTCCATTTGTAAATCTGCCCATCTTTTAGGCCAGGGGTCTCCAACCTTGGCAACCTTAAGACTTGTGGACTTCAACTCCCAGAGTTCCTCAGCAAGTCTTAAAGTTGCCACGGTTGGAGACCCCTGTTTTAGGCTGTTGAAAGATACTATTTGCTATCTAAATTTCCTTATCAGAACGCTGTTAAATAGTCTAGCTTTATTTGTGCAGCAAAGCCAAACTTACCCATTCTTACATATATTATTTTAGTTTCACTTTAAACACACTACTTTTCCATAATCAACATAACATCTTTTGTGGTGTTGTGTTGGCAAGGTGCGACAAGTTGCAAAGAGCTTTTTTGACTTCTGCTTCCTCTGCAGCTATGTTTAGTGCATGAATAAAATAGAAAACATTAAATTGCCCCGACTCCTGGATTAGGGAGGCTTGCTCTCAAGTCAGTCATGCCTTTCTGAGTTCAAGCCTGGATTACTGTAATGAATTCTACATAGGGCTGCCCTTGAAGATACACATGTAGAATGCAGTGATGTGGGATATTAATGGTGCCAATTATTTAGCACATGATACCACTGCTCCACAAGCTGCATTGGCTTCAACTGTGTTTCCAGGTACAATTCAAGGTGCTGGCAGCCACCTTTAAAGTCTTTCACAGCTTGGGACCAATTATTTAAGGAACCATCTCTTACTGGTTTTTTCTAGCTGTCCCAAATTAGGACAGCTGTTGTATCCATCTGGCAGGAGGAGAATTGGTTGTCAGCTGGCAGGGTCCAGCAGGAAAGTCTTTTCTGTTGAGATGCCTACCTTTTGGAATATCATATCTCTGAGATCAGGTTAACCCCAGTCCTGCTAACCTTTTGCAAGGTCTGGTTTTGTGCCCGAGCTTGGGGCCCCAGGTATGGGACGGAGCCCATTTCCTGACTATGTGAATGATGATTTGTATAATTCCCAGCTGTTTTCATTTTTATGTTTTTATTTTATTGAAAGCTATCTAGTTGTGTTTGTAAAATGTGTGGCTCAGGAGTGAAATGTAAAATTTATTACTACCGGTTCTGTGGGCATGGCTTGGTGGGAGGTAATGTGACTGGGTGGGCATGGCCAACTTTTTTTAAAATATATTTTTAAAAGCATTTTTTCTACTCAGCTGGGATCGTCAGAGGAAAAAAAGCTTTTAAAGGGTTCTGACGATCCCAGCTGAGTTGCGTGATCACCAGAATCTTTGAAAAACATTTTTTCTACAACCTCTTTGGCTGAAGAGGTTGTAAAAATGCTTTTAAAAGGTTCTGGTGATCAGGCAACTCAGCTGGGATCGCCAGAGGAGCCTTTTAAAATCTTTTTTTTACAATCTCTTCGGCTGAAGAGGTTGTAGAAAAAATTCTTTTAAAGGGTTCTGACAATCCCAGCTGAGCCACACAATCCTCAGAAACTTTTTTTTACTTTTACAAGCATTTTTTTGGTGGAAGAAAATATGCTTTTAAAAGTAAAAAAAAAAACACCTCTGATGATTGCGCAGCTCAGCTGGGGCGGGGTGAGGGATTTTTGCTACTGGTTCTCTGAACCACCCACCGCCATCGCTACCAGATCAGGTGATCCGGTCCAAAACGAGAGCATTTCACCCCTGGTGTGGCTGTATAAATTGATTAGCTGGATACCCGTGTTTCACTATGAAACTATGTGATCGGGCTTGATAAATCAAAACTTACAGCTTGAAAATTAAAGAGTAGTTACGATCAGCCTCTCCTCTCCCCTTCTCTCCCTCAGCCTTGCCCCACAGAATCCTCTCCTATCCTATCCCCTGGTTGCTGCTGTGAAAGTTAAAAAATGTTTAAAAATGTAAAAAAAATGTACTTTTGATATTATATTTGTATGTGAAACATGGCTCAACTCATCCATATCTGACTCCATTATTTCAGACAAAGAGTACCATGTTTCTAGATCAGATCGTGAAACCTGCAGAGGTGTTGGAGTAGCTATCTTTCATAAAAAGTCACTAAATCTAAAAAATATTCAAATTGCACAAAATCTAGCTATCCCAGAAACCATTGTATGTGACCTATCCCTTAACACCACACTTTGATTCCTACTATGCTACAGAGCCCCTGACTACGACATCGCACATGCGAACAAATTAACCTCACTACTAACTTGGGCTACCTCTTGCCCATATCCTCTCATCTTCCTGGGTGACCTCAATCTACCTCTTATTAACTGGATAACAAATGAATGTACAACTGAACCCATCCATGCTACCCTATACAATGCTATTACAAATCTAGGTCTTGAACAATTAGTAACTAACAACACAGGCCTAAACAACTGTCTTGACTTCATCTTCTGCAATAACACAAACTCAATTTATGGACTACAAATAAAAGAACCCTTTTCCAACAGTGACCACAGTATGATAGACTTTTGCCTCAATATA
The DNA here is from genome assembly GCF_028640845.1 of Ahaetulla prasina. NCBI lineage: Eukaryota > Metazoa > Chordata > Lepidosauria > Squamata > Colubridae > Ahaetulla > Ahaetulla prasina. The sequence goes on from NC_080540.1 coordinate 147,410,113, forward strand.
CACCTTTACAAAAATCGTCATAATAATAGTAATCCAATCTACAATTTCAAAAAAGCCAACTATGACTTTATAAACACCTACCTCTCATTTCTTGACTGGCAAAATCTATTCTCAACCTTTATCACTGCTGAAGACTACAAAGTTTTCCTACTCGAAGTCAATAGTCATTAAAGTCTATGTACCACTAACCACCACCAAAATCAGGAAAAACAAATTACCCATATCAATAAAAAAGCTCCAATCCAAAAAAAAAAATCCCTTTGGAGAAAAAACAAAAAGGGACATGTAGCAAATTTCAAAAACCGCTACAGAAATATATGCAACCAAATAAAAATTGAATGCACAAATTACCACACCAAGCAAGAAGAAGATCTTCTGCGCACAAATTCCAATCATGCTTTTTATAATTTTGTGAATAACAAACTTAATGTCTCGAGATCCATCCCACCACTAAAAGAACCTAACGGCAAAGAAAATAATGACGAAACAGTTAAAGCAAACCTCTTTAACACATTCTTTGGCTCAGTCTTTGTCAACAGCAATGGCTCAAACCCGAAATTTTCCAACCGCACCAACAACGACCTAACTCATATAGATTTCTCTGAAGAAAATGTTGAAAAAGCTCTTCGCAATTTAAAACCATCCTTATCCATAGGACCTGATGGACTATGTGCATACTTCTTAAAAAAGCTTTCGACTAATATAGCAGAATCCCTAAGCATAATCTTTGAAAAAGCCTTCACGACTGGATCCCTTCCAAAACTTTGGTCACTAGCCACGGTCATCCCTGTCTTCAAAAAAGGAGAGCCCAGCTTAGTTGAAAATTACAGACCAATCTCTCTATGCTCCGTTACCTGTAAAGTTATGGAATCCATCATCAACCAATACATTACCCTCCACCTAGAAACAAACAACCTACTCTCTAATAAACAATTTGGTTTCAGAAAAAAAATATCATGTAACGTACAACTTCTTCACTGCAAAAATATATGGACTACTAATCTTGATCAAGGCAAAACAATAGATGCAATTTACATAGACTTCTGTAAAGCTTTTGACTCAGTGGTACACGACAAACTTCTCCTCAAACTAAAATCCTACTGCATCTCCGGACCCCTCCACAACTGAATAACAGCATTTCTATCAAACAGACAAGTGGTCAAAATACGCAGTGCCCTATCAAATCCTGTTCCTGTCAATAGTGGCATTCCCCAAGGCAGTGTTCTTGGACCAACACTCTTCATATTATATATTAATGATCTCTGCGACCATATTAAAAGTAATTGTGTTCTCTTCGCTGACGGTCAAACTATCTAACATTACCAACAATACAGCTACCCTTCAAAAAGACCTTGACTTTGTGTCAGAATGGTCTAAAACCTGGCAACTTCAAATCCCAACCAGCAAATGCTCTCTCTTACACATTGGAAAAAAGAATCTAAACAATAAGTACAAACTCGACGGACATTATCTTACAGATGACCCCCACCCTGTCAAAGACCTTGGAGTCTTTATATCCAATGACCTAAGTGCCAAAGCCCACTACAACTACATCGCAAAAAAGGCATTAAGAGTTGTAAACCTAATCTTACGTAGCTTCTTCTCCAGAAACACTACACTACTAACCAGAGCTTACAAAACATTTGCTAGACCAATTCTTGAATACAGCTCGCCTGTCTGGAACCCATTTCAGACATCAATACAATTGAAGGTGTCCAGAAATATTTTACAAGAAGAGTTCTCCACTCCTCTGAATACAACAAAATACCTTATGCCACCAGACTTGAAATCCTGGGTTTAGAAAACTTAGAATTCCGCCGCCTCCGACAGGACCTGTGTTTAACTCATAGAATCATCTATTGCAATGTCCTTCCTGTTGAAGACTACTTCAACTTCAATCACAACAATACAAGAGCAAACAATAGATTTAAACTTAATGTTAACCGCTCAATCTTGATTGCAGAAAATATGACTACAGTAACAGAGTTGTTAATGCTTGGAATGCACTACCTGACTCTGTGGTCTCTTCTCAAAGTCCCCAAAGCTTCAACCAAAAACTGTCTACTATTGACCTCACCCCATTCCTAAGAGGTCTGTAAGGGGCGTGCATAACAGCACAAACGTGCCTACCGTTCCTGTCCTACTGTTGCTACATGCTTATGCTTATGTATGATGTTATGACAAATAAAATAAATAAAAATAAATAAAAAAGTAAAACTGAAAGTGAAACTCCCTCTTCTGCTTGTTTTGCATTTGGATCAGATTTCTTTTCAGGTGGGGAGATGGGAGTAGAACTCCTTAGCGTCAGAGGGCTTTTTGGAAGGTGAAACAGTATTTGCTCTGTGAGCAAGGAGGAGACAGAAAGGAAGGAGCCTGGCCGTGGCTTAGCTCAAATGTTCTGTATTAAAGCTGCTTCCTGCTATGAAAGTAAAAGTAAAAGTGAAACTCCTCTCCTCTGCTTGTGTTTTACATTTGGAACAGATTTCTTTTCAGGTGGGGAGGCGGAGTAGAACTCCTTAGCATCAGAGCATGTTAATCATAATATAGGAAATACTAATGCTCTGATGGTAATTTCAAAAAATCCTTTCTTAGTGAGCACCTAGAAGCCAAGAGAAACATACGTGGCATATTTCAAGTTGTAAGCTTTACGTTTCTGGAGATTTCGTGATTACCACAGAGTGGTTTTCGCTTTTATATATATAAACAAATAAATAGACTTGGATCGCCATAATCCTGATTGGCTTGCTTTAGATTCAAATTAAGATAATTCTATGACATCAAAGCACAGAATTTGACACACTTTAGTTTAATAATGGCCATTTCATTTTTCCAATAATTTTCTTGTCCTTAAAAGATCTGCTGTTCCTTTAAAAATGTAAAGTGATTCACCCCAGCCCATTTCTGTTGTTTCCCAGAATATCAGTGTTCACTCTTGACATGATTGCTCTGACATCAACTTTTTCTTTTGTTTTTTTACCATATTAGCATTGGAACTATTCATGTTTGCCCTCTGCTCTTCCTTAGTACTTAATGTTGTATTGATGATCTCACCAAATTTCATTCAGTCGTTAATAAAAACTAAGCTAAAACATGTATTTCTCTGGGAATGCTTTCCAGTCAGTCTTGCCTCCTTTTTACGACTAAATAGGGATAATCTCTGTTTGCAGTTGAAGTTCAGATGATTTTCATCAGATGGAGGGGGGGGGGGCAGCAGAAAATGGAGTTGGGATAGCTCATTTGAACTACAGATACCGTATAGATTCAACCTATAGTTCAAAGATTACATTAAAGTGCTATGTTATGAGGGCTCTTTAGATTTAAGATCGCTGCGTCCTTAATTCCCAGTTCTCATATATGAATATCCTTAACTTGGAAACCTTTTGAGTTTCAAAACTTTTGAGTTTCGTGATTCTTTACAATTTTACAATTTTCTAAGTAATGATGATGATTATCTTAGATGCTGGAAGGTTTAATTATAAGATACTTCACTTTTGTTTACCAAAGTGGAATTTCCATTTTCCACCATCAGGACATCCTTTCCACATGAAGCCATTTGTAATGGTATCTATTTCTGCTATGGTCTTACAAACGTTGAAATCTTAACCTAAGAACTCTTTTTCAAGATGAGTATAGTCACGCATTCGCTATCACCCAAAGGTTTTTATGTTCACATCTCTGACCCTCTGGCAGCCGAAAACATATGCTCTTTGTTTTGGTGCCACAAGTTAGATCGGGAAGTGAAACCTCCCCAAATTTCCCGGAAGGTAATAAATAGCGAATCAATTCTGTATGGCTGCCAAGTAAGGCGATCACGAAACACTGATGACGTTACTTGGTCGGGTAATGAAACGCCTGCAAGAAAACGAGCCAGGCCAGAGAGCACCAAGGACCCCACGATTCAACCCTGCGCTAGAAATATTCTCCTTTATTGGGATCAAGAAATCGCCCGAGTCGGGTGCGTTACCCCGCTGCTCAACGCCCCCCTCGGTGCACATTTAGTATCCAAGCGACGCGAGTTAGTCTTTCCGACAAGTCTTATTCCCACGGAGAATCCTCCTCCCGTCCGATTCCCTCCAGGGCTACGGCTCCCATTATCCTACTCCATGCACTGATCAAGGAGAATAAAAGGCAAACCCTAGCAGCCGTGGCTAGGACAGGGGTCTCCAACCTGGGCAGCTTTAAGCCTGGCGGACTTCAACTCCCAGAATCCCCCAGCCAGCAAAGCTGGCTGAGGAATTCTGGGAGTTGAAGTCCGCCAGGCTTAAAGCTGCCCAGGTTGGAGACCCCTGGGCTTGGATATCTCCAGGAGGAAAAGAGCCCGTAACCTGCCGGCGGTAACTAGCGCTTGTCTCCCGGGCACGCGAGAGGGAGAACCGCGCGCGAGGAAACTGGAGCTCGCGTGGGAGTGGGGCGGGGGGGGGGGGAGACGTTGAAAAAGGACGGAATGAAAAGCAGATTCGGGGCCGGCCGTGACGCGCCAATCGCGTAACTTCAAAGGCTCCCCCTTGACCCGGAAGTGGAAAGTGGAGGGCGACGTTTCGCCAGGCGGGCGGAAGGCGGAAGCGGAGGCTTGCCGGAGAAGGGAGCGAGGGGGCAAGTCAGATGGAGGAAGAGGAGTGGCGGCGGCGACAGGACCCCCCCTCCCGTTGCTAGGTAACAGGACCAGGTAACGTCCCCTCTCGCCTTCTTTCTGTGGTGGCTTTTGCGGCCCCGGTTGGGAAAATCCCCGTCCACCCTCCTCCTTCTCCCCCCGCCACCCCCGGTATGGAGCAGCTTTCCACTTGTTTCCTTTCCCCGCTTCCAGCCCTGAAAGTGGGTCTCGGGGTTCTGTTTTCCGCGATCAGTTAATATTGAGGTGACGAGTTGAGACTGGAAACAACCTTCCAGCCAGGGGCAAAGGATCTGTTGTATTTGAGCTGCAATCTGTTTTTCCCCCCCCCTCTCTTTCGGGTTGTCTTTGCAGGATGGCTACAAGATGGCTATAACTTAACCTTCATCGAAGCCCCAGGGATTCCGGAAGGCAAAACCACCATGGAACAACACCTCAGGCCTGGAACTGGAGCTTTGTGTAAACCCCAGCTAGAGTTTCCTGATTTGGGCAAGATTGTTCTGAACCCTTGCAGCCTTTGTGATGCAGGATGCAGGAAGCAAAATGTCCACTTCAAAAAAGTCTTGTTGTTGCGAAGCATCTCCTGGCTAAGAAGAGCTCTTGAGTCCTCGGAAGGCTGAGGTTTTTAAGTCGGGAGAAAAGGTGCGATGGAGACAAAAATGCTTTGGAATGGCAGTTGCGATCGCGACAATGGCAGCTTGCACTTTACTGACTATAAAACTCCCAGTAATGAAACTGGCTCCTGTAACTGTCCGAGGGAGATGTCTGATCTCTCTGCAGCTTATTCGGAGGAAGGGAATGACTTATGCGGCTTCAGTTGTCAGCACTGGCATTCAGGATTCAAAGAGAAGGACCCGTCTACGCTGCTGTTAGGCCAAGAAGTAGATGCGGAAGATGGCCTGGCTACAAAAACCAAGGAGGAAATCCCTGATTGCACTCGGGCTCCTGGCGGAAGAAAAGTTGCCCGGCAACAAAGACAACGCTCTACTCCTAAAGACAAAGGAGACGGTCACTTTGTACCCTCTGGGGGGAAACACAGACAGACTAGGAAGAGGAGTGATGGTGGGCATCATCATGTCCAAGCTGAGTTGCTGAAGCATCTGGAAGGTCTGGCCTCGTTCTGCGTTTCTTGCTTCAGACTGTTCATCAGTGTAATTGTACAGGTCACCCTCCGGTGTGGTGAAGGGGTGGAAGCTGGTGGGAAGATGTTGTATTCTTGCTGCTTTTTCAGCCTTCATGATTTAAACACCGTTCAAACTGACATGCAGGCTTGGATCCAGCGTGGAAGGATAGGATGTCGAAAATTGACCCGACAGCTAGCCTCATGGCTGTCGCTAGCTTACCGCCTCCTTAAGATGCTCTGTGCTATTCTCTTCCTGGTGCTTATGCTTCTCCTGGGTAGTATACGACTCTGCTGGAAGGTTTCCAAGTCAGTCCTACTCAATATTCTGAGTAGAATGACTCATACTAGCTATGGAGCCTGGCTTCTTTCAACTATTGATTTCCCTCAAATTGGGGTCATCTTCAGAGAATTCAGGATTTGCAAATGGATGGCAGGTCTGCTGCTTAAGTGGCATGCTGTCCTTTGGATGCCCAAAGGATTAAGGACCACCCAATCAAGGAGCACTGCTCAGAATGACTGTCCTGGTGGATCCGGACCCTTCCAGCCTGGCGAAGAGGTGGCACGTTTGCTGGCTATGGCACATACCCCTGAAGATGAGCTCAATCCTTTTCAAGTGTTGGGCCTGGACGCAACAGCTTCCGATGTCGAATTGAAGAGAGCCTATCGGCACTTGGCAGTACTGGTGAGCATGTCTTTTGAACCTAAAAGGTTGACTGGTGATTGGAAGCATGTCTGTTTTTTATGAGAAAGCCTCTGTTTAAAAGAGGTGACCTTCCTTTCCCCACTTCTCCGTGTATTACTGTAGCAAATAATTGTGACAAGAATGCAGCTCTTCCTCCTCCAAGGATTGAGAATATTGGTGAGGATTGTTAAAGACAGTAGTAGGAGAGAGCTCTTTTCTTGTCTGGTTGACATGGTCCAACATTTTCAGGGTGGGGGGAAGAGGTCTGGAATATCATGCAGTCTTTCATAGTACAATTGATTAATCTTCACGTCACTTAGCAGCATATTGACACTATAATTATTGTACTACTTGAGAGGACAAGCCTTTATTAATTTCAACATCTATACATCATCTATAGCAGCAAGGTTGATCAAGTTAACCGAGACAAATAGTTTTTCTCCTTGTTTATCTCCTTGGCTATCAAGGGAACAGGATGTGTGGAAACTTGGTTCAACTTATCTTCCTGTCCGGAGATGCTGAGGATTGCAGTTCATTTCTCAGCTTGTAAAATTCCAGCCTGAATCTTCAAGGTGTATTGAATGAAAATCCCATTTTTGCTTTTCTCCATCTTTCCCGGCATGAGGAAAGAGAAGGGTAAATGAGCTGTAGATAATCCTACACCAAGGAGGATTGCAAACTCTGCTTCTGGAATTTGCTAATCTCTCCTATCCCCTAGCTGAAAAACTGCTTTTGATCCCCCCAAAAAAATCCTGTCATTTTTTGTTGCTAGTTGTTGCAAGGGAAGCGCTCAGTTGACAAAGAACCTTCCTACTTGAACTTCTGAACAGAAATGTTGCCTGTACAAGGAATGATCGGTCAATAAAGCCTGCTTGCTTTGTTTTGGCTTTGTGGTCTGTATGTCACATGGGAGTGAGAGTGCCAGCTTTACTTTGCAGGATGACTGTTTGAATTATTGGCAATATATAGGTAGCATATATTTGCCTCAGATGTTTTTAAAAGGGTGTGTCTAATTTCTTTGGGACTTTGGGATGGGGTGTCACACAGGTTCACCCAGACAAGAATGAGCACCCTCAGGCAGAGGAAGCATTCAAAGTACTGCGGGCAGCCTGGGATATTGTCAGCAATCCAGAGAAGAGGAAGGAATATGAAATGTGAGTCAGCCGAAACCTATTTGAGCTTTCTTCACTCCCTAGTCAAAACCACATAGCTATGAAGTTTGAACTGCAGACCTGGACAATGTGGAGAGGCCAGTTTTCAAAGAGATTTGAGGGATCTCTGTTTAAGGGAACAGAGAATACATTTGAAAACGTGAGCATCAACTTTGTCAGGTAGCAACATTTATTGAAACTACTGGATGTTTTTCATTACTTCCCTGAGGTTTTTTTTTCTTTTCTGCAATGGAAACACCAGTTGTAATACCTGAAAATAATATATTTCCCGCAACATCTGGTACGTATCACCCAGGCAAGCCTATCTAAGTCTTCCTGTGAAAGTTAATTTAGAATGAGTCCCTCAGATCTGTTCTGTTTATTATTCATTCAAGAGCAACAACAATAAAATTGGCTAGGTGACATGAGGATTGGACAAAAGGAGCTTGTCCTGTTCGCTGGTCCTTGTTTCACCTCTACTCACTCTACACACGTTTGATGTAAAAAAAAGATTTTGGTAATGGCTCTTCCCATATCCCACCCACCCCCCCCAAGAAAAATCTGATCATTTCCTTGCTTGTATGTACAATAAGTATCTGAACCATAGAAGAAAACTATTAAGGCACTAGAAATCATAGCATCCAAATTATCTTTTTATGCTAAAGCAGGGGTCTCCAACCTTGGCCACTTTAAGACTTGTGGACTTCAACTCTCAGAATTCCTCAATTCTGTGAGTTGAAGTCCACAAGTCTTAAAGTGGCCAAGGTTGGAGACCCCTGGGCTAAAGGGCTTGTAGGAAAGAAAACCCAGGCGATAAGAGAGCAGATACATTTAGAGATCAGATACTAGATAATATTCTGCCCTGACTCTCAGAACTACTAAATTACTTTAGTTATCAACCTGAGTTTTTCTTTTTCCTAAATACTTTCCTTAGGAGGTGATTTTTAAAATATTTTTATTAAAGTTTATTGTAAGATAAAAATACAACATGAAACAGAAGTTGGAAAGCTAAGAAGGAGAAAAAAGAGAAGTGCCAAGGCCAAGAAAAAAGTCATACTTCTCATTTTCTTTAGTGCAATAGAATACAGGAAAAAAAGCTTAAATCTTTTGTTCTGCGCTTCTCAACCTTTCAAGCCATTTCTATAACAGCAAAATCATTCTAATCAACCCTAACCAGAGGAATTTTGTCCCCAACAGCTTGAAGCTAATCATAAGCTGAAGCCTCCTTCAAGTTAAGCTTGATTACTTGTGACCATAGAGACGCCATGTAGTTTTCATGGTCCAAGTACACAAGTGGTGTCCCATTGCTATGAATGTTTTTTTCCCCCCAGTTTAGCTTATATTCCTGTTGCTGCCTGGTGGTCTCCAGACCAAGGAATAATTACACCAAGGTCAGCCAAGTGCTAGTTGGAGATTACTCTCGGCAATCTCTAGGTCATACAGGGGTTCTGTTCAGGAACTCTTGCGTAAGACCCTTTTCGTGCACATCCAAATGTGTAATCCATGCCTTGACAAAAAAATCCTGTCGTTTTGGGACTCCTTGCTTGTGGTCAGGCTAATGTAAATCAGGGCTTGTGTAACCTGGAGACTCCCCGTAGCTTGAAATGGCTTTGATTTCCAGTCCATGTGCACACTGCTACAACCTTAGTCAAGCTTTGTGTAACTGATGCTCCCTTTTAAATTCACTTACTTTCTTTTTCTTTCCAGAAAGCGCATGGCAGAGACAGAGTTGACGAAGTCCATGAATGATTTCCTGTCCAAGCTCCAGGATGATCTGAAGGAAGTCATGAACACAATGAAGTGTAACAAGTGCCAAGGGAAGCACAAGTAAGTGGCCAGCCGTCTATTATCTCTTCACTGGTGCAACAGGATGTCAGCCAGACTACCCAAGCAGCAGGATCATGACTCTGCAGAGTCTCCATTCATTTCTCTAATCTCTGTGTGTGGGAGAAACTACAATTAAGCCTGATTCCTTCTGAGGGTAGTGACAACACCAAGGTTTCTATTCCCTTGAAGGTCTCTGGATAGTAGTGTAGAATATTTTTTCTTGAGCTGGCCTAAATCAATAGTCTAGCTTTTAGTTGAGGTGTCAAAGACTCTGAAAGATTGAGAGATAGATAGCTCTTAACCTACAACCATTTATTGAGTGACAGTTCAACATTACAATTGCACTGAAAAAAGTGACTTGCAACCGGTTCTCACACTTAACTGTTGCAATAACCCAGTGCTTCTCAATTATTTTCTGTCATGCCCCCCTAGGAAGAAGAAAACATTTTTCACGCCCCCCGCGCGACTGTAAATAGTATCATTAGCTTGTTATGACAGTGTTTGCCGAGGTCAAACGCGCCCCCCTTTACGGAGCCTCGCGCCTCGCGCCCCACTATTTGAGAAGCACTGCAATAACCCCATCAGTCAAGTGGTTAAAGGTTTTAGAGAACACCAGAATGCCTGCTTCACATGAAAGATTCCTTCACAAGCAAAGAAACTCAAATCCCAAGACCTTAAACTTTCCTTTGCTTATTTAAAAAAAAAATACAGACACTAACTGGATAAGTTAATGGGCAGAAGCCTATAATGTATTTATGATAGTATATAGATTTGATAGCTCAACGACTATATACTGTAAGTTCAAAACTGGAAAATGCTTGATTATCAGTACCCAACTGTTACATGCTACAAGTGTTCAGTTGTACCTCAATTACTTACTAATTTTGTTGACCATAGGCTTAAATTCCCATATTTTCATTTCCTACTGGTCCTTTATCCATTTCTAAAATATTTGGCTTAGAAAAGCTTTCGTGTTCATAAATTGAGCATAGAATGTTTTCTTTATGATCTATGCCTAGATATTATTTGAACAGCCATTTGTCTGAAATGGTACAGGGTCTCTTGTGTGAGCAGGGTGTTGGACTAGAAGACCTCTAAGGTCCCTTCCAACTCTGTTATTATGTTATGTTAATCTCCAAGATCTCCAAGATCCCTTGCAACTCTGTTATTCTGTTATTTGCATTTCTCCTGAAATTAAATGTGCATGCGTGCAAGCACACACACACACACACACACGTGCTCGTGCACACACACACACACACACAGGAAACCACGGGATGCTGTAATACAATGAACATACTTGGTGCTTTCTAACCTCTGAAATTCTTTGCTGCAGGAGGTTTGAGATGGATCGTGACCCATTGGATGGCCGATACTGTGCAGAATGTAGTAAATTTCATGCAGCTGAGGAAGGGGATTTCTGGGCGGAATCCAGCATGCTGGGACTGAAGATCACATACTTTGCCATGATGGATGGGAAGGTTTATGACATCACAGGTAATTGAATTATCACTCTGGCAATGGAAAGTGGAAACACAGAGTTGAAATTTAGTGAGGTTCTTGTTCTTATTTTGCCTAGCAGTCTGTTGTGTGTATGTGTGTAAATACATAGACTCACAGAGCACGGTAAATTAGGGTAACTCCACATTTGTGCAGACTCTGAATAGCATGCATATGTATGTGTGTGTGTGTGTTTTCCAGTAACCACATCCATGTATCTGGCAGTGGTGGTCCAATAAAGGATTACAGAGTGATGAGAGAGGAGAATGGTGTCTGTTAGGGAGCCTAGCCTAACAGAAAAGTTTGCTTATACAAAAAATGTATTTAACTTTTGTTTCAGATATGAAACAAGGCTTAAATATAATATAAAGTTCAGATTGAATGCATAAAGTGTCTTAAAGAATGTTGCTTTCTGCTCAGTTTTAAACAGGACACAATGAAGCCTTAAAGAGAGGTTTCTCTGGGAAGGGGAGAAAGAGCATGTGAGAGAGAGATTAGCATGATGAAGGACATCTTGACCCAATAAAAAACAAATACCTTGGTGTGAAAACTTTCAGGCAGGTGGAAGCTGAGGAGGAGGAATTCCTGATCAGTAAAGAGAAGTTGGGTTATAATGGCATAGCTTGATAAAAATCTGAACCCTCTATGTGGCTGCTATGGAAAAGGTAAAATGTGATGCTGTAGGCATCAGGAAATTAACCAAGTATCTTTGTGCCTTCATACAAATCCACAGTGCAATTACACTCAAAAGTATGCTGTGCTATATTTCAACTCCTGATTAGTTTTAACCAGTGAGCTTGGCTTTCAAAGATGTAGTAATGGCCACCAACATGGAAGCTTTCAGAGAAGTGAAGTGAACCTTAGGAGAATATCACTGAGAGGAGAAGGAAAGGGGAGGACGGTGGTTACCTGGGAGATGAGAGAAGATTGCAGGGAGAGAGGAGTTGCACTAAAGAGTGTGAGCAGCTGGCAGGAGAAGTGAGGTGAAACGAAGACACTAACGACTCTAGCTTTTATTTCACGACGAGCTTAATTCTACAGCTGTTTTCTGTTTCCCAGCCCACCCAAAAAAATATTTTAATCCTGCTAACAATAGAACGTATGCAATTGAAGTCTTTTAAGAAATAGCCAAGATAGAAGTGTTTATTTAGCTAGAACCCGCATATGGCAATGGTGGGATCCTGTCAGTTTAACAACCGGTTCAGTGATCGCGCGCTTTGTAAAGCTGCGTGCGCGTGCACAGTTTTACGAAAACTTGCCTTCCGCGTTACTGCTAGGGAGTAACACGCAATCAGCTCTGCCGTGCAAATCAGCTGAGAAGATATAGGTCAGTAAAGTGCGGGGGGGGGGGGCAGACAGGCCCACCTGATCATCGGAGTGAACCGGTTCGCTCCCAGCTGATGGTTGGAGCTACCAGTTCACCGGGACTGGTAGAATCCCACCCCTGCACATAGGTAGGATTTAAGAATACTTTTAGAAAATAGTCTCTTTCAGAGGATCAGGCAAATGGGTGGAAGATAAGACTGTCAATGGCCAGTGTCCTACTGTTAACCGATTGGCCCCTTTGGAAACAGAAGGGTGAACTAGATGGAAGTCTGATCTGAGCCAGAACGCTGTTCTTTTCCCTACTGAAACACCCAGAAAGCCTGTGCTATGAAAACAGAAGAGATCGCATCGTGTTTTCTTCTGAGAAGGGAATCCTATTTTTAATATCAAAACTAAAATATTAGCCCTTAAAAGTGCCATGTGAATGATAAATCATCCTCCTGCAAAAGCTGAGAAATGCTGTCTAGGAAGAAAAATGAGATTTTTAAGGACATTCCTGTCTGTTTTGTGAGGCAGATCTGGGTCAGAATAGCTGATAGCTGGTTTTTTCTTCTTCTTCTGATATGCAGAATGGGCTGGTTGCCAGCGAGTGGGAATCTCTCCAGATACGCATCGAGTTCCCTATCACATCTCTTTTGGATCAAGAGGCTCTGGAGGACGCCAGAGGTTAGTGTGGAATTACGTTGTTGGTTGCTTCTTAATAAATGTTTGGTTCTCATTCAGAACCGAAATCTAGGGGTTTATGGTATATATCTCATGTAGGCTGCCTCAGTTTGTGGAAAGATCTGTTTGATCTTTTATTCCCGTTTTACAGGCACATGTCTAGTGGTTAAAGCACCAGGCTAGAATCTGAGACGCCATGAATTGTAGTCCAACCTTAGTCATGAAACCCAGCTGGGTGATGACTTTGGGCCGGTCAGTCTCTCTCAGCCCAACCCACCTCACAGGGAAAGGAGAAAATAGGAGGAAGAAGGAGCATTAGATATGTTTACCGCCTTGAGTTGTTTATTAAAAAATAATAAAGGTGGAATATTTAAATCCATAGTCCACAATTAGCCTTGTAGTAGTAGTTGTGTTAAACACAAATGTGCAGCCCTACACCTGATTGGTTGTTAATTCCAAACTAACAAAGGCTTGTAACTTTCTTTGTGTTGGGTCTCATTTTCCTCCTTTTTTAAAAGAGATTCAGACCAGGAGAGTTTTCACTACAGAGGCCAGATTCTGTCTTGTCTCTTTATACTTCTGCAATAAGCTGATAAGAGCGTGAAACTCAGCTTATATAACTTATATTCCTGGGGCTTAAAGCAATACAGTATGCCAGTAAGAATGTGGAATAGCCTTCTGTGTGATAGAACTGTAAAGATAAGAACAACCATGTGATTGAGAGTGAGTTGGGCATCTATATAAATTTCCTTAAATAAATAAATAAATAAAATTTAGTATTTATACAGGTCCTCCAAAAATAGATTCCTTTTCTTCCCGGGATAAATAGTTGCAAATTCTGAAGTTTGCCTTCCGCTATGTAGTTCAGCATAAAGCCAAATGTATTATCTCTGCTGAAATCCAGTTGGGGAACTGATGATTTGTTTGTTCTCTCCATTTGCTCTTCCTCCTCTACCCCACCCCAAAAAGAGCTGCTTCAGACAGTAGTCCAGCTTCTGCTGCAGAACTGCAGGACTTCTTCAACCGTATCTTCCAAGGGAATCCCGGGCAGATGCCGAACGGGAACTTTTTCGGCACCCCCCAACCCGCAGCCCCGGGGAATGCGTCGACGCCTCCTGCCTCTTCTTCAAAAGTCGACAGTAGCTTCCAGAAGGGCGATTCGAAGCAGAAACGGCGGAAAAAAGTGCGACGCCCCTTTCAGCGCTAAGGACCTGACTGAACGGGAGGGAAATCTCCCTGGTTTTTTATCAGGTAGCAAAAGGGCTGTTTTAAAAATTGGAAAAAAAAAAAGTATTCTTGAGAAGAGATAAGCCTCCAGGCTCCTCTGGAACTCGTTTATAACCCTGTAACTTCCAGTTGGAACAAAATATTCTCCCGTGCAGTCGTTACTACGGATCCTGTGATACCAAAGAACTCCTTTGGATATTTTCCTGAATGCACTTAATGAAAATAAGGTGTGGATAATATTGAGCCCTTAAGCATCCAATCATATGCTTTTATAATTGTCTAGTGCTCCTTCTCGGGTGGGGCTACAGCGTCCACCAGTTATTTTACTTGATTGTTACTCTTGTCCACAAAAAGGCTTGGCTCTAAACCTCTCTTGTTTCATTCCAAGGCTTTGAAGAAAAATAAAAAGGTAGAGGATGGCTTAGTGCCCAGGGAAGGTGTGGTTTGCCGGTGATAACTTTTAGAGTGGGCAGGAAAGGGGAGACCCTATTCAGCAACTGTCTTCTAATCCTATCCTGGGAGTTCTGCCCCTAGATTAAATGGTGAGAGGAGAGCTACTCCCTGCCTGGAATTTCCTTGTGTAAAATGTTAATTAATTGCTTGCCATGCAAAGGAATTCGTCTGGATTAATACTTTTAGTAAAAGGCCAGGGGAAATGAAGATGCATCCTAGTTATTGTTACTTATCGCTCAGGATTATGCCAAGTCAGCTCCTTCTTTACGGAGACCCGGATGTTGCCCAACTCCGTTGCAAGACTACTGAGAGGAGGTGTTTTGCACCACCACGCGATTAAAGAGCTCCTGGCTCTGGAAGTAAAAATGATTGTTGTGTTCCCGATATTCTAAGGTGCTTGGTTTACTCTTCCTGGATCCTAGCAAGTACATACAGAGTCTGTCTATGCTGGCCTAAGACTGTGGTCAAGTCAGACGCGACATGGGTGTGTTAGCACGGATGGCTAGCTCTACAAATTGTTCAACCTCTTTTATAGAAGGTTACTTTTTTAAAAGTTCAGATTTGTATGTATATACATATATTTAATACAATGTGTATTATCCTTTCTATAAATACGTATCAATGCCTTGGAGAGGCTGGCCTACCGTTTCATTCTTAGCCCATGAACTGTTGCACACGGGACACGATTATATATTTGAGGAATTCAACCTTTAAAGATGTAATTTAGCACGTCCTTTCTTTTAGGGTGGAAACAGCTAGGTATTCGTACTGCTACCCGGTTACCCTGCGTGTTCCCAGACACTCCATTGAGGGGTGTTAGGGTACAGAGCCTACGGTTATCTCCTTCCTGCCACAACTACTTCCTCACTGCTCTGCCTAGAGAGCAATCATGGGAGCAGTATATTTATTTGCTTCTCCTTTGCATTGTTAGATCATGACAAATCCTGCTAGATCAGCCCAGTTGGGTGACCTTACCAGACTTTCTTACCAATAAAGGAGAATATTTGTAGCTCAGGGTTGAAAGGAGGGGTCCTTGGTGCTCTCTGAGCTTGGTGGTTTTCTTGCAGGCGTTTCATTACCCTAACTAGGTAACATCATCAGTGCTAGTAAGGAATGCTATTTGCTGTCAGTTTTATATTCTGGTGTCTTGCCTGACTGTGTGGTTGGGGGCAGTCTTAGAGATTGTTTGTTTGGGCTGTTTACTGATGGCTCTATGGCAGTTTCTTGATTGGGGTATTGCTTACTTGAGTGTTGGTCTGAAATTGAAGTTGACGCCCCCACCCACACAGGGCAAGCCCCCAGAATATAAACTGATAGCAAACAGCACTCTTTTACTAGCACTGATGATGTTACCTAGTTTGGGTAATGAAACGTCTGCAAGAAAACAAGCAGGCTCAGAGAGCACCAAGGAGCCCTGACTCTCTTGCATTAGCTGGCCTTCTTTAGAGTGATTTGCTCAGTTAATGATGGCCTTAGGTTCTCTTGAACCCAGCTAAGGCTGACTTTTCCAATTCATGTGGCTCTTTCGTTGCCCCGGTGGAGGGATCGATTACTTTCAGCACCTATATGGGCCCCTGACTCAAACGAAGTGCTTCGGGATGGCATGTAAAAAGTCAGCCACCAAGAGAAGCCAACATAATACATTAAAAGTCAACCAAAACATAAGACGGCAACCCGGCTGAAATATACAGTGACTGTATATTTAGTGACTGTTTGAAGTTACAACAGCACTGAAAAAAAGTGATGTATGACCATTTTTCACACTTACAACTGTTGCAGCACCCCATAGTCATGTGAGCAATATTCAGATGCTTGGCAACCGATTCATATTTATGACGGTTGTGATGTTCCTGGGTCATGCGATGCCCATTTGCGACCTTCTGTCAAGTAAAGTCAATTGGGAAGCCCATTTCACTTAACAGCCGTGTTACTAACTCAACAACTGCAGTGATTCACTCAACAACTAAGGCAAGAAAGGTTGTACAATGGGGCAAAACTCACTTAAGAAACATTTCACTTAGCGACAATTTTTTTTGGCTCAATTGTGGTCGTAAGTCGACAACTACCTGTACTGCAACCCAGCAATCAGGACACCATTCATGCTGGAAGAAAGCCTGAAAAGGCTGGGAGGAAGGGCCAATTATTGCCTGATTTCTAGATTGATTTTTCAAAGGCCTGCCGGGTCAGGATCAATCATGTACCAGAGGGCAGATTGTTTCAAACGACAGGGGCTGCCACCAAAAAGTCATTCCTCCAAGGTCCCATAAGGTGGTATTGCCTCAGTGAGAGGACTGGGTGTGTGCCTTCTACTGGGGCAGGTGGGATGGGCAGATAGTCCATGGAAGGAGGCAGTCCTGCAAACAACCTGTCCTGGGCCACATGGGGCTTTAGATGGATAAGCAGCACGTTGAATTATCCCAGAAGCCATTTGAGAGCCAGTGTATCTCATAGAGATGTCACCAGAATAAAGGGAGGAACATCCATAACTATCCACGCTGCTGGATTCTGGATCAATTCAAGCATCTGGATCATTGGTAGTCAACCTGGTCCCTACTGCCCACTAGTGGGCGTTCCAACTTTCATGGTGGGTGGTAGGGGTTTTGTCTGATACTGAAAAAATTCCTTTTTTTTAAATTTAATTGACTTTTAAAAAAAATTTCATAGCATTATTTAAAAATATTTTCATTAGGTTTTCATAAAATTCCTCGTGACATTTTAAATTTCTGAAAATATACTATTTGTATCACCCATGCATACATTTAGTTTGAGTTACACAAGTGAAACTAAATGGCACTATAGTGCGACCGCAAACAAAAGAGCCTCGTCCCAGAATAGCTCGCGCATCTCCCCCCCCACCATCCAGCTGTAACAGACAAGCAGAGCTGGTAGCCCCCCCCCCCACAACCCAATCCATGATGCACGAGAGGCATGCGCAGACAACAATACACTTTATAAATTACCATTACTGTGGAACCGGTGGGCGGTTAGAAAATTTTACTACTAACAGAGATACAAAAGTGGGCGGTAGGTATAAAAAGGTTGACTACCCCTGATCTGGATGGTCTTCAAGGGCAGCCCCATATAAAACATGTTGCAAAACGATGAAGGTGTGAATGATTGACCAAGACCCTCCAGGAACAGAGGCAATTGGCACACAAGTCAAAATTGTGCAAACCCACACCCACCCCGCCAAATAACTAATGCTCCCTGAACAGCATGTGTGATGATTTTGCAATCATGCTGCTAGATAGCAGTAGTTTTACAGCGATCAGAGAATCCACAAGCAAAGGCAAGAGGACATTCCATCAAGAATGTGAAAGCGCATGTGCGCATGCGAGAGAGAGAAAGGAAACCAGTATGGGCCACAGAGTATGAGTCGCAGCTCCCTCACCAGCCTGATGCTGTCCTGACCCAACAAGTTCCACTAGAAGCTAAGCAAGGAGAAGGAAAAACAATGCACACACATTGTGCCGATGGCCTAACTGCAACCCTGAAAGATGTATTTTCTGCATTTGCAGAAGTCCAAAGAATGCTAGAATTGCAGTTATGCAAAACTGTTTGCATATGCCATATATAGAGGTCTGCTCTCTAATTATCAGTTGCAGATATGAAAAACTGAGGCTGATGATATCTCATAGCTTATACATACCCTAATCATATATAATCCATCAGCTGCTGTTGAACTCTCAATAATATAAAGTGGTTGTAGCCATTTTTTGCTCTTGTTTTGGCAAAGTGGAACACAGCAGTTTCTTTTGAAACAGTATAAATGGCAGTATAAAGGTGTCCATTCTTTTCTCCCTGCCTGGCCTCCAGAAAGAGTACATGGCTTACTGCAACATGAGAATGGGCAGTTAGCTAATTTTTCTCCTTGGAGCAAAACTCTCTATAGATCAGCAGACAATTTTCTTGCCAATTTAGGAAGGGAGAAAAATCATCTGTGCACCAATTGATTTCTCCGATTTGTTTTTAGAATTGCACACACCCTGCTATCTGGATCACGAATGAATGGATCCACCAGCAAACTATTTGTCTTTTTCCTGGAAGTTAGCTTCCATTAGGAAATAAAGGAAACACATTTTTTTTATTTAGCAGCTGGTTTTCTTTGTCCCTAACCTAGTTCAATCCATTCTGAATTTTTTAAATTAAAGATTTAAGCTATCACAAAATATGCCACAGTGCCAGTTATTTCCTCTGTTTAGTTAAGTAGTTTTTGATATGTGCACACCACTGATTTTCCAGAAGGTGGCGCTCTAAAACTGTAACAGTATGGCAAACGAAAATTGCAGGTTAGCTGTTGGGTAAGTCCAAGCTGTTTTCCTGTATCAAATGTTTAAGACCGCCTGTTAAAAATTTATGAATATTTTAATTAATAAATATTCTTGCCTCATTGGGATGCTCCCAACAAAACCTAACAAAGATCTTTTTTTTTTAATAAGACATAAAAATGAATTAAAATACCAGAGAGCCAATAATAGAATGGCAGCATCACCTGATAAACATTTGGATTTCGATTTACTTTCTCAGAACGGAGGTATCCTTGGACTAGCTTTTATTCAAACCTTAAACTTTAGAAAGATTGTGAGCCCCTGTGCATATTGCACTTAGGGATACACTATCGTTTGTGTAGAGATAATTACCTAGAGTCAAAATAGACTTATTTAAAGACATTTTTATGGAATTTTTATTGATGAGAATGACCCTGAACAAAAGCTTACTCTCTGTATGTGTGTAAACAAGGAACTGAAGACAGTGGCAGTGATAGACTTAGGGGTGGCAAGTGATTGCAACATCAGGAAGAAGGAGTATGAGAAACTGGAGAAAAACCAGGGCCTGAAGGAGGAAGTGGAGAAGATGTGGAAAGTAAAGGCCTAAGGGATCCCAGGGGTGGTAGGAGCACTAGGGGTTATGACTCCTAAGCTAGGAAAGTGGCTCCAACAGATCCCAGTAACAACATCAGAGCTCTTTGTCCAGAAGAGTGTTAGGAACACCTAAGATACTGCACAGAATCCTCAAACTCCCAGGCCTCCGGTAGAGGATCCCAGATTTAGGAAGAAGATGGGACTTTGTTTTAAAGCTAATGTGCACCATTGGGGGCGTGGGGGGAGAAGAAACAAGACTCAGTCATTTAAGGAAGTTGTTTGGACGCGGCTAATATCCAGGTGAGTGATTGTAACATCTACCAACTCTTTTTAGCTGAAGGTCTAATGAACAAACTACGAGATCTGGGCTGCAAAAATCCCGACAAGCAGTAGATTGTGGCAGCATTAAGCTTTCTGTCACGTAGTGGCGATTCATATTTTTTGCAGCCTAGATCCGGTAGTTGTAATATTAGAGACACACGCATGTTGTCACGGAATAATAATTTTATTATTGCAAATAGTGCCGAACGTCTTTTAAGGCTTTATATGTAGCTTTTATTTTTGATCAGTGTAGCGGGACTCTGAGAAGAAATTGTATTGGATCAAAATAACAATAATGAAAATGATAAAGTTGTTTGGTATCTGTGAAAGCTAACCTGAGCTCAGCATATAACAGAAACAGTAATTTCAGATCAACAAAGGGAAGAAATTGAGAGCATTGCTCTGCCGCCCATCCAGAAAAGAGGCAAGTAGCATAGTTGTGTTACACTTAGAAAAAGCCCCTTGCTGCTTCCACCTAACCATGTTTTTTATTTTGAATGAACAGATGATGGGGACAAGTTTGATCAAAACATTTAGGGGAAATCTAATAAAGCCAACTTGTCCAATCCTGTAGGAAAGCTAAAATTAAGTCACCTAGATTGTGCCCTCCCAGGCTGCTCATGCCAGTCTGGAGCATGGAAGAGGAGCTCTTGATGTAACTGCCAGAGGGTGTCTCCTGATCCCTCTTAGCTCCTTTTTTCAGATCGCTGTTTCCTCACTTCACCAATGCAACCCCCATGCCTCCGAGGACTCTGTTTTAGGAACAATACTGTGTTTGCAAAGTAGACACCTGAATACATTCCATCTTCAGACAGAGAACAGAGATACAGAGTGATACCAGTCAAGGAAAAGGAACATGAGAATGGGAGAAAAACGACTATTAGTTAAGCAGTTAAAGAGAACATTTGAATCCTACACAGAGCCGACTCCTGTTACAAAGCTAATCCTGGAACGGAGACCAGTAAAATAATGCCTTGGTGCCTGACTGGAGAAGAGAGAGAGAGAGAAAGAGAGATAGAGAGAGATAGAGAGATAGATAGATAGATAGATAGATAGATAGATAGATAGATAGATAGATAGATATAGAGATAGATGTTAGATAGATAGATGAGAGAGAGATGACAGAAAGAGAGAGAGAGATGATAGATGGATAGATAGATGGATGAGAGAGAGAGATGATAGAGATGATAGATAGATTAGATAGATAGATGATAGATAGATAGATGAGAGAGATGATAGAAAGAGAGAGATGATAGATGGATAGATAGATGGATGAGAGAGAGAGATGATAGAGAGAGATAATATATAGATTAGATAGATAGATGATAGATAGATGATAGATAGATAGATAGATAGATAGAGAGAGAGAGAGATGATAGAGAGATAGAGAGAAATGATAGATAGTTGAGAGAAAGAGAGATGAGAGAGAGATGATAGACAGACAGACAGACAGACAGACAGACAGACAGACAGACAGACAGACAGACAGACAGATATAGGGAAGATTTCCCACTTTTCCTAGTCAGGTGTTCCAGTACCAGAGAAGTACCTCTTCAGATAGGTTTGAATAGGGAAAGCATTCTTGTAATTGTTGGCATTCAAAAGCCTTTAGTGCCCTTTTGAAACAGGAGAAGTCGCAATTCCACCCCCACTCCCACCTAGTTACTGAAATAAGGGGCATTTATGGATGCTGATCCGAAAGGCTGCAAGGCCCACTCTCTTTCCCATTAATTTCCCCCATTCATTCCGACTTTAGGAGAAAAGGTTGTGAGATTAACTAAAATATTGGACAATATTTAACAAATAAAGATAGTCAGCCTATGCACATTTGTAACTTGAGAGACTTTATTCCCACGGCAAGCAAAGAAGGAATACGGGAGGAAAGAGTGGAAATACGCAACCTGATCAGCATTACAATAAAATATTCTGCTTTTCTCCTATTTGTGGTACCAACCAGCCGCAGCCGTCAAGCTGTTTGATTCTCACCTTTCTTCTCCCGTCTTCTCATTTTTGTCTTTTAGTTCTTTCTGTCCACACTTGGTTTGTGCCAGGAATGTGCTCGGTCCCCAGTAATTGTTTCTTAATCCCCCTCCCCTTTTCTCTCCTTATGTGTGCATACCTTGGGGTTCCCTGAACCCTGCTATGAGTGTCCTTTTGACCCTTGTGCATAGTTCAAATGCTACCGGATCCTATTCCCTGTTTGATTGATAGATCCCTTCTTTGGAACCTTCTGGAGTTGTTTTCTTGAACTGGCTTTCTCTGGAGGCCAGGGCAGGGGTGGCCTTGATTTGGGAGGAAGGATCCATCTCTGATTCCCACCCATCCCCAAAATTTCACCCATTCTCCTGTATGTCCTCTGGCAAATGCCCATGGAGGTGTTACATCTTCCCAGTGATTCCATGACTATATTACTATTTTATTGTTATTTATTTATTTTTGTCACACAGTATATATAAGCATAAGCATGTAATAACTATACAATATATAAGCATATATACATATATATATGTCTTTGGTTATTCAGGTTTTCTCCCGCATAAAATTGGAAGTGTCTTGGCGACGTTTCAATGAAGTCTCATTCGTCATCTACAGGCTTCAGCTTCATGCTTCTGGGAGCAATGTGTGATTGCAGCTGTTTCTTCCTTTTTAACTGCTAGTGGGGGTTTGAACTGATTGGGTGGGAGCTTGACTGTGCTCTGATTGGATGGGGGTTTTTTTGTGCTCTGATTGACTGGGGGTGTGTCCTGTTTGGATGGGGGCTTGGTTGTGCTCAAATTTTACGCGGGAGAAAACCCGAATAACCAAAGACCTACATACAAACACCCGCGAAAACCTCAGAAAACAAATATATATATATATATATATAAAATTTTACTTATTTGTCATAACAGCATACATAAGTATAAGCATGAAGCAACTATATATCATATAAGCATATATATGAGTATAAGCATGTAATAACTATATAAATTGGATATAATGAAAGGAATCAATAGGACAGGAATGGTAGGCACACTTGTGCTCTTATGCACGCCCCCTTATAGACCTCTTAGGACTGGGGTGAGGTCAATAGTAGAGAGTTTTTGGTTAAAGCTTTGGGGATTTTCAGAAGAGACCACAGAGTTAGGTAGTGTGTTCCAAGTATTAACAACTCTGTTACAGAAGTCATATTTTCTGCAATCAAGATTGAAGCGGTTAACATTAAGTTTAAATCTATTGTTTACTCTTGTATTGTTGTGATTGAAGCTGAAGTAATCTTCAACAGGAAGGACATTGCAATAGATGATTCTATGAGTTAAACACAGGTCCTGTCGGAGGCGGCAGAGTTCTAAATTTTCTAAGCCCAGGATTTCAAATCTGGTGGCATAAGGTATTTTGTTGTATTCAGAGGATACTCTTCTTGTAAAATATTTCTGGACAGGTTCAATTGTATTGATGTCTGAAATGTGGTATGGGTTCCAGACAGTCAAGCTGTATTCAAGAATTGGTCTAGCAAAATGTTTTGTAAGCTCTGGTTAGTAGTATAGTGTTTCTGGAGAAGAAGCTACGTAAGATTAGGTTTACAACTCTTAATGCCTTTTTTGCGATGTAATTGCAGTGGGCTTTGGCACTTAGGTCATTGGGTATGAAAACTCCAAGGTCTTTAACAGGGTGGGGGTCATCTGTAAGATAATGTCCATCAAGCTTGTACTTAGTATTTAGGTTCTTTTTTCCAATATGTAAGACTGAGCATTTGCTGGTTGAGATTTGGAGTTGCCAAGTTTTAGACCATTCAGATACAAAGTCAAGGTCTTTTTGGAGGATAGCTGTATTGTTGGTGGTGTTAAATAGCTTGATATGGTAAGTAATAACAATGCTCATCTATAAACAGTTCAACAAAAACAATAGCTAAACCTCACCATAACATTATGCACCAATGCATTGCACACCTCAGTCAAACATAGTTTATAGATGACATTGTTTGAACTATAGTAAGAATATGATTGAACGTGGACCAGACCTGCTTAGCTCTAGTATGTTAAAGCAAGATGATTGACAACGATGATGATTTCTCTCTCTCCTTCTCCCTCCCTCCCTCCCTCCCTCTTGCTTGCTCGCTCCCCTGGAATCTTGTAAATTGCTGTATGTCAGCCCCTAAAATTGAAACTGCATTCCAAGAAGAGGGAAATATTCTGGGAAGGTGAATCCCGAATTTATGGGGTTCATATGCAAAAACAGTTTTTGCCATGGCTATATGGAGGTATATAATTGGAGGTCATTCATGGATTCAAATCATTTTGGCACTCAAGAGTTTCTTCAGTCAGCTTCAGCAAAGGTCTTACCTTTAAAGGCACACCGGACTTACTACTCTGTGTGCATGTGGGGCATACGGTTGCCCAGGGGTGGGATCCTACCGGTTTAACAACGGGTTCGCTTAGTGCGCACATGCGCAGTTTGGAGAAAACTCACTTTCCACATTGCTGCCGGCAAGGAAAACAGCTGAGGCACAGCAATCCACTCTGCAGCGCCAATTAGCTGCGCTCCGGAAATGGAAATATAGGTGAGTATAACACAGGGGTGGACGAGTGGGCCCACTTCAAAATCAGAGTGAACCGGTTCACTCATGGCTGAAAGTCGGAGCTAACGGTTTGCCCGAACTGGTAGAATCCCACCACTGGGGTTGGCTCTTAAAACAATTGGGAAACTCAAAGTCTGTAGAGATTCTCAGTCACCCAGGTCTGTCCCAAAGGTGCTTTTTCAGGAGGCAACTGGGCTTCCTTGGTTTTTTTTTTTTCTTTTGAAGACATTTCATTTCTCACCCAAGAAGCTTTTTCAGTGACCGACCCAGATTGGATCCTGCAACATTATCCTGGGACATGTATATTCGCCTTCAATTAGCACAGGGGCGCCCCAAGGCTGTGTGCTCTCCCCACTTCTCTTCTCTCTGTATACCAATGACTGCATCTCCAATGATCCATTTGTTAAGCTACTGAAGTTCGCAGATGACACAACAGTGATTGGTCTCATTCGAGACAATGACGAATCCGCATATAGACGAGAGGTCAAACGACTAGCCTTGTGGTGCAACCAAAACAATCTGGAACTGAACACACTCAAAACCGTAGAAATGGTGGTAGACTTTAGGAAAAACCCTTCCATACTTCCACCTCTCACAATACTTGACAACACAGTATCAACAGTAGAAACCTTCAAATTTCTGGGTTCTATCATATCGCAAGATCTCAAATGGACAGCTAACATCAAAACATCATTAAAAAGGACAACAAAGAATGTTCTTTCTGCGCCAACTCAGTAAGCTCAAACTGCCCAAGGAGCTGCTGATCCAATTCTACAGAGGAATTATTGAGTCTGTCATTTGCACCTCTATAACTGTCTGGTTCGGTTCTGCAACCCAACAAGAAAAACACAGACTTCAGAGGATAATTAGAACTGCAGAAAAATAATTGCTACCAACTTGCCTTCCATTGAGGACCTGTATACTGCACGAATCAAGAAGAGGGCCGTGAAAATATTTGCAGATCCCTCGCATCCTGGACATAAACTGTTTCAACTCCTACCCTCAAAACGACGCTATAGAGCACTGCACACCAGAACAACTAGACACAAGAACAGTTTTTTCCCGAAGGCCATCACTCTGCTAAACAAATAATTCCCTCAACACTGTCAGACTATTTACTGAATCTGCACTACTATTAATCGTTTCATAGTTCCCATCACCAATCTCCTTCCACTTATGACTGTATGACTATAACTTGTTGCTGGCAATCCTTATGATTTATATTGATATATTGATCATCAATTGTGTTGTAAATGTTGTACCTTGATGAACGTATCTTTTCTTTTATGTACACTGAGAGCATATGCACCAAGACAAATTCCTTGTGTGTCCAATCACACTTGGCCAATAAAATTCTATTCTATTCTATTCTATTCTTCATTCATGAGATATTATTTGACCTAGAAGTCAGACTACAACATTTTCCTACTGGCGATGGGAAGCTCCATTTCTCCTGATCGCCTTACTTTAGCCAAAATTATGAAAATTCCCAATTCTTCCTTTTGATTGTTTTATTCTTCTCCACAATGCCACTGCCCACTTTAGTAAAGGAGAACGTTTGTCGTAGTAGCCCATTTAGTATAATTAATGTCAGTAAATTCTAGAAAATGCTTTTGGGTGGTCATGATTGCAGGGACATTTTCATTAGTCTCCATCAGTTCTCATAAAACACACCATTAGAGTCATTTGAGCCGAGACTATGAGTGAGGTCTTGCTGATGTCATCTCTGCCTCAGTTGTTTTTATCTGGTGTGGAGCCACTTGAGGGATGATTCTTCTTCCATGCTCTTGGGGCACAGTATCAAAGTCGGATAGCAGCTTTCTTTTGTTGGTCACCATTAGCTGATCTGAAAGGCTACACAGTTCTGCCTTGGGTTTGGTTCAGCCAGTTTTTTCCCCAAAGGCCATGAGACATTCAAGAACATTTTGCTAGCAAAGCCACTGTGATGCAGTCTTCTTTTGAGATTGATCCTCTATAGTGGCATTTAGCCTTAGCCTCCTCTCAAATCTGTTTATGGAGCGCTATCTAGAAGTTTACCACCTTCTCATAGCTGCCAGATTTCGAGCCAAATTTTTCCAGTCTTTTGTTCCTGGGGAATCTTATACAGCTGTAATCTTAGACTGGCAATTTGCACAAAAACAGTATGTATTTGGGAAGGTTGCACGCATAAATGTTGCCTCTCTGCTTCACCATTGGATATTTCATGCTAATCATGAGTTGGATAGGAATGTCTGTTTTTGTTATCTTTGAGGAACATGTACAATAAGGAAGTCCTTTACGCTATTGCTCAAATTGGTTCCCAATAGCAGAACTATAGACCGAACTGTTACTTGTCTCCATCACATTATTCTCTGAACTACATTTTAGTTCAAGATTGTGCATAATTACATTCTTTTGAAATTCGTCTCCACTTTGGTCTAGTGGTTAAGGTAATAGGCTAGAAACTAGGAGATTGTGAATTCTAGTTTCTCCTCAGGCATGAAAGCCAGCTGGGTGGCTTTGGGCCAGTCACTCTCTTTCAACCCAACAACCTCACAGAGCTGTTGTTGTGGGGGAAATAGGAGGAGGAAGGAGTATTACTAGTGGTAGGATTAATTTTTTTTTATTGCTGGTTCTGTGGGCATGGCTTGGTGGGCATGGCTTGGTGGGCATGGCTTGGTGGGCATGGCAGGGGAAGGATACTGTAAAATCTCCATTCCCTCCGCACTCCAGGGGAAGGATAGTGCAAAATCTCCATTTCCTCCCAATCAGTTGGGACCTGGGAGGCAGAGAATAGATGGGGATGGCCAGTCAGAGGTGGTATTTAGCGGTTCTGTGAACTACTCAAAATTTCCGCTACCAGTTCTCCAGAACTGGTCAGAATCTTCTGAATACCACTTCCAAGTATTACCTATGTTTGCTGTCTTGCTGTTATTTATACTAATAATAAAGGCAGTATAAAAATAAATAATGAAATAAAGCATGCAGATGCTGCAGTAACTGTAAGATCACCTGTATTCTAACTAATTGGAAGATGAGGCATCTCGCCGCCACTCCTACATCCTCACTGGGGCAAGAAGCCTCCTTGTGAACATTTGTTTTTCTGTGTATTAACAGAAGGACTCTTGTTTAGATTAGCTTTCCGTTCCTTTCCTTCAGTCTCTCTCTCTCTCTCTCTCCCCCCCCACTTCCCCCCCTCTCTCTGTGTTTATTTTTCTCCAGTCAGGCAGCAAGGCATTATTTTACTGCTCTCCATTCCAGGATTAGCTTGTGTAGGATTCAAATGTCCTCTTTAACCGCTTAATTAACATTCATTTTTCTCCCATTCTCATGTTCCTTTTCTTTGGCTGGTATCACTCTGTATCTCTGTTCTCTGTCCCTTGACTGAGACTTAGTTATGGCATGCAGGGGACCAAATGCATTCTCCTTTCTGGTTAGCAAATCTGTTTTTATTTATTTATTTATTTATTTTGTCACAACAGTATACACAAGCATCAACATAAAATAACTACATATCATGTAAGCATATATATGAGCAAAAGTATGCAATAATTATATTAATTTGATATAATGAAAGGAAACAATAGGACAGGAACAGTAGGCACGTTTGTGCTCTTATGCACGCCCCTTACAGTCCTCTTAGGAATGGGGTGAGGTCCTTTATAAGGTAGGTAAAATGAGGACCCAGATTGTTGGGGTGGCAATAAGTTGACTTTGCAAATATACAAATAGAATGAGACTATTGCCTTACACACTGTAAGCCGCCCTGAGTCTTCGGAGAAGGGCGGGATATAAATGTAAACAAAAAAAAAAAATTGTAGACAGTTTTTGGTTAAAGCTTTTGGGATTATGGGAAGAGACCACAGAGTCAGGTAAAGTATTCCAAGCACTGATGATTCTGTTACAGAAGTCGTATTTTCTGCAATCTAGATTGAAGCGGTTCACATTAAGTTTAAATCTATTGTTTGCTCTTGTATTATTGCGACTGAAGCTGAAGTAGTCTTCAACAGGAAGGACATTGCAATAGATGATGTTATGTTACGTTATGTTATGTTATGGTGCTCCTCAGTTCTTTTCTTTCTGTAAGCACTTGCATCCAGTACAGATAGTCCTTGACTTACAACGGTCCATTTAGTGACTGTTCAAAGCCACAAGGGCACTGAAAAAAGTGACCGATGACCGTTTTTTGCACTCACGACCTTTGCAGCATCCCCATGGTCACATGATCAAAATTCGGATGTTCAGCAACTGGTTCATATTTATAAACGCTTGCAGTGCCCCAGGACAACATGATCCCCTTTCGCGACCTTCTGACAAGCAAAGTCAAAGGGGAAGCCAGATTCGCTTATCAACCATGTTACTCACTTAACAACTGCAGGGGTTCACTTAACAAAAGTGGCAAGAAAGGTCGCAAAGTGGGGCAAAACTCACTTGACAAATTTCCCATTTGACAGCAAAAAAAAAAAATTGGGCTCAGTTGTCATCAGCCGTAACTATACAGAGATCTAAAGAGAAAGAATATTCATATGTATGAGTGAGGCAATATTGGCTGGGGAAACAAATACCGTATATACTCGAGTATAAGCCGAGTTTTTCAGCACGTTTTTTGTGCTGAAAAACGTCCCCTCGGCTTATACTCGAGTTTTTTTTTTCTTCTTTTTTTCACATTATACCGGATGGCGCAAACTTGGCGGGCTTTTGCATTAGCGCGGGGAAGCCCTGCCGGTGCAGTGAGAGGGCGGGGCGGGGGAGCCGCCAGCCTTCTCGGCTGAGGCAGGGAGGGTTTCCCCGACCGGTAGCTGCCTCATTTCCCACCCTCGGCTTATACTCGAGTCCCCAGTTTACCCCAGTTTTTTGGGGTAAAATTGGGGACCTCGGCTTATACTCGGATCGGCTTATATTCGAGTATATACGGTACCTCATCTGAAGGCCGAACAAGAAACAATGGATGGAAACTAATTAAGGAGAGAGATGACCTAGAAATAAGGAGACATTTCCTGATAATTAGAACAATTAATCAGAGGGACAGCTTGCCTCCAGAAGTTGTGGGTGCTGAATCAGTGGACGTTTTTAAGAAGAGAAGAGATTGGATACCATTTGTCCAACACGGTGTAGAGCAGGGGTCTCCAACCTTGGCAACTTTAACCCTGGTGGACTTCAACTCCCAGAATTCCCCAGCCAGCTTTGCTGGCTGGGGGGTTCTGGGAGTTGAAGTCGCCAGGCTTAAAGTTACCAAGATTGGAGACCCCTTTTGTAGAGTCTCCTGCTTGAGCAGAGGGTTGGACTAAAAGACCTCCAAGGTGCCTTTCAATTTTCAACTGTTATTCTGTTATTTATTTATTTATTTATTTATTTATTAATCGTATTTATATACCGCCCTATCTCCCAAGGGACTCAGGGCGGTTTACAGGCATTAAAAACAAATAAATACAATATAGATACAATATAAAAACATTTAAAAAACTTATTCTAACGCCCGTCAAATTAAAAGTTAAAAATATAAAAATAAAACCCAGTTTAAAACCTAAAATTTAAAAACTAGCTCAGTCCTGCACAATTAAATAGGTATGTTTTAAGCCCGCGGCGGAAGGTCCGTAGGTCCGAGAGCTGACGAAGTCCGGGGGGTAGATCGTTCCAGAGGGTGGGAGCCCCCACAGAGAAGGCCCTTCCCCTGGGCGTCGCCAGACGACATTGCCTCGCTGACGGCACCCTGAGGAGACCCTCTCTGTGAGAGCGCACGGGACGGTGGGAGGTATTCGGTCGCAGTAGGCGGTCCCGTAAGTAACCCGGCCCAATGCCATGGAGCGCTTTAAAGGTGGTCACCAAAACCTTGAAGCGCACCCGGAAGGCCACAGGAAGCCAGTGCAGTCTGCGCAGGATGGGTGTTATATGGGAGCCACGAGCCACAAAATTTGGTGACTTTCTTCTCAAAAGCATACATTCTGCTTCCTGCCCCTAACAAGTCCCAAACAAAATTAAAACTACAAACAACTTTTGTGTATGCAAGCTACTTCATGTCTCTGCTTAAAGGAATTTAAAAAGAAGAGGGCAAAATGGGTGGAGTGGGTATTGCCCAGTGGTGGGATTCAAATAATTTAACAACCGGTTCTCTGCCCTAATGACCAACTGGGTAAGCGTGGCTTGGTGGTCATGGGACTGTGTGAGTGTGGCCAACTCAACATCGTTCATCTCGATGGGCGCTTCACTTTAGATGTTACAATGTAATAAGGGTTAACCAGAGAGGCAGTTTCTGTACGCAGGGCAATAAAGATTAGGCTAGAAACAACGCCAGAATGTTTCCTTCCTGCCTTCCTTACAGGATTAGCCCTGGAAAGTGGGGGGGAAAAACAAAATAAGATTTCTTCCAACAACCGGTTCTCCGAACTGCTTAGAAAGTTAACAACCGGTTCTCCTGAATAGGTGCGACCTGGCTGAATCCCACCACTGGTGTTGCTCCACCTCACCCATTTATCTATCCACCCCGATCTAGATTCCTACCTATGGGTCCGGCACAAAATAGCAATTTTTTTACAGTATTTTTTTTTTAATTTGGGGGGTGGGGGGAGAAACCAAGTGGGCTAACTCTAGTGTTTCCCTTACCCCATTTCTACCACAACGTAGAAACACAACAGGGCCAGATTGGAAGTCAACCTCCTGTCTTGACCTCCCCGCTCAGAAACCACAGGGGGTCGACATCTGCTAGTTCTACCTCCTACCTTTGGTCTATCTTCCAGGAGATGCCATTATCTGGGATCTTTACCCTAAAATTAATAGGTGAGATAAGCCGAGCTACAACAAACTGTGCACCTTATCACCAAAGAAAATTGTGTCAGTGGTGGAGTGATTAAAGAGTGTTAGCCTCCTATAGTCCACCTTTTGCTCCCATAGCTTTAAGGCAGGGGTCTCCAACCTTGGTTCCTTTAAGACTTGTGGACTTCAACTCCCAGAGTCCCTCAGCCAGCAAAGCTGGCTGAGGAACTCTGGGAGTTGAAGTCCACAAGTCTTAAAGGGACCAAGGTTGGAGACCCTTGCTTTAAGGCACATGGATAGGAAAATCAATCTCTCCTCCTTTGTGGTGAGATAGATGGATCATTCTCAAAGGGGATAAATACAATCAAACTTTCTTTTTAGAACAAAAGTGGGAAAGCACATGCTATTTGAAAAACAAAAGTGGGAAAGAGGGTTGCTCAAATCTCATATTTAATCCTTGCTGGTATGCTAATTTTCTTATAGCGTCTGAGAGTAATACTTCCCAATATTTCTGTATTTGGTGGAGTGCAAGTAGTCCTTGACTTACAACATTTAGTAACTGTTCAAAGTTACAACAGCACTGAAAAAAGTGACTTACGATCGTTTTTCACAATTATAGCCACTGCAACATCTGCTTGGTCATGTGATCAAAATTCAGATGCATGGCAGCTGGTTCATACTTATGACCATTGCAGCGTCCCAGGGTCATGTGATCCCTTCTGCGACCTTCTGATAAGCAAAGTCGAAGGTGAAACCAGATTCACTTAACAACCATGTTACTAACTGAACAACTGCAATGATTCACTTAACAATTGTGTCAAGAAAGATCGTAAAATGGAGCAAAACTCACTTAGCAAATATGTCACTTAGCAACATAAATTTTGGGCTCAATTGTGGTCATATATGTGTACAGTGATGTGACTTTACTAGTGTAACTTTGGTGTGAAAGTTAGAAAGACAGGAGCAAGGAACCAAGTCCAACTTTTGTAATTAGTTGCCACCTTGTTGGATGGCTTCCTTTTCAGGAAGGAAGGGGAAAAAATTATACAGGAAGTCCTTGACTTATGACGATAATGTAGCCCGCAGCGATGGTTGTTAGGCAGGTCTGATTGTCCCTGATGTTACAATCTTTTTTGCAGTGGTCATTAAACAAACACCACCGTTGAAAAGTGAATGCTGAGTCATTAAGCAAACCCATTGTTCCCTATGGCAGGGGTCTCCAACCTTGGCAACTTTAAGCCTGGAGGACTTCAACTCCCAGAATTCCCCAGGCAGCAAAGCTGCCTGGGGAATTCTGGGAGTTGAAGTCTTCCAGGCTTAAAGTTGCCAAGGTTGGAGACCCCTGCCCTATGAGGCATTTTTTTTGCTGGAAATAAGAGGTAAACACAGGTTTCTGACAAAAACATTGCAAATTATGATCATGTGACTGCAGAACACTGCCAACATTAGTAAATACAGGCTGATTGCTGAGTGCCCAAATGGCAGTCACATGATTATGGTGGGAGGGGCAGTTGTCGGAACGTCAAATCCAAGTCATAAACAACTTTTTCAGGGTCCATCGTAACTTTGACCAGTCATAAATCGAGGACTACCTGTATTTTTTCTCTGTGCTTTAGAAATTAAATGTTTTGCTGGCTTTTGAGTTCTTAATTATCTTGAGTACTATTGTTATTCTATTACTCTTACTAGCTCTTATTGCTGAAATTATAAACCCCTGTAAAAGGATGTGGATTCGGTGACCTACCCTGTAAAATAAATAAGCGAACAAAAACACAAAATTATAAGACCAGTAGGGACACTATATTGTTACTAATATTCAGAAGCGCTTGGTGATATAAAATCTCTCATCATTGGCTGGGAACCATCAGATTAATTACTTTCATGTCAAAGCCAGCAATTTTACATCACCTTCTGCTCTTCCTGCCAGCACCAACCTATCAGCCCTTAAAAATATCAGTTTATTCCCAATATACTCCTGTCCTAAACTAATAGTATATGAAAAACACCTGGCAGCAGTACTTTCTCTGATACTGGCTATCCTGACCAGGGCATACTAAAAGCTCACAGCTTGAAGCCCCAGCCAATACACAACCTCACAACCCCTGGATGCAGATCCTCTCAATAGTTACTACCAAGCAGAATTTTTAATAGGACAGAAGACAAACATCATTAAATAATTTCTGGTTTTCAAACAATTCTGAGCTGAATTTTTTTTTTATGCTGATCCAACCCAGTTTGGAGAAAGATGTCTCCAGGCTCTTGATCCAAAAAAGGGGGCTGACTCCTGTCATAGAGCATCTCTGGAGATGGATGAGGAGAAGCTTTGCTATGACCCCACCGTCTCTTTGTTAAAACTCACATTTTTTTCTCTCTACAGCAGGGAGTCACGAATAACAGCCATAGAACAGAGTTCCTGGGCTGAAGAGAGAGATGCCCCGGTGTAAGATGAATTAGTGCTGTACAGCCATTTTGGCACTCAAGCTGAGGTCTCACACGGGCTTCAAAAGTGGGTTGCTAAATTTTAAGGCCTGACAGGATTATGTCAGACCTGGAATTCCTTCCTGCTTTATACTATTTTTGTACTATTTCCCAAATTTGGAATTGGACTTCCAGTTCAGGCAGCCACAATCTATTACAGGTACTACTAATAAACATTTCATCTTGCCTGCGATGATCATCTACCAAAATGCCCAAGTTGGTATTAGCTTGATTTCACAAGTTCCCCTAGCGGCTTTCGTTTGTGGTGCCATAGCAGTCTGTATTCTTCGCAATGAAATAAAATCTAATCGGTGCTAATAACTTCCTTATATAGTTCCTGGAAGGGAGACATTAAGGAGGCTAGTGTGTAGACAAAAATCTACACAGTATGAGGATTTCCCATAAAATTTCATCTATAAAACCATTTTATCCCTCTCATTTCCTTGACCACAATCTGTTATAAAATAGTTCTGGCTTTATAGGCTGTGTTTTTATGACTGAACACATTGGTTTAATCTGCTTTTGTTGATTCTTCTTTTATATAAATTTCATGTATGTCAGTAGTAAGCAATATGTAAGTTTCTGTCTCTAGGCATCTATAAACATGGGGTGGGGGGGAGAGGAGAGAGATGAAAACCAGTCTCTCTGTGTGAAAGTAAGCAATTAGCTGAATGTGATGTGTAATTCCAATCGTTATGGTTCAGTTCAGGGGTCTCCAATCTTGGTGACTTTAAGACCTGTGGACTTCAACTCCCAGAATTCCTCAGCCAGCTTTGAATTCTGGGCATTGAAGTCCACAAGTCTTAAAGTGACCAAGGTTGGAGACCCCTGGTTCAGTTTATAAATCATATTTCAGAAAAATTTGCTGATCTCTCTCTCTCTTCCTCCCCCATTGCCCCCTCTGAACTTCATTCAAACATATATATGCTGTTCTCCTGTGAGATGAAGCTACTTCTAAAACCGTTAAATTACAATTCCTGACCAGCAATGTCAATGGCTCTAATGAAATATATCAGGGATCTCCAACCTTGGTCCCTTTAAGACTTGTGGACTTCAACTCCCAGAGTTTCTCAGCCAGCTTTGCTGGCTGAGGGACTATGGGAGCTGAAGTCCACAAGTCTTAAAGGGACCAAGGTTGGAGACCCTGAAATATATAAATCTCAACCTCAAAGACTCTAGGTAGTATTCAGGAGCAATAGTGTCATAGCCTGTGCCAGTTTAATAAATATCATAAAACCAAAACATGTCTCATATCAACAATTGTGAAACAGTCAAATGACAAAACCTTCAGGACTAGCTTGTTTTCACAAAATTCCAGAAGGTTGTGAGAATGTGGGCTTTTGCTTGTGGGGGTGGGGGGTGGGGTGGTCATACAGCTCTGGGAGAAGTGAGCTGCTAAGGCAATGCCTCTTGATTGATGGAAACCTTCAGACAGGATAGGCAGAATCTGACCAGGATATGTGGTTGAGCCTTAGAGGACTTTAAAGGCTATTCAATATGCAGCCCTTTGGGATTGCACTTGGAAACTTGCCGGTAGCCAATGCTGATCCTGCAGCAGAGATATCCAAGGCTGCTGAGAAATTGAGCAGGAGAGGAATGTCTGTGCTCATTCCATAGAGGTCTCATCAAACGTCACGCATGAATGTGATTCCAGTCCCATGTTCAGGCTTAAAACCTGGTTCCCATAGGCCCAGCGACCAATTTCTGCCAGGGTCCTTTGTCATTGTTGCCTTTCCACTTCCTTCTGTATAAGGGTGAGGTTAGATATAGGATGAGAGTTGTCTAGGAATAGATGGACCTCTTGAGGAAAGAGCAGGCCGATATCTTTTATAAGGCTGCTGACATCTCCCAGTTCTGTAAAAAGATGTTGACTTTTGCTGGATGTTGGTTGTTTTAACCAACTAGGAGGGCCAGGGGTCAAGAGCACAATTGTGGAGCTGAAATCTCAAAGGGCCCTGCCCATTTCCTCAGAACCCACAAGATCAAACTGTTTGGAGAGCATTTGGTTGGAAGGGAATGCTGATATGACACAGAAAAAATACATAAGGAGAGGAAGTGGTAACTCGATTAGCTTTTTTCTTTAGCTGACATGTTTTCTGTGCCTTTAACTAAAGTAGGGACGATTAAAACAGGGATCTCCAACTTTGGTCCCTTTAAGACTTGTGGACATCAACTCCCAGAGTCCCTCAGCCAGCTTTGCTTTGCTTTGCTTTGCTTTGCTTTGCTTTGCTGGCTGAGGGACTCTGGAAGTTGATGTCCACAAGTCTTAAAGGGACCAAGGTTGGAGACCCCTGGATTAAAAAAATCAAGAGGCAGTAAAATTTTAAAATCAACTGAGGTTTGCTACTGTAAAATGGTTTTTATTTTTATTTATTTTTATTCAATTTTTATTATTTTTAAAAATAAGGCAGAGAACATATTTAACACAATTCCTCTTTCTATTTTCCCCACAACACCCCTGTGGGTTGGCTTGAGAGGGAGTGGGTTTCATTCTGCTGCCTGCTATTCTTAATAGCCGAATCTTTATAGAAAGGCAGCATGCTTTTATTAGGCCAAAAACTCCTATAAACCCAGCATCCTCCTATAATGGGACATGAGGGATATAGTTTTCCCCTCACATTTCATCTTCTTCCAAACATGGAGGTTTCAGATCCAGGAAGCTAAGTTTATGCCATCACAGATGTTTGGTAGGAAATCCAATAATTTTAACTGTGGTGAAAAAAAAAATTCTTCCATCTTTTGATCAGGAGACTATTAGCCATTTAACAGGGCAAGCCAAAATATAAGAGAATATATGGGAAAGAGAGAACAAGAATATCACAGCTGGAATTGAAGCTGGAGTTCCTGTTTTAATACAGTTTAAAAATCAGTGTGTATTTAATAATGCACTATTGTAATCAGCTTTTGATTTAACAAAGCAAAACAGCAAACAAGCTAGACTTCCCCTCTGCCTAGCTAAGTTCCTACCTATCCATCTTATAACCTCAGTAGCTTACATCCCTGCCCCACTCTGAAGATTGTATGGCAGCCCCTTAGGAAGAAGTACCTGGGGGAGGATGGGGAAAACTAATCTAATTAACATGAGAAGGAAAGGCCATTTGTCTAATTTTAAAACAGAATCTCATGATAGGCCAAAGACAACAAAGAGCTGTCTTAGAGAAAGGGAAGCCATATTGCGGATAGCAGAAAATGATTCAAGCAAGCAAATCACTGCAGAGAGATAACCCCTATTTGAACCCAAATAACATCTGGCTCCCCCGCATTGCATCTGACAATTCCTAATATGGATGAAACTGGTAATGTGGTGCCTCCTGGTGGCCAATGTAACTGAAAATACCACAGGATATATATGTATATATATATTGTGTAAAAATAGATATGGTTATCTCCCTCCAAGAGCAGTGTGTGGAGGTAAAACTTCATATAGGGCACAATACAAAATGTAACATCTCTATATCTCTGCTCTGGCAGCTTAAGGAAGGTGGATTTTATCTACTATTTGATAGAATCTATATATTCCTTCTTGCAACACACTCATCACCAAAATCTGGATAGCTCCAAAAATTAAAGTATTCTAGAGTCATCTGGAGTACACCGATCCAAGGGTTCAATTCCAGGTAGAGGTTTTGAACCCTACAGAAAATCATCCAGCTACCTATTTCTGACCTGCCCGATAACAAAGAAACATGCAGAGCCTCTTGATAGTTGATGTGACCTATTTGGCAAAAATCTATTTGAATGCTTAGATAGGCACTTCGAGTGTACAAGATTTCTATACTTCAGATCATTATTGCACTGCAAAATTGTTCTGTGTTATTTTGGGTTATAATAGAATAGAGCTGGAAGGGACCTTGGAGGTCTTATAGTCCAGCCCCCTGTTCAAGCAGGAGAACCTATACAATCTCAGACAAGTGACTTTCCAGTCTCTTCTTAAAAACCTCCAGTGATAATAATAGAATAGAATAGAATAGAATAGAATAGAATAGAATTCTTTATTGGCCAAGTGTGATTGGACACATAAGGAATTTGTCTTGGTGCATACCCTCTCAGTGTATATAAAAGAAAGAATACATTCATCAAGAATCATAAGGTACAAAACTTAATGATAGTCACAAGGAAACAGTCAATATAAATCTTAAGGATACCAGCAACAAGGTTATAGTCATACAGTCATAAGTGGGAGGAGATGGGTGATAGGAATGAAAAGATTAATAGTAATGCAGACTTAGTAACTAGTTTTATAGTGTTGAGGGAATTATTTGTTTAGCAAAGTGATGGCGTTCGGGAAAAAACTGTTCTTGCGTCTAGTTGTTCTGGTGTGCAGTGCTCTATAGCGGTATTTTGAGGGTAGGAATTGAAACAGTTTATGTCCAGGATGTGAGGGGTCTGTAAATATTTTCACAGCCCTCTTTTTGACTCGTGTAGTATACAGGCCCTCAATGGAAGGCAGGTTGGTAGCAATTGTTTTTTCTGCAGTTCTAATTATCCTCTGAAGTCTGTGTCTGTCTCGTTGGGTTGCAGAACCAAACCAGGCAGTTATAGAGGTGCAGATGACAGGCTCAATAATTGCTCTGTAGAACTGGATCAGCAGCTCCTTGGGCAGTGTGAGCTTTCTGAGTTGGTGCAGAAAGAACGTTCTTTGTTGTGCTTTTTTGATGACGTTTTTGATGTTGGGTGTCAATTTTAGGTTGTGAGATGGAGCGCCCATGATTTATGGAGGCAAGCTGTTCCACTGTTTAACTATCCTTACTATTAGGAAGTTTCTCCTTAATTCCAGGTTGCTGCAATTCCAGGGTTCATACAAGCAAACCTGTCATGTGCTCAGATAGCATCTCTATGCCCATAGCATAACATGTGCGTGGATTGTAAGGCAATTTAAGTGTTCATATCAACAGTTGCAGGTCAAATTTTCCTCATCTCACAGCAGTGATAAAATGACAGTCATACTCTGTGAACTAGCTCTTCACTCCTTTTTGACTGGATGAAAGCCAATGTAAAAACAGATGATGTGGCACATAAGTCCCCATTCTTAGAGTTTATTTCCAATATTTATTGACAGATTCCATACACTGTTTTGAGAAACAGTTCGTTGTAGTGCACAAAGGCGCTAACCAGGACTCCAGCTTAGACCAGTTGGGTGATCTTGGGCCAGTCATACTCTCAGCCTGAGGAAGAAAGGCAATGGCAAAACTCTTTCAAAAATGTGGCCAAGAAAACTAGCAGGGACTAGCCTAGGTAGTTGCTAAGAGCCATCACTGACAATAGCAGCATTGCTTTAAACAATGATTTGCTGATAAGCCACTTGATTGTATTTCTATATTGTTCAGAACTATTAGCTATGGTTTGCAACCAGCATTAAACCAAGAACAACCTAATTACATTATGGTTGACATAACTATTCACTATGATCTACAATCCAACTATTCCTGTGGGCAATGAGTCATGCCTATTAATGGTCCTCAATGCATTTATATCACCAAATGCATCTAGTCAATTTGTTGGATTTAGATGAGCTGTGCACTTTCATGTATCTGTGTCTTAGATTTATCCCATTCTATAATACTAAGTATCCAAAGCAGCTTATAAAAACAGAAAATATTTTAACAGTATTAACAGAATAATAGGAGTTGGAAAGAACCTTGAAGGGGTTCTAGTCTGATCCCCTGCTCCAACAGGAGACCCTGAACCATTCTGTACAGATGACTTTCCAATCTCTTCTTAAAAACCTCCAGTGATGGAACAGCCACAACTTCTGGAGGCAAGCTGTTCTACTGATTAATTGTTCTCAATGTCAGGAAATTTATCTTTAGTTCTAGATTGGATCACTCTTTGGTAAGTTTCCAACTGTTACTTCTGTCCTGCCCTCAGGTGTTTTTGGAAAATAAGTTGACCCCCTCCCCTTTGTGGCAGCCTTCAAATATTGGAAGATTGCCATCGTGTCACCCTAGTCCTCTTTGCTAGACTAGACATATCCAATTCCTGAAGCTATTCATCATGTTTTCGCCTAATCATCTGTGTTGCTCTTCTCTGCAGTCTTTCTGAGATCTCAACATCTTTTTTGTATTTCGGCAACCAGAATTGAATGCAGTATTCCAAATGTGCTTTTACCAGTGCAGGATAAAGCAGTACTAATACTTCATATACTGAAGCAGCCCAGGACTGCCTTGGCTTTTTTGGTAGCTGTAGCACACTGCTGATTGTCCATTAGGATTCTAGCTCCCTTTCACAGTTACTGCTGTTGAGCCAGATATCATCTATTCTATACCTGTGTGTTTGGGTTTTTTTGCCTGTGTAAAACCTTAATTTTCTCACCAGTAATTGCATTTTATTGGATAGAGCCCAGTATTCAAGTCTTTCTAGATCCTTCTGGATTTTGAGCCTATCTTCTAAAGCAGGGCCATCAAACTGGCAGCCCTCACATGCAGGCCACACTCACCCCAGCTTTGCAAAGCAAAAAATATCGCGATACATCATGATTCGGCCCGTGACACGATCGAGTTTGACTGTTCTAAACTGTTGGGTATTCCCCACAGCTTACCGTCCTCTGTAAATCTGATGAGTTTTGCTTCTATCCCCTCATCTAAATAATTTATGAAGATGTTAAAGAGTACTGAGATGCCCACTGCATGCTTCCCTCTGTGTAGATGTAGTTCCATTGAGGACTATACACTGAGTGTGATTATTAGCCGGTTTTGAAACCATCTGGTCTTGATGCTATCTATTCTACATTTTTCTATATTACTAAGGAGTAGGCTGTGATCTACTTTTCAAATGCTACACTAAGTCCTAGTATACAATGTCCACAGCATTTTGCTGGTCCACTAATTTAGTCACGTTGTCAAAGAATGAAATAAGATTTGTTTGGTATGCTCTATTTCTGACAAACCTATGTTGGCTTCTGATTATACCTTCGCTTGCTTCTAGGTGTTTGCAGATCTGTTGCTTGATAATCTTTTCCAGGATCTTCCCAGGTATTGATGCCAGACATTGGTCTATAGTTTCCTGGATCCATTATTTTTCCTTTTTGAAGATTAGAACCAGATCAGCTCTTTTTCAGGCCTCCTGGTAGTTCCCTGGTGCTCCGGGATCTTTGAAAGATATCATTTTTGCAAGTAGTGATTAGAATTAGTCAGTCTAAGAGGTCATGACAGAAGCTTAAAAGCCAACAATGGCAAATTGAAATTAGCATGAAACTCTCAAAGCTGACCTATGGTTGAGCAATATAACACACATTAATAACATTCATCAGTACATAATACCACTGAGAGCAAGAGGGGAAAATACTGGTGGCTTGTTTAAAGGAATCACTTTAATAATACTGTTTTCATATGTAGAAACCTGTAGTAGAACATTTCTAAACTTCTTTCCAGAAAAATTTCACTGATGGACTGGAACATTTTTTTACACAGTGTATATTCTGTGTATCTTACCTGTATTTGTAGTCTTTACATGTCTTAAAAGTTTTATATATAAAAAAGAAATATTCAGCCTTATGCTTGATGATAAAGCCCACTCAACTGATAGGCTTAGCCAAGATTAGGCATGAAGAAATGCAGAAGTAAAACCGGCCTCACATGCTTGTATTCATGGATCCTCTGACCTGAAGATGATGATGATGATTAGCAGGAGAAAGAAGTTCTTTCTATCTGGCTACCTTACTGGGTACATGACTGTACATATTTTCTTTATTGGGGTGTCTACCCTTACCTTCCCCCCCACCCCCACTCATTGTGTGGAGAAAGGGCCAGACTTCTTACTAAGCAACTCTATGTGATAAATGAGACATTCTTTTCTCAGGATGACCTTTTACTGTATGTGCTTTTGCTGCTCAGGAATGTTAAGAAGTGAAGGACCCAATGGATGGAAATGCCAGGCTAAGGTTGGGGATGGCAGCAAGAGGGAGCAGTGTGCCAACATTTCAGATCATGGGTTTTATTTCCCTGGCCTAGCCCCACCTGGAGACTCCAGGCCACAGACTGATCTGAACTTTTAGGCTGCAGCACAAGGGGTTATTCTTCTGTACAATCCCTCTCTAAAGAGAAATCTGCTTCCATCCTTTAAATTAAATAAATAATGAGGAACATGTACGCCAAGTCATATAATCTTATAACATCCATACACCGAATGACTGAAGACAAACACTGTTTGAAATTTGCATTTTTCTTGCAATGCTCCTTTGCCCAGGTTTTATAGGTTTATAGTGATCCTGATGGGCCGTAAAATAGGCAGCTTGGTGCCCTTTAGAGTGATAGATCACCTATGTAATGCCTATGGCAGCTGGGACTTCAAAGAGTTCTGGTCCAAAGGATTTGGGAGGTTGGAGGGGTGTGTGTTACTCTTCCCAAGCTGAGATTGGCTATTTGAGGAAACTAAGATGTTCTATGCTCCTTCCTTTTTTACCTATAGGGAAAAGAGCACACTAATTTACATTTATACTACTTTGGATCCTAGAAATTACAAATCAACATATTTCTCCCGAGGGTCATCTTCGAATATTTTGAGGGGTTTTTACAGGGCCCACCAAAGCAGAGGTGCCACTTGGACAAGGCAGGAGGCGATCGTATTTGACGGGGCTTCGTGCACTCGACTGAACTTCAGCATAAGGGAAACCGAAGCTCTGCTGGCAGGTGAAGCGGCGCTCCAGCCTCAGACGGAGCATCGCAGACCCAGAGCCGCCTTTCTTCCAGCTCCGGCTGCCCCTGCTCGGCCACATCGCCCGGCTGCTCCATTGGCGCCTCACCTGGCCCGCTCTCTCGCCCCTTCCGCTCCGGGGCCGGCGGAGAGAGGGCGAGAGCTAGCTCGCTCGTGTTCCCGCCAAGAGCCCCGCGGGAGCAGAGGCGGAAGGTTGCTGAGCTCTCTACCCGAGGCGGCCGCCCCTCCGCTCTCCGACGGCAAAGACAACACGGCCGCACGTGGCTGGGCTCCGGGTGTGAGCCACGCCGGGCACCTTCTCAGCCACTCGAGTGCCGGGCAGGGGAGAGGGGCGGCCGCGGGAGACCGCGCACGCAGCGCCTGTCGCCCGAGGGCAGCGGAGAGTGACAGCAGCCCGGCCGCCAGGGCAGCTTCGGGCGAAAGGCGGGCGAGGGCTCCCTCTCCTCGGCTCCGCGCTGTCTTCGCTGCGGCGCGCGTGTCTTGCCGGGCGGGAGCGGGGAGGAGCCCTTCAGGACTGTCAAAGCCACCAGGACCCGGAGAGAAAAGGAGAGAGCTAGAAACGGTCGAATCGATCGGGGAGTCAGACGGCAACGGGCACTTAGAAACTGTCAAATGGCCCAGAGAGAGAGAGAGAGAGAGAGAAGGGGAGGGACGCTGAGGCAAACTCTGCGCTGAGGCAAAGCGGCGGTGACCGCCTCAGAAGTGCAGAAGCCCGGAGGGGCTTGGGGGGAGCGCCAGGTGGGCCGGCACCCGAGGCGGGACGAGGTCTTGGATAGCAACGGACGCTTCTCCTTCGCTCTTTCCGTGTCCCCGTCCCCCCGCGGCCACCGCTTCGCCCGAGTGCCCGAGCCGTCCCTCCCAGCTTATTGTTACGAGCGCCTCCGCCTCTCGGGGCCCGGGGCCGAAAGCCACCCCGCTCCGCCTGCCGCGGGAAGGTAGCGCGCGGGGGAAAGGGAAAAAAAGGGGACTTTGTTTCTTTAAGGGGCTGTCAGATGCCTCCTCCGCACGCTCCCTCCCTCCCCCCTCCCTCCCCATCTGGGCGCCCCCTCCCCTCCCCGCTTCAAAGAGCGCTACCAGCCTTTAAAAGGTTTGACACCCGGGAGAGGCGAGCGCGGTCGGAATGCTTCGCCCTGACCCGAGGAGAG
The DNA here is from genome assembly GCF_028640845.1 of Ahaetulla prasina. Taxonomy (NCBI): domain Eukaryota; kingdom Metazoa; phylum Chordata; class Lepidosauria; order Squamata; family Colubridae; genus Ahaetulla; species Ahaetulla prasina. The sequence goes on from NC_080540.1 coordinate 147,453,419, forward strand.
CGCGGAGAAGTCCGCTCTCTTTCCCCTGCCGGTGACAGCCCTTTTGCCGAGAGCTCTTTTGTTGCCTCCGCAGCCAATCAAGGCTTTTTACGACACAGTTCAGTTGGGATATAAAAGGAGAGTCCTTCTTTCTTCCCCCCCCTCCTCTCCTTCCCCCAACCAGCAAGTCGCCCCCCCCATCTCCAACCCCAAAGAACTTAGCGGCGGCGGCGGCACCACCCCCCAAGCACCCAGCAGCTGCAGCCCATCATCCCGAGGCCGAGCCAGAGCGATTGTGCTCCGCGAGAGAAAGGAGCGGGGCTTGCTTGGCTAGGGAGCGAGCGAGCGGAGAAGCGCCAGACATGCCGGTGCCCAAGTCGACCGTCTTCTGGGGCTTCCTGGTCCTGTCCCTGGAGTTCTGCGCGGGCGAGCCCGGCGAAAAGGCGCCCACGGAGGGCGTCCCCTTGGTGACAGAAGCCGAGGACCAGAGCTGCCCGGTGTGCCTTTGGCGCAAGCACAGCAAAGAGATGAGGCTGGAGAGCATCAAGTCGCAGATCCTCAGCAAGCTGAGGCTCAAAGAGGCGCCCAACATCACCCGCGAGGTGGTGAACCAGCTGCTGCCCAAAGCCCCGCCGCTGCAGCAGATCCTGGACTTGCACGACTTCCAGGGGGACTCCTTCCAGCACGACGACTACCTGGAGGAGGACGAGTACCACGCCACCACCGAGACTGTTATCAGCATGGCTCAAGAAAGTAAGCCGGGGCTTCTTTGTTAAAGGAGGCAGGAGCCGGGCTGCCTGCAGCGGCCAAGCGCAACTTTCGCGGCCGCGGGCTTGGGGGAGGGAGGAGGAGAGCCCAGCCGGCCAGCCAGCCGCTTCGCCTCTGCGAGTCTTGGGGTTTATTGTTTATTGCAGCTCGGCAGAAACCGCTCCCAGAGCAGCAGCAGCAGCAGCAGCCACAGCAGCAGCGCTGGCGTCGCCAGGGACCTCCAAATCAAAGGGAATGGGTGGGCTTCTTTGCTGCAGATGGCTGGGTTTTTGCCGGGTGGTGGTGGTGTGGGGGGAGAGAGCCGACCAGGTGTGAAGAAAGCATCCGCACTAAGTCCTCTCTCCACCTCCGCCTGGGCCGGGTTTCTTTGAGTATCTCTTAAGGGCTGATTTCACTGTCAGGTTAGTTTAATGCTTAACCCGCCCCTGTCCCTGCGCGCTAGATAGCAAATGCCAGGAAGGGTCAGATCGGAAAGGTTGAGTTGAATGAAAGGCCTCTGTTCCTCAAAATGTTCGTTCTGTGTTTGGGGAGGGGGAGTGAGAGAAAAAAGAAAAGAAAAGGAGAGACTTTTCCCCAATTGACTGCAGAAACCCAATGCTTTCCCTTAAGTTGTGCGAAGTTCTTCACCCAGCAGATGCACTTGAAGAGAAAAGCTCTGCTTTGTGCAGAAAGTGGCTGCGTCCAGTTTTGGCAACACGAACGTATTGTGCAAACTCATCCCTGTGGCTGCACTGTTCTGTGGGTTTGGAGCTTAAAGTGTGTGTCTGTGGAGGTAGAGGGAAGGGGGAGGGGGTCCGTGCGTAGATTAGTGTTGTGTGAAAAGTACTTCTTGCCCAAACCAAATAAACCTAAGAAAGGTCATGGAGAGGTTCTGCTCCAGAGCACAGTTGCCGAAAGGTGTCATGATTCTGAAAGGCCTCTGCCAGTCATGCTCTCTTGCAAACAGAAAGGGGAAACAGCATTTCTCCCCGCTGGAGAGGGTGGCTCCTTTCTTTCCCCCTGCCAAGTTAAGGCATAATCCCTTTTGTGAGTTCCTTTCGCCAGCTGCAAACACTCAGAAGTTTGCCCAGCCAGCAGAGCGTTTGCAATATCCAGCTGCCTCCCTCCTCATCAGGCTCCCTCCTTGTTCTCTTTCCAGGTCTGCCAAAATCCAAGGCCCTTTGTACTTCTCCCGTTTATTATAACTTCACACTGAATGGCATTTTTTCGTTTGTGAAGGGGGAAAAAAAACAGTTAAAAGTAAATGTTTCCTAGAGCTTTGAGAAAACAAGCAAGCAAGAATGGCTGGGAATGACAGGCCTATGTGCGATGCAATCTTTCTTTCTTGCCACCCTTCCCTTAGCTGGTTTGCTTGCGATTGGACTGAGTGTGGAAGCCCTTATGCAATATTGATCATATGGGGACCCTGAATTTACTGAGGTATATTTTCAGGAGTTGCAGTGGTTGGAACTGGCATTGACAGATACCTGTTAGTTTCAGGCTCCCCTAACAGGGTGGCTGCTGTTACTGTGGCTTCTTTGAAAGTTCTCTTCTCTATAAAGCATAAAGGGCAATTTTATATAAATGGCAGGTAGTGGGAGTGGAAAGAAGACAAAGTGATCTGCTAATTTCTGTGACAGTTGCACAAGTGCACAATTGATAGGGGATTGTAGGGGCACTTTTCTTGCTGCCTGGTGGACAAGATATAAGTCTTGGGGGAGGGGTCATTTTGAGATTTATCCTGGGGAGGAGGATGCGTACACACACTCTCCTCCCCATGATAAATCTCAAAATGACCCCTCCCCCTAAGACTTTAGCTTGCTAAGTGGGTACTGCAATTCCAGCATAGAGGCCCTTTTAATTTTCTTCTAGTTCAATGACAGCAGCCTAACACAACCGTGCAAGCTCAGCCAGTAGTAAATAATAACCTCATATTTGGGGATAAATATTTTGAACTATATATTTTCCCTGGCTATTACAAATAGAGAACAATGTGTACTTTATTTGTATACGATTTTCACAGGGGTTGAGTTGTCAAACATGGTAAGCCAGACAATCTGGTTCCTGCAATACACTAAGCCAATATCTAATAAAACACATAATGTTTGTTAATATGGTGTATGTGCCAGTTTATGCTTCGTGCAATACAGCCAGAGCATTCCTTTTAAACAAGTGAAATCTCGCAGTATCCTTCAGGGGGAAAAGGTGTACTGGAGCCTGAAATGAAGAGCAAATGCTGACTAATTACAGCTCTGCATTATGAATCTGCAGCTTTTCTGCCTTCTTTGCTTGCTTTGACTTCAGGGAATAATCTCTGTGGTACGTAATCCTTATATTCAAACATGAGACAAGAGTCACTGAAACTCTATTGTGCAAGCAAATCTCTCTAGGGCTAGGCTCATATACATACATCTGATGCCTGCAAATCAAGCAAACTTTCTTCCATGAATAATTAGGTGTCATTCACACATTCACCTTCATTTCCTAGTCACTTTTAAGTGTGCTCCTTTCAGCTACAGACCTCTGTGGCTCCAACTTTTAGGGAAGTTTTGCCATCAGGGGAATGCAGATTACTGCCACCAAAGAGGAACTGGTTTTCAAGCGGGAGAAACAATTCAGAATAACTTTTCATGCAGTTTTCTATAGCACTTCAATTAGCTTTACAAAATTCAGAACAGTTGGTACAGTATTCCGTTAAAGAATGCTGGATAGCAGCAGTATGCTTGAACAAGAGTGATATGTACCCATATTATAAAATTAAGTGGAGATGAGAGCCATTTATTTCCCATGCTGAAAACAGTTAGCATACCAGTAGTGTCAAACTGGCGGCCCGCGGGTTGGATGCATCATGCGTAGGCCACGCCCAGCTCCACAAAGGGGAAAAATGTCACGAAACACAACGCCCCGAGTTTAATACCCGTGACATAGATCCTCTTCCATATGAGCCATATGTGTTAGCCTTATTTGTGCCTCAGATTGCAAAAGCAGCATCCTTAAAAGTGCTTGTTATACCATTTTGCCATTCCTACTTGTGTAAGATAACTTATATAAGCTTTTCTGAGCTTAGACAAACAATCAGTTTTGGATATTAGAGCAAGCAAATCATAGGATACAAAATTTCTTTACATTGGCTGTCTGTCTATAAGCACTGCCTTTTCCTATAGGATAGGAGATTGTGACTTTTCAAATGCTGCTGCCGTAGCCAGAAAGTCTACTTTTTTTGTGTGTGTGTGCCTTCGAGTCAAGGTTGACTCCAGGCAACTGCCTGGACTAATCCCTGCTGTTCTCTTGGAAAGTTTTTTTGGAAGTGGTTTGCCTTTGCCTGCTTCCTAGGGCTGAGAGAGGGATTGGCTCAAAGGTCAAGCAGTTGCCTTTGGGTCTATGGTGCAATTGGTTGACCTTTGGGCCTATGGTGGGACTAAAACATGGTCTCCCAGTTTCTAGCCTTAACTACTACATAGAACTGTTTCTTTCATTATCATTTACAGTAGGATATAACTTAAATCTCAAGGCTAGTTAGGCTGAGAATAAGGGGCATTGAAGTTATTCTGTAATTGCAGTGAGATGAGATGTATTTTAAGGGGCTGCCACAAAGAAGGGAGGGTGTCAACCTATTCTCCAAAAGCATCTGAAGGCAGGACAAGAAGCAGTGGATGGAAACTTAGCAAGGAGAGGAGCAACCTAGAACTAAGGAGGAATTTCCTGATAGTGAGAACATTCAACCAGTGGAATGGCTTGCCTTCAGAATTTGTGGGTGCTTCATCACTGGAGGTTTTTAAGAAGAGATTGGACAGCCACTTATCTGAGATGATATAGCATTTCCTGCTTGAGCTAGGAAGACCTTCTTGGTGTAGAAGACTTCCAACTCTGTTGTTTTGATCTGTTATTTGGTTGGAATATGAAGTCCATTGAATGTGTTCCAATATATTAATGAATATACTCTTGATCTGATTTCTTGAGCAATTAATAGATTTTTAAAGTATAATTTGATATATCACAGCAAATAAATACACCTTAAGAATTAGCTTAATATTAAAAGGGTTAGAAAACTGGGAGAATTATGTTTTAAAAACTGATAAGAATTAGAGAATCATTAGTATCATATGATGAGTCAGATATTCAGGCTAATATATTATCAATGAAATCACTAGGAAACAGGTGTTTAGGTCATTTGCAAAAATCAATCTATTGGTAAACTCTGAGCAGGAATGGTTAGATAGATGAAGGGTACTGTCAAACATAAGGGAGTATCTGAAAAACTCTTTATCCATATTCATCTTGTATGAGGAATATATGTCACAACTTTCTAATGTTGCAGAACTGTACCTTTAAGCACTATGGGCCTTAGTTGGCTGGTATTCCTGAGGTATTTTTTCAGCAAAATTTAGGTTCTTCATTACTGATTGAGGAAATTGTCTTTTTTACTGCTTGAAATTAAAGCATTGACCAAAGCGTACACAACTGCATTGTACTGAAAGTAAATGGAGTTGAAAATATGAGTGAATCTTGCAATCTGCATAATTATTACTTCTGTGTTGAGACTCCACTAAGTATTTTAATGGTGTTTTAAAATTCAAAACTGAATGAGGATTTGAGTATATATCATTGGAATGGTAGCCTGTTTAACTATTACTATTACAAATGAAAGTAATTTATTTTCTGGAACAGCCTGGCTGGACAGAAATGGTATCTGTATTAAAGAATATAATCCCTATCTTATCAAAGAGAGAAAATGACTGCATACTACTTCAAGACCCCATCTTATTGTGGAGATATAATGAGCTTGGGAGAAAAAAAAAGTTCCTGTCTCCTCCTCATGTTTCATTTATTTCTTTAAAATAGTTTCACATCGCTTACTTTAAAAAAGTCCTCAATGCAGTTTACAATAAAAGTCTTTTATGTGGAGTAGAGTTACCTGTTAAAAATCAAGATTAATGACAACAGGTTTTTGATTATTTTTGGTGAAGAACTTGTCTGCAGCATTGTCTATCCTGAAGGAAATAAATCTAACCCAGTCCTTAGGCAGTTGGATGATTTATACTTTGTCAAATCTCTTATTTTTATCTGAAAAAAAGTCACTTTAACCTAATCATAGGTTTAAATATTACCACTTACTGGCTTATTCTAAAATTTACACAAAGTAAACTATAGAACCTATTATATTTTATTACTTTTCTTTACATGAAAATATTAATTCTTATATGACTTCACCCACTTTAGCACCATTACTGCTAACTTTGCTTTTTCAGGATTAGGTGATATTAAATAATTCTTGCTGAGACAAGAACGCTCCTTTGCATCTAATCTAATCTAATCTAATCTAATCTAATCTAATCTAATCTAATCTAATCTTGTGTGGGAAAGTAGGAGGGGGGAAGCTTCTGGCCTAATATGGCTTCCAAAGCTGACACTAATCTAATCTAATCTAATCTAATCTAATCTAATCTAATCTAATCTAATCTAATCTAATCTAATCTATCCAGCCTGTCAGTGCCCTTTTTTGGGAACACCAGTTCCTTAAAAGGGGCAACACATCCCATCTTTATTCTCCAAGGAACTGTAGATAATTAACTGTAGATAATTATTATAAAAATTGCTAGATTTTTATTAATAGCAACATGTGTTTCTGCTCAAGTCAAATTTTCCAAATATTAGCACAGTCAATGACATGTTTGAAATCTAAACTGCATTTAACCTTACATTTCATATTTATTTATATTAGTCTTTAGAGATCATAAAGTTGTATCATGAAGTTGTTTTGCTATTCATTAATTCCAGCAACAAAAATCATACTATGAGATTGGGAATTATTAGGCTACATCATTGAGAAAATTAGAAGCTATATGCTGAAAATATTTTGGAACATCTTTTTTATATATATTTCTAAGTGCTCCCCATCTATATACTAGTATTACCATATCACACTCTCCTACTTCATGCCAATGAATCTATCCAATTCCTTTTAGTGCCAAACAAATACATTTTTCTACTGCATGACTGAGGTAAATACTGCCTTGGAAATGGGCACAAAAGTCTCCACCACAGGTGGCATAGGAAGCACAGTGTCATCCTGCAAAACTCTGCAATGTATCTATGTACTGAGGCAAATGCTCAGGACTGGTTAGCATCATCAAATTGGATGTCACTCAAAGTCTTCAGTTATCACTCACTTGTTAACTGGGGCTCAAAGTAATTGAGTTTGTTTTTCAGTACTAGTAAATTGAATAAATGCCTCAGTTACCCAACTCTAGAGAGAGAGATAATCTTTTCCTGCTTCATTTGTAATGGCTTTTTCATGACAAGAAACGCAGCAGGGGCTCAGAAGGACTTCTGAGCAGTTAGATTTTTTTTTTTCAAGAATGAAATGTGAATCTTCTTTTTTCTGGGTTTCCTAGTGTGATCTTCAATACAGAAAACAAAGCCAGGTCTAATAATAATAAGCAATATTTCTAATGAGGCAGACCAGTAAAAGTAGGGTGAAGTAAGCCGCCAACCAAAAGATGTTCATTTCATTAAACCTTCAATTTGGAGTCCTTTGAACCTTCAGTTTCTCCCAAAATGTTACTTATTAATCCTGAGAGCAGAGAGAGAGAGTGAAAGTGAGAGTGAGAAAGAAAGAAAGAAAGAAAGAAAGAAAGAAAGAAAGAAAGAAAGAAAGAAAGAAAGAAAGAAAAAGCGAGAAGACCTAATACTGATCAAGTAAATCTAAAATAGTGGATCAGTTAACCACATTGGACTTGGTTGTTATGTCAAACTTCCTCCAGAATACTGCTGAGGAAGTTGAGGAAATCAAAGAACAGAAAGCCATTAAAAGTCCTCAGGAGGGGTGATTCACACTGAACTGCTGGACTTGAAATCAAGTCAGCACTTGGCATGGCTAAAAAAAAATATCTGGCTCTGTAGAAGGAGAAAAAAATGACCATTCACAGTAAAGCAGCTCCAGAAGACTCCCAAACAAAATGTACAGTGGTTTAGAAATAAGTTATTTAATGTACATGGAATCATTTGATGTGAAGAAATCTCTATTCTGATCTTACAGACCGTAGCCATGGGATGGGAGTTTAAAATTAGTGGATCCAAGAATCTGAAGTTTAAGATAGAAGATGAGCAAAGGCCATTCTTCCACTGCCCCAATACATCATTTTGAAAGAGATGAATAGCTGTACTTTAGAAATAAAACTATCTGTTACCTTGTGGCAAGATGGGCGGTCAATAAATTTAATAAACAAACAAACTGCTTGTTACAATAGAATTTGAACAATAGTATATTGCAGGCCTTTGCTTCTGCCCCCAAATGTACCTACAGTACGAGACTGGAAAGACAGAAAATGTATACCAGGAATACTTACTGCATTGTGTGAATTGCATCCATTTCATAATCATAAGCTTAGCCTTCTCTTCTAACGTTATGCCCTTCGGAAGAACCGATGATTCCAAAGGCTCAGTTTAGCAAGCAGCCACGTAAGGAGAGGCAACAGCGTATGGTCTGAAGTGTGTGAAGGCCGAGCGGAAGGAAGGGGTGTGGGGTGAAAAGGTGTGGGGGGCACAAGTGTGAGGAATCGCAATAGGGAAAAGGACTTCCCTCCTGGCCAATTCTACAGCTCATTGAGAAATTTCTTTCTCTAGCATTAATAGATTTGGATTGCTTTGAAATTTTACTGCCCATAAAATCGGTGACACGCTGAGACTTTTTTCTGTGTTAAACGTTTGCTGCTCCTCCTTGCTGCAACCATCTCTCTCCCCTTAACAACTTGCTTCTCCCCCACCCTCAACTAAAAAAATAAAATAAAATAAAAAGTCAGCATGCAAACACTGACAAGAATAATCCAATCTGATTTTAATTAGCCATGTGGAAAAGTTCCCTTTGCCCCAGGCTCACCGATTGGCTGGAGCTCATCCACTCAACTCTTAGGTTTCATCCCCTGGAATCCTGGACATTCTCTTCATCTTCCTTTCTCTGGATGACAATTATGATTTTTGCTGCTTACATTCTTTCATGAAGCAATTGTGTGTGCCAGTGTTTTTATGGTTCCTGAACAGAAGGAAGAGAAGGTTTTATAGGCAATGGGGCCATAAACCTTTCTGGGTCCCTTCTCAGTCCTTCTGTCCTGTTCTCCCCCCCCCACCTTTTAATCTAAAGCATACATTTCTCCCACTGATAGACAAGAAACTGGGAAAGGATAATTGGGTTCTAAACCATTTATTGGCTACCCATGACCCCTGCTGACCTTTCGTTTGGGCACTGGAGGTGGAGAAGGGAAGTTAATGAAGTATCTTGGAGGTTTTTTCAGGGTGTGTGTATATGTGTGTGACAGTGTGAAAGCCACCAAATGCTACTCTTAGCCCAGCATTCTGACTGCAGGGAGTAGATTTAAACCAACAGTAAACACAAAGTTGTTTGCAGGCATTATTTTGTGGATTTGGAGTAATTTCAAGCCTGATGCTTTGTTCAAAAGTATGAGGTCAGGAATCAGAGACTGAACTATCTCAGGTAAATCCAGGTTATCAATGTTGATTACAGCATTTTAATAGAAGGAAGCTGGAATGGTGAAGTGTTAGCAAAAATGAGACCTCAATTTTTAACAAGTAATGAAATATCTCAAAAACAAATAGAGTAAAATGTCATACTGATGGTTTTAAAGGATCTACAACATATCTCTAGTAATAAGCCATTTATGCCCAGATAGTATTTCCAGTATATCTCTGCAGTTGCAACTTGGAGCTAATTATATTTTCCTTTCCATTGTGAAAATATATAGTAAATTCCATCCCCCCAAAGAGATGCATCTTATAGAGCTTTCATGGAGTATCTACTTATATTTAATTGAAATGTAATTGCAACATTAGTATGGAAATAATTATACCAAGGTTATATGATATCATAAATATATCTTTTTGTGGAAACATCTAGGGAGTAGTTTACTCTTTAAACATGAGAACAACTTGGCATATTCAACGTGAGGTGGTGAATGTGGTCTCCCATGCAATATTATTAGTAGCACTGTGTTAGTAATTGAAGTTGTTATTACTGTTGTTTGTAAACAATGCTAAGTTTGATAAAATAAGCAAGGCAACATTTTTATACTAGGAGACCACAATCACCATCATCATGCCACAAAAATCACAAGAGCCGTGTCTGGAAGTCTAGCAACGTCACAGATGGGGTAGAGTATGGGACAGATATTTTCAGTTTAATATGCCAAGGTGTGCCTCCATGAAGCCAAACAATAAATAAAATTGTATCTCCAAAGTTCAGTGGCATCTGAACTTCTGTTCTGGGAACAGTCTGGGGCCTCTACAAAATAGAGGCTGGGTATTGTATGAGATTTGTAGGCCATGGGTTATTCATCCTTGCAATGAATTCTAGAAGAGCCAACATTAATCACTAATGCCAATGGAAACTCAATAGTGTTATACACATCCCACAGTAGCTCTATCTATTGCAGCAGGTAGCAATAAGTATAGGTTGTTTAAGCCAGCTCATTAAAGCAGCTACATTATTTTAGGTTTGTGCAAGAGCCAAAATAAACATGCAATAGATTTAAAGAAGTGCTACATGTGCACTCCTGGGGATTCCAAAGGACTCTTTCTAAATAGTTTCCAAAGCATGCACAACCATCCTATCTTTGTCACCGAATAAAAAAGTTGCTCAGCTAGTTAGGGATCATTCTAGAATCAAATCGTAGGGCTAGTATTCCTCAGCTAAGGAATTATCAGAATTGTATATCTATAAATGCCTTTAAGAACTGATTCACACCACCCATCTAATTCAGTCAGCCATTAACTTGGTCATAGTTCCTTACACAATTGTGTCAGTTGAGTTGTGCTAACCCTCATTTTTTTTCAAGGCCTGCCTAATACCCTATGAATTCTTAAACCAAGAAAAGGAAGGGCATGTCACTATGTCAGTGACCACTGACCCACTGGCCTGGCAAGCAGCAAAAAGTGTGAGTTTGCTGCAGCTGGTTAATATTACGGAGAATCATTGATTTTATTTATTTACATGAACATCTGTATACTGTCACACTTCAGAGACCAATTCCAAAAATAAATTCAATATGTAGGGTTTATTAGATGTTAAATTGACAAGAACAGATAATTTACTTTATCACAGTTAAAAGTCTGAGAAGCCTCATATACTGACCGACCTTGAGAGTAAGTTTTTTAATGGGATACTTTGTGTCTTTAGCCCAACTATAGTACCACATCTTTCCTTTAAGGATTAATGAGTTGAGGATTAGGCACTGCCCAAAGGTTAACAGAGTTTTTGACAGACACAGCTGACCAGGGGAGCTTAATTAGGCTCACATTTATTCTGGTACAATTTTCTCCTTCTCCCATCTGAGTACCGACTAGTGGAACTGCATAGCACACTGGAGGGCACAGATAAATTAGCATGTTAAATTAGTTATAGCCCAACAAATAAAGATTCTGTCATTTGGTTTTCATGGCACACCCATAGTCGATTCATGTTCACTCAATCTAATTTTCCGAAGTTGCACAACAACAAACCATAAAATAACTAGATGGACTGACTTGTGGAGCATATGAAAGCTAAAATGTTGTGTAAAAACAGCCTATTTCTGTAATAAATTACATGCTGATTTCCCAGGTAATCGATTTGGGACATTCTGATTGTTTTTAACTGAAAGCAGGCATCACGAGGACTAGAAGCCATCTTGTCATCTCTTGGGAAATTCAGAAAATATGTATTTAAGCCCGTATGAAGACCAAAAAATGTTAAATATGAGTGCCTATTAACTGAGCTTCCCACACAGCCCCAAATGTCGATTAATAGTATACAAATGCCACCAAAATATTATGACAGAATTTACAGTTCAGATGTTTTAGGTGTTATGTGTGTGAGAGAGAGAAAGAAGAAGAAAAAAAGATTACCACTGGAGCTTTAATCAAAGGAACATATACATAATTAACCATCAGTATAGCTACTAAAAAGGTTTAAATTCTATAAAGATGGAATAATAAAAAATGATTAGATCTAAATTCCAGCAAAAAAAGTCTTATCTATCTATTGCAAAGGAGGATTGTTTTTTTTTATAAATGCAGATTAATCGTAGAGTTGATAATATTAATTATAGGGAAAGTAGGGTATGGACTGGAAACTTAGCAAAGATACCTATATTCAAGTTTAGTATATAAATATTCTCCCCAAGTACGATATACCTATACCAAAAGTATATTGGGGTGAAAAGTTCTAAAAATTATGGATGAAGAATTATTGGAGTCAAAATTTAGCACATCAGGAAGGCAGCTGGTTGGGAAACAGCTGATTTAATTCATTATAGAAGCAAGAAGTGGGGTTATAGCTTCTTCCATTCAGATCCAGTGTTCTGCTTCTATCTCCCCATAACTTCTGGAAGACTTTTAAAAATATAGAACATTTCTATATACTGTGTCAGAGCAGCAATCCATCTACTCTGGCATTCTCAACATGGACTGGCAATAGAGATTTCTTACAGTATTCTCCAATCGTAGCTGTAGATTGTATCTAGGTTCCTCTGCATCCAAAGCACATGCTCTACACTACAGTACAATCCCGCCATCCTGTGATTCCACCTCTAGTATGGCAGGTCCTGGAACTTGGAATGAGAAGCTTGTACCTCATAAAATATTGTATTCCCACTGCTATCAGCCAAGGCAAGTATGAGTAATTACCTGGAATGATTGGATATTTCATTTAATATAAGGTAGGGAAGTTTCAAATTCCCAGTAAACTGCAAGATAAATGACTTTATTTATTTATTATTTATATTTTTATACCGCCCTTCTCCGAAGACTCAGGGCGGTGTACAGCCAAAATAAAACAGTAACACAGCAATTAAAACCATATATCACTAAAAATCTAATTCAATTTGGCTAAGAGTTAAAAATAATAGAATAAAATTATAAAAACCCTATAAAACCCCATTAAAATTCCCATTAGGCCAGCCCTGCTCGATGAAATAAGAAAGTCTTGAGCTCGCACTTAAAGGTCCGGAGGTCAGGGAGTATGCGTAGCCCCACAGGTAGTTCATTCCACAGGGCAGGTACCCCTACAGAGAATGCTTTTCCCCTGGGAGCCGCCAGCCGACATTGTTTGGCTGATAGCACCCTAAGGAGGCCCTCCCTTTGAGAACGCACAGGTCTCACAGCAGGCGGTCTCACAGCAGGCGGTCCCACAAATATCCCGGTTCCAAGCCATGGAGCGCTTTAAAGGTGATGACCAACACCTTGAACTGCACCCGGAAGACCACCGGCAGCCAGTGCAGCCTGCGCAGGAGAGGTGTTATATGGGAGCTACGAGATGCTCCCTCTATGCCCCGCGCAGCCGCTTTCTGTACCAGTTGGAGCCTTCGGGTGCTCTTCAAGGGGAGCCCCATGTAGACAGCATTGCAGTAATCCAGGCGGGAAGTAACGAGGGCATGAGTGACCGTGCATAAAGAATCCCGGTCCAGGAAGAGACACAACTGGCGAATCAGGCATACCTGATAAAAAGCTCCCCTGGCGACAGCTGTCAAATGTTCTTCTAAAGACAGCTGTACATCCAGGAGAACGCCTAAGTTGCAAACCAACTCCCTGGGGGCCAACGACTCGCCCCCCACAGTCAGCGATGGAACCAGCTGACTGTGCCGGGACGCTGGTATCCACAGCCACTCCGTCTTGGATGGGTTGAGTCGAAGCCTGTTCGTCCCCATCCAGACCCGAATGGCCTCCAAGCACCGGGACATCACATCGACGGCTTCGTTAGGGTGGTTTGGGATGGAAATGTACAGCTGAGTATCATCAGCGTACAGTTGACAACTCACCCCAAAACCACGGATGATCTCCCCCAGCGGCTTCATATAGATGTTGAACAGGAGAGGCGAGAGGATCAATCCCTGTGGCATCCCACAAGTGAGGCGCCGTGCGGCTGACCTCTGCCCTCCTGCCAACACCGTCTGCGAGCGGTCAGAGAGGTAGGAGGAGAACCACCAGAAAACGGTGCCCCCCACTCCCAAACCCCCCAACCGCCGCAGCAGGATACCATGGTCAATGGTATCGAAAGCCGCTGACAGGTCTAATAGAACCAGGACAGAGGAGCAACCCGTCCCGCGCCCTCCAGAGATCATCTACCAATGCGACCAAAGCCGTCTCCGTGCTGTACCCAGGCCGGAAGCCGGACTGGTACGGGTCTAGATAGACAGTTTCCTCCAGGTACCGGGGAAGCTGCCATGCCACCACATTCTCAACAACCTTCGCAATAAAATGAAGGTTGGAGACCGGACGATAATTAGCTAATACTGCTGGGTCCAGGGAAGGCTTCTTAAGGAGGGGTCTCACCACCGCCTCTTTCAAGGCAGGTGGGAAGACACCCTCCACCAAAGAAGCCCTAGTAATTCCCAGGAGCCAGCCTCGTGTAACCTCCTGCGTGGCCAGTACCAACCAGGAGGGACACGGGTCCAATAAACATGTGGTCGCATTCAGCCTCGCCAGTATCCTGTCCATGTCCTCGGGAGTCACAGAGTCGAACTCCCCCCAAGTAATATTCTCAAGAGCTGCCTCCGTCATCCCACCTGAGTCCACCCAATCAGCGTCCAGCCCGTCCTGGATCTGAGCGATTTTATCATGCAGATAGAATCCAAACTCCTCAGCAGGTCCCTGCAAGGGGTCCTCCCGAGCTCCCTGAAAAAGAAGGGAGCGGGTCACCCTAAACAAGGCGGCTGGGCGATTATCTGCCGATGCGATAAGAGCGGAAAAGTATTCCTGCTTTGCCGCCCTATCGCCACTAGATAGGTCTGAATATGCGACTGTACTAGTGTTCAGTCAGATTCGGAACGGCTGGCCCTCCAAACGCTCTCCAGGCATCTTTTCCCGTGCTTCATTTCTCTCAGCTCCTCAGAGAACCAAGGAGCTGATCGAGAACAGCGCCGGGTCAGAGGCCGCAAAGGCACGACGCGATCCAAAGCCCCCGCCCCCGCCCTGGGTAGGGCATTATTGGTACGCATGTGTATATGTTCGGAAAGGATAAAAATGGGCCAAAACAGAAAGAGACATATCCAGCCATATTCAGTGCAATTCATGAAGTAATCTAGACCTTCAATAATTAACTCTTCCTGAATAAATCTGCTTACTTTAAGATCTGCTAAGATGGACTTATCCAGATAGATGATAGATGGATGGATGATAAATATTAAGGAAAAAGAATTGTTGGATGGAATGTAGGAAAGGACCTCCTTTATGGAATTATGGGATTCCCTGTCTTGGAACTTTACAGGTACATAGGTAAAATGTTTTTATTTTAACAGACATACTGTATGACTTGCTGGTTTGGTTAGTCTTAATGGAATGGAATTCTGATTTTTGCTTGCTTTAATTTGCTGTGCTTCACCTCCCCACTCTAAGAATTCTGTTATTCAGCTATGATTTATACATTAAACCTTGAATCTGTAATTACTTTAAATTAATTGTTTTATCACAAGAGACGGATGGAGTACACATTTACTAAATAAAACAAATATTCCAATATGTGCCACTTCTCACTTATGTGCATTTATTAGCACAGGAGTAGGCAACCTGGCACCCTCTAGATGTTTTGGATTACAGCACCCACATTATCATCCTTGCTGAGGTTAATAGGGAATGAATTTCAAAACATTGGAATGTACCATATTGGCTTTTGCTTACTCTGGGACATTGGAATGTACCATGTTTGCTTTTGCTTACTTTGGGACATGTGCACATTCACTTTCTCTCTGTTAAGCACTCAGAACAGCTGGATAGATTCAGGTGTCTTGAAGCAAAGTGAGAAGAGAACAGTATGTCTCAGACAGAGATGCAAAGCCAGCTCTCTATTTCTGGTTGATTTGCTTCGGCAGTAAGAAGTGTAAGAAGGCATTCAGCAACTGGTAGAGATGGCTAAAGGTTTCAGTCTCTAAATATCTTCTATTATTGCACCTGCCATGATAAACCTTTCTAAGGAAACTTCATGAAGTTCATATCTATGTACCATAGAAATTTTAAGATGCTATGTGGAATGTATAAAAGCTAAATTCTCTAAATAGTGTTACAACTAAGATTCTAAATCTTTGAACTGCTTAGTGTAGTTGATTCATGGTATTATGTGCCACAAATTGTTTTTGACTCCTAGTGACCACATAGATTGATTTTCTCCATGGCAATTGATCCCTAACCTGGTCTTTCGGGTCTTCCAATAGTGCATCCATCACCATTGTTAACTACTCACCTTCTGCTGGTCATCCTCTTCTTCTCTTTCCTTTCACTTTTCCCAGCATTTTCCAAGGCCTTCATAGCTGTTCTACCAAGAGCTAGTCTGCAACATACGGTATTTCCTGACTGCTTGTTCCTTTGCTGTTGACGGTTGATCCTAAAAGGCAGAAATTATCTACCGCCTTCATTGCTAATTGTAAGATTGGTTGTTCTGCCTGTTGTCATTAGTTTGGTCTTATTTATATTTAATTTTAGTGCCATTTTTCTCACTGTGCCCCATAACTTTTATCTACTTGATACTTTGTATTTTGGGCTATCGAGATTAGCGTCATGAGCATAGTATAGGTTATTGATACTTCTTCCAGTTTTAAAACCACACTTATCTTCCAATCCAGCTGCCCTTAATATATGAATCACGAAGTACATGCTATCTTAAATCTTGCAGGCATTACGTTTGGACGCCAAATTCACTTCTGAATTCACTGAACCTCCCTAAAATGTATGGAGAAGTAAATTAGAATCCTCCATGTTTTCATTTTGCTAGGTATCCATGTGATGAAGACCTGGTTAAAAAACAACAACCCTAGTATCACATTTTGGAAATATCTTTCACCAGGAACTACATTTCCAGGGTTTCAAAATGGTTATCTGTATGCCAGCATTTCCCACTCTGATGAATTCCGGATGTGCAGAACTACAACTTTTATTACCCGCTGACAGCACAGTCCTAGACCTCCATTATGCTATCATTCTCTCCCTCCCTCTTTTAGCAGCAAATGGGGAAATAGCCAGGGGCATGGCCTAGAACCATGGACAGCGCCTTGGCGAGCTGGTGGGGTGATGGACACAAATCCAATACTATCGAGAATAGATGATTGGCAGTAAGAGAGAGCTGGTTAATGTTCGATACGGATGTTATTGGATGGTACCCACAGTCTCTTCTTCCTTGGAGACATCAGCATACTAAATAAGGAACCTCATACAGGTGCTTAGGGTGCTTAGATGTAACGAGTTAGCAATTTTTTTATTTTCAAAGCTTCAATGGATCGTCTAACTTTTAGTCTCAAAACGTCTTGCCATAGTAATGCCTGTAACTATCCGGGGTATTTCAAATCGCTAGGCCTAAAACATTGGGGGGGGGGGAGAGAGAGAGAGAGAGAGAGAGAGAGAGAGAAAAGGAGGAGGAAAGGTTTTCTGTCACTTTAAGATCTGGCAGAAACTGACAGGGAGAAATTCTCAGGGGAACACAGCATTAATTTGGGACTTGTGCACACCAAATTGCCTTGGGCATTCGTTAGCAGAGGCCTTTGCTCCTAGCTGGCTGTACCGGGAGAGGCGGCTGGCTGGTGTCATGACCTTGGTGTGTTAGCAGGCCTTGCGGTTCATGGCACATGCAGCTGGGGGTGATTAAGCTGAGCGGGGTGCACCAGGCAGGGGCAAGGGGGCCCTCCTAACTGAATGTAACCCAGATGTCTGTGAATAGAGGAGGAAGGTAAGGAGTTTGTCCACTGGGTGTTGCTAACTGATATTGGGAGGGAGGGAAGGAAGAAGTGCCTCCTTCTCACACTCAGCCTATTTGTATAACAACAGGATTCAATCCCAATTGCTCTTCTTGTCTGTGCATCTGCCTTGATAGAAATGATTCTCCATTCTTCCTGGCCATTTGTTCTATGCCAAGAGAATGTGAGGAATCTCCTGTCTGCAGCATCTGGTCCTGAAGGTTTCCTCCTCTGATTTTTCCCAGCTTGGCTTATACATGAAGCATCTATCTTGGGATCTCTATGCGGTGATGATAACCATCATGGCTGGGCTTTGGATGAGAGGATTCCTCACTCATTTTGTTTGCTGAGAATGCATTACGTTATTGTTAAGAGCTTTTAATGTTTGCATATTTTGTTTTATTTATTCTGCTCCTCTAGTAAAGATTGCCTAAATTTATAGTGAAAATTGCTTCTCCGGTAAAGAGAACTTCACTAGACTCTAGTAAAGACTGCTTTTATAGGTGGTCTGTATTTATGATTGTAATACATAAATAGATAGCAGAATAAATTTAAAACGTGACATGGATTAGCAAGGGATCAGGTTAAATCAGAACAATCCAGACCATCTAAGGAGAAGGGACTACTGTACTGCTAAATAGATCACAGACTAAGAAGTGATAGTAATTAAAGTTTTGTTAATATTCCTAAGGTTATGCCAAGAAGCCTCTCATGCAGTGACATTTCAATAGCATATTAAAGGAGACATTCAAAAGGAGAAAAAGATTAAAGTGTGTATATGATGATATATATGCAGCAGATTGTTCCAAGAATATCCTCTATTCTAAAACATTGTCTTTTGTTTCCAAATCAACAAATAACATCCGGTTATTTTAAAATCTGCCTTAAAATGTTGAGAACAGGTACTCTTGGAGAAAGGACAGGACAGCATGAAAAGCAATGACTATTTAATATATATACTTTATACTTGATTAATTTTTCAGTAGTGTCTTTGATGTAGAGTTGGTTGATAGTGAGATGAGTGGCATATAAATTTAATAAATAAATAAAATAATTTTATCTAAATCAGCACTAATGATTAATCTTTTTTCCCAAATTACAGAAATGAGACATTGTAAAATTATATGATTCATTTAAGGCTAACAGTGAGGTAATGAAGTATGAGTTAATAGACAGATATGGGTAAGTTTCTTCAGTGATATGGTACACAAAGTTGTGTTAAAGCTTAATTTTAGGGATTCTCATCTAATTTTAGGCATTATTTAAGAGTTAAACAAACCTATGCTGATACAGGTAGTCTGACTGAACTTACAATGGCACTGAAAGAGTGGTTTTATGCCCAGTCCTTAAACTTACAACAGTCATAGTCTCCCCATGATCACAATTCAATTGCTTTGCAATTGGAACACATTTACTACAGTTATGGTGCCCCACAGTCACATGATCACAATTTACAAGTTTCAAAGCTGGCTTCTGACAAGCAGTCAATGGAGAAGCCAGCAGTAAGATGCAAACTGCAGTCACATGACATCATGCATAACAACCTAAGGTGATTTGCTTAATGATTGCAGCAATATTGTCAATTTAAATCTAGCATGGTCACCTGATATTTTATCTAATAACTGTACTGTTTAACTATGGAGTTGTCAGTCCCAGTTGAAGTCATTAAGTGAGG